>NC_134860.1:91314679-91672179 GCF_049852395.1 Peromyscus maniculatus bairdii
TTAATTTCTTCATTTTATTTTAAGATATTAAAACACTTAATATAATTTTACATTTTCAGAGTAATTAGCAAACTTGGAAGAAAGCTGGAGTCCTTTCCTTGCATTAGGGGCATATTGCTACTTTTAGACTTAAGCCATTTCATGGTCTGTTCTTATCATGTTGTGGCACTGATACCTAGCATGCACTCAGTAACTATAGATAAAGGAGTTTCCCTTCCCGTTCTAACAGAAGATCATTCAGCATCTGCTTCAACACTTACATTGGCAAGAGATTTGCCACCTCGGAAAGGAAAGCATTCCGTTTTTAACAGTTCAGTTTAGAAAGAAGTTGTTTCATTACAGAAAATCCAAATTTACCTGCTTATATAACTCTCATTAATCTTATGTTTCGTTAACGATGACATTTAAGAGAAATTTCATTGTTTTCCCATGCATGAGAAGCCTTTGAAATACTGACATGTGGTTATAACTCTTAACCTCCCCATTTTCCTTACATAGGATCATTTCCAAAAACTCCTTTATCATTCTCTAACTTTACAGTGTCTCACAAAATGTACCGTCCAAAACATGACATTATCTTGCAGCTGTTCTTCACAGTGCATAGAACTGTGGGAACTACTCTCATAGTTCTATAGAGCATACTGCTATTAACGATGCCCAAGATTCCATTAGCTTTTCTTGGCATTCCCATCACAAGATGACTCATCGTCTACTTAGAATCAACGAAGAGTACCCAACTTTAAAGATGAGATCTTGTCAAATCATGACTCCTTTGTCCTTGGTTTGTTTGAGTTGCTTTCTTTTTTTTTTAAAAAAAAATATTTTTATTAAGAGATTTTCTATCCATTTTACATATCAACCACAGATTCCCTTGTCCTCCCTCCCCCCAACCTCCAGCCTTCTCCCACAAACCACCCTCCCATTCCCACCTCCTCCAAGGCAAGGTCTCCCCTGGGGAGTCAGCAGAGTCTGGTATATTCAGCTGAGGCAGGTCCAAGCTCCTCCTCCCTTCACCAAGGCTGTGCAAAGTGTCTCACCATAAGCACTAGGGTCCAAATAGCCAGCTCATGCGCTAGGCACAGGTCCTGGTCCTACTGCCTGGGGGCCCCCTAAACCGTTCAAGCTAAACAACTGTCTCACTCATCTAGAGGGCCTAGTCCAGTACCATGGGGGTTCCTCAGCTATTGGTCCACAGTTCATGTGTATTCACTAGTTTGGCTAGTTGTCTCTGTACTTTTTCCAATCATGGTCTCGATAGCTCTTGCTCATGGAATCCCTCCTCTCTGTCAGTTCTGCTCATAAGTGGATACTAGATGTAAAGAAAAGGATAATGAGACTGCAAACCACAGTTCTACGGATGCTAGCTAGTAAGGAAGATCCTAGGAAAGACATAGGCGTCGCCCAGCGATGGAGAAATGGATGAGATCTACAGGAGCAAACTGGGGGTGGGAGGGTAATGGGGGGCAAGCATAGGGGGAAAGAGAGCTTAGGGGAGTGAGAGGTTTGAGCTGTATCAGGAACAGAGTGGGAGAACACAGAAAGAGATACCATGATAATTGAGTTGCTTTCTTATATTTCACTGGGAGATTGTATTTTATGTCAATAGCTTTGGTGAATTGTTTTCCTCAGTTAAGATTTCTGAAACTTTGCTTCTGTCAATCATCTAGTATATTAGCTATCAAGTAAACTTCGTGCTTCGTGTGAAATATGATACATATATTTACAACTAGTCCATTGCTTTAAAAACCGATAAAGGGTAAATTTCAATGAACATTATTAAAAACTTTCTAAATCTGACCCCTTCACATCACCAGTCTTTCAAGTTATTACATGTAGGAGCAATACATGCATGACTGTTACTGTCTACAACAACACACCTAGCATAGTATGTTTGATGCCTAGGAGTGAAAATGCCTAAAATATGAGTCACTCAATGCTATTTGAAGAATGGTAGCAAGAGAGAGCATTCCAAGTGGGTGCTGCTTACTCCAGAGTCTATGTTTTACCAATACACAATGACTCTCTTCAAGTAAAGCTAAAGTCCCTTAGTTTAGCACCTCAAACATATTTATCTATCCTATTCCCAGAAATATAAAAATTGCTGTCAAAAGCCATACTGATGATGTTAATTTATTCCTATAGCATTCCAGTAATCTGTCAATCATTTTTAATTAAAAATAAAATTTGTTGTAGCTACTCTCCTGTTTGTGAATACTTCTCAGTGATTCCACGCATCCCTAGATGTTTGCAGCATATTTAGTTTTCCACATCCCCCTTTTTCCTGAAGCACTATCAAGTCCCTTCTTTTAAAATATTGCTTTCTTCTTTTTTGAGACTGTAAAGAAACTATATCACTTTCCTTTTCCCTTTCATTACCTTACACCCTCACATGTATACCCACTTGCTCTTTTCAAATCATAGCCTTGTTTCTTTAATAGTTGTTATGTACATAACCACTTTTATAATTCAGATAACCTCTGAACAGGGAATATAATATTGTTGATAATTTTCATATTAATACTTTATCATTCATATATTACAGTTGGTAGCCTGGAGAGTGAACATCATTTAAACCACTACATACTAGGGGTTACATAGAACAACCTTAACTGATAAATTAATATTGTACCCTTGGATTTTGATAGCATGACATATGTGTGTCCTAAGTAGATTTTTTAGTTGGTGTCATTCTCCTAGTCTTCCTTTCTGTAATTATAAGTGCATACAAGAATAGGAAACAAACCATGCAATCCTGCTTTGGGTACTCTGGTAAAGAATACTAGATTATCTCACATCTAGGGAAGTTCTTCAAAGTTGATGCTTCTTTAAGTTGATATGAATTTCAAAACTCTAGATGCACAGCACGAGGGATAGTGTGATGATTATTGCTCTCACATAATTTTCACTGCAGAAGAATCTAAGAAATAATTTATTGAAATGTGTAGTATTGTGTGAGTTTTTATACATTCTGAGAATAGCAAGCACCTGAGTCATTTCTCTGGCAGCCCCTAAGGGAGGGGGGAAATAATTTAAGGAGTTAAAAAAAAGACAGCAGAGTTTCTCATGCACAACTAGTTTTCTTCCCATGAGTTCTCACCCTGTGTCACTTCCAGCTTTTGAGATGGATCTTCACATTTCCAGGGGGTAATGGGAGTGTTCCTGGCAGTGAGGTTTACATTCTTCTCCACCTGCTGCCATACACTTTGATTACAAGAATCTAAAGGTATCTTTTGAGGGTAAGAAAAAAAAAAGGGTGGGTTGGACAAACAAAGGAAAGTTATTGTATATCAAATCCCTATGTCCAGTCAATAATGGCCAGTATCAGAATCCCTATCATGTCAGTCAAATTGTATGACCACCTTAACTATGCAGATCACTGTGCATTCATGCCCATCATCGGAATTAAACAAAGAGGGCTAGGCTATCAGATTCATTCCATCCATGAGCTGAAGCATCTACTCACAGTGATGCATATTGAAAATGTATTTGGACAGATTTTGTTTGGTGTGTATTCAGTCTTTTGCCTTTCAAATATGAATACAATAGTGTGGAGTTGTCATCTAAACCTTGGTAGCATGATTCACTGTTACCCACTGCTGAGAATTGTCAGGATACTTTCAAAAATTACAACAATGTATACCACAAACGATACAGGGCTGTGTTATTCATATGTGTAATCACCCATTGCCTGACTAGAAATAACAGAGGTCTTATTATGCAAACAGCAGTTCATAATATGCAAATGAATATAAAGAAACCACAATCCTCCAGAATAATGTTTACTGATGTGTCCTTAGAATCCCTTTAAAAGAAAACTACATTGTTTTGTGTTCTGAAAAACATTAAATAAAATCAAGGATGAATGCAGGAAAACATTTATGCTTTTTGTCTTGCAGTTTTGAAAAGGAACCACTACCTAATCCTATTCTGATTATTTGATTTATTTTCTCTCAAGGCCATTAATTCCTCCTGGCTTCATTATAGGCTTGTGTAAGGTTTATATGGTGTCTCTTTTAATTGCTTAAACTAATCTATTCAATGACTGCAAATCTAATGCACACTCGAGCAGGCGGCCCATAAATTCTACCCTTCAGATGTGTCCTTGAACATGTGTCAGCCCTGATGAAGAGCAGAGGCAAAACAAGAATGTTAAAATGGGATGAAGTGTTTTCAAAGAATCCATGTAAGAGATCAATCTCAAAAGACACTTTTAGTTAAAAAGAATATAATTAAAAACCTCTTTCTCTTTCATGTTTTCATAAAGAATCATTCAATATATTAGAATTAGTACTTGAAGCTATTGTTAAACAGCAGTGTGCTGTACCAAAAGGTAAAATTGGGCCAATACTTATGATCTGACTTAAATGAATATTTTATTAAGTTTTACTTATCTACACTACATATATCTACCTGTCTATCTGTCTATCTATCTGTCTTTCTGTCTACCATCTATCTATGTATTGTGATTGTGCACACATTTACCAGATTGCATGACTAAGGGTCTGAAGACACTTTGTAGAAGTTCTTTCTCTGTCCACTCTGTGATTTTGGTTGATTATACTCAGGTTGTCAAGCCTGGAGGAAAGCACATTTACCCACTAAGCCATCTCTCTAGTCTTAACTACATCAATTGAATGCAAGCTTTCTTCACGCTGTAGGGGAAATGAAGTTGGGCTCCTACATTTATTTAGGTCCTGGTCTTTTGCTAATCCACAGCAACTATGGATGGTTTCACATGAATGTATCGATAGTATGAATACACATGTACAAGCACAAATTCAAGCATACATAGAATCACATCACAGTGAAAGAAATCCAATTATTTTCATAATGAGCTTGCTGAAGGTTTTAGAAGTCAATAAAAGATACAGAATAGATGACTGTCCTCTGCGTTAAAGAGAATGATCATATTCTCTACAAAATATGTAAATATAATTATGGACACACAAAGTGATAGAGCTGGATGAGAGGTCATTTTCATAAAACCCAAAGCTCAGTAACTTTCTTTTGAAAGCCTTTTTATCAGTATCATGCCTCTTGTTGTTAGGGCTCCCTGGTTATCTGAATTGTACCTATGGCTGGAAAACAAAAGGGAATATAAACTAAGTCATGTAAATCATATTTTTCATTTTTTCCCTAATGAAGCAAGTCTTTAATGCTTCTGTACTTCTCTTTTCTGGAACCACTGGGGTATCATTTATATTAACTCCTTAAATAACTAATCTGTGCCCTCCCTGAAATCTATGGCAATTTCCAAAAATATCCATCTGAAATCCTGGTTCATCGTTTCATTTATTTTTCACAGGGATGTTGTGACACTGTTTTAATCTTTATTAGGTTGATGGAGAAACTTTGAAACTGGTTTTGGCAACCAGACAGTCTCAAGATCAACTTGAGTCATTGCTAATTCTAATTGAAACTCGAGCTCTGTGACTCATTCCTGCACTGGTCCTTCTATCCTTCTTCCAAAGCAGTAAAATAAGACAAAAGAGCAAAGCTAAGCTGAATGAGTCACCCTTTTCTTGCCTATGCAATATATGTATGTATAAATTCGTCTGATGATGTAAAAGCCAAGTATCACCAGACTTTCATTTGTTCTTTTATTTTTCCATTTTAGATATTCATCCCCTTTACAATGGCATTTGGATACAATCTAATGGAGCCATACTTTACAACTGCTGCCTGTTTTCCGTTTAACTCAGGTTCTGATTCATTTTAGTATCATTAATGAATTAGGCCTATAAGTAACTTCAGATTTTATTCTTTTCTCTGCTATCCTTGTATGTGACTCCTCAAAACTAGTATCGTTTACTAATCACCAACACTCTTGTACTTAGAGCTCAAGGCTTTTTGCCCTGTTACTTCAGTCCTTCAGAAATCTAAAGGCTTACTGTTCCTTTTTGCCGTTTCTCATAATGTGTGGCACATGGCTGAAGAAAAATAAGATACCAATTTACAATACAAGATGGTTATTTAATTAATAAAGATCATGAGACTGAGTTGTAGCCCAACTTGATACAAATAGAGTTCATGTGGATGTATCATAGATTACACTTATGGAAACACAAGACAAATATTGACAATCCACAGAGTCTATGAAATACATGGCAGCAAAGCAGGCCACATGAGCAGTCTCAAAACTTTTTCATACACTTTGACCATTTAAAAAGATAAAATATGATGATGGCCATGATGTATGTACCAAAGCTGATTCTAGAATTTTCACTTTTGGCCAATCCATCAAGGCAAAATACAAATTCTTGGTCAGATATAACAATGCTAATAAAGGGATAATGTGATATCTGATTAGAAATAACTTAATATTTTTAATGTTTTGTATTGCTTCTTATGTGTCTAGATAGATTTTTTTTCAGAAAATTATAATGCATCTGATATAACTGCCATAAACTATGTGTCCATTTTCATACATACAGCATTTACCTAATTGTTGGTTTTATGGTATTCAACTTTGCAGACTCTTCATTTGGAAATGGTCAGGTCTACTTGCTGAAGATTGCTCTAGTTATAATGGAATAATAAAACAGTTATTCCACTAAACACACCAATTGAAAGTGGACCCTGGCCTCTTCCAACAAAAGCAGATTTGTGATTAAAGACAGCAGGGTCTCCCTCTCCTATGCTATGCTTCTTCTTCCCTTTCCATTCAGACAGCTTTCTGTTAGTTTGTGGAGCCTACCTCTGGATACCCTATAAATCTTCATCAACTCCCATGGCCTTTACAATTGGAGTACTACTGTATCTCTTCATCACCAGAAAGTTAAGATACTTCTTTTAAAAAGAAACTTAAATACTTAAACATTTTCTTTCACTGAAACATACAATCTGAAATTACTCCCAGGGAGTCTACTGCCTTCTTTGGAGATGACTAATATAAACTACACCTCTAGGGACATCTTCTCAGAGATATTCTCCAATGTAGACCTTATTCAGTTCAGTTTTAAGGTATGGATTTAAAATGAATGAGGCTTAATTCTATCTGAACAGAAATTTGATTGTATGGGTACTTGATAAAACCAGAAATAACTACATATACCTGTAACCTGAGAATTCTGAAACTAAGACAGGAAAGTCAAAATTCAAGGCCGTCCTGTGATAGAGTGAGAAAAAATATCGAATTAAAGGGAAAAATAAAATTATAGTCAAGAGTTAAGTAGAACTTGGGGGTGAAATAATCTCATTTTTTAAGATTCTGAAAATATTTAATTTCATACAATATTACTAATACTTTATCAAGATATTTTTAAAGTAGTTCCTAGGAAAACTATTTGTGTGTTAGCTTATGTTCTAAATTCTTCTAAAACATACTATTTCCATAAGAAAACGTATGGGGTTCTCCCAGAACAGAGAATGGAAAGTAGACAAAAGGCCTACCCCTCACTAAGAAGCTGTTTGCAAGTTGGAGAAATGGCTCATGGGTTAACTCTACAGGCTGCTCTTCCAGAGGACCCAGGATCAATTCCTAGCACACACATTACCTCTTACAACTATCTGTAACTCCAGTTTCAAGGGATCTGGAACATTCACACAGACACACGTGCAAGACAAAACACCCAATGTATATAAAAAGTAGAAGATGGGGGAGAAGAAGAAGAGAGAGAAGAAGAGGAAGAAAAGGAAGGAGAGGAAGAAGTGGAAGAAGAAGAAGAAGAAGAAGAAGAAGAAGAAGAAGAAGAAGAAGAAGAAGAAGAAGAAGAAGAAGAAGAAGAAGAAGAAGAAGAAGAAGTTGTTTGCAACAAATATTAACTAGATTTGGGAGATACTACTTTTTGTTTTGTTTTATTTTGTCATTTCTTCTTCTATTGTTTTGTATATTTATTTTCTTTGTTGTTGAGAGAAACAGGGAGAGAAGGAGGGAGGGAGAGAACATGAAGTGGGGTGGCAAGGGAGATAGATCTGGGAAGTTTGAGGGCAGGGAAAAAGACCTGATTAATATGTTTTATAAAAAAAATACAAAATCTTTGGGTTTCAGACAATTAAACTTAACCATGCATTTTATAGACAAAAATCTGTGGAATGAAACAATGTGCAGGTTTTATGCCAATTATGATTCTAAGGCAGCTCCTCAGTGAAATTTTATTTTGTGAAGTTTAATTATGAGCAACTGAACATGCAGTACAATGTGAACTCCTCACCTTCTCGGCAGCGGTGTTATGACATAACTTTGTTTCAATAAGACAGCTTTAACCACATAGTAGTTAAGTGACTTTTGATATGACACTAATAAAAGCCTGTCTGATATTAGAGATGCTTAAGATTTTGCTCCTTTGTTTATTTTGAGGATATTAATCATGGCACTAAGCTAATGAAAGAAAATTGCGGGTTTAAAGTTTCCATTAAAGAGTCCGTATCTTCACCATGAACTAGCATGATGAATGCTTACAAAGCATCTCTGTCTATCTTCATGGAGGCTATAGTCAATGGAAGAGATAAAATAGAGCATTTTATAAAGCTTGCAAGTGTAAATTACCTTGAATTAGTCAATTATAACAATCAGAATCATTTTTAGTACCATAAAGTTTTCTCCATTATGGAGAGATGTCATTAGAATATAAATTAATTTGTGAAACTACCGATTGTAATGGTAAATTATCTCAAAGGGTATTTTTCTTATGCTAAATATAAGTAACAATGACAAACATTAGTTCAGTATTGTTTTATGTTAGACTGTCTGACTTAAGTGATTCATATGTATGGAGTGATTTCATCACACAGCAGGCATAGAGGTGTTATTTTCATTTTATTTTAGAGAAACAAAAGAACAGATGTGTTTAGTAAATTGCCCAAACTCACCCAGCTAATAAAATGAGGCACTGTTAACACAGGATGTTCTGAAACAATGTGCTGATAAGTGCTAAATACTACTTGGGTAGTTGAAAATCATTTCTGGGAAACTCAAATTTCATGTCAATGTGATTTTTACTTAGAGCAAAGAAAAATAGATGTAGGTGGATGACGGAACAAAGAAATAGGAGAATGGCTCAACTGTCATTTTGTATGCTTTAAAAATCTCATTGACAAAACCTCTATCAAGTGTAAGCTGCATGCCAGGAATAGAAGATCAATTAGGTGCCAAGAACACAGAAAGAATGTACTTGACCTTGTAGGAGTCTTAATATAGCAAACAAAAATAATTGCTGATATCATCTTCCCATAGCAACTTTACAATAAGTGAAAAGTAATATATTCCTAAGTAGAACCGTGTAGAAGATCAATTCAGTAATCTGCAAGATATTGTTAATTAAGTGAAGTATTCTTTAAAAGGTGGACTCTTGCTACATCAGAAAAAGAAAGCTGAAGAGCTGAGACTTGTAGAAAGAAAGACATGATATTGATTAATTAGTTGTATTATTAAATATATATATATATATATTTATATATTCTCATATATATGAGAGAGAGAGAAATGTGTAAATTTAAGTCAGATTCCTCTTCCATGGGGAGCTATGATGAGAGCTATATAAGCCCTCTTTAATCTAGTGCACATTTCCTATATGGACTCTTCTAATGTGTGGTTCCTTTTTTTCTGAAAACACAGTTGTTTGAATTTCAAATGCTTTTTCTCAAGGACAACTTTTTTGTCTATATTTACAAGACACAAAATAGATTCCTACCCATACTACTTTTTTTTAGAAGAAGCAGTTCACTCAACTTAGCAAAGTTCAGAGCCAAATATTATAAATGAGGATCAGTTAAGCAAAGGGATGGTGTCTCCTGCCATGGAAGTCAAAGAAAGGAAGACCCAAGCAGAAGTTATCATTTGCATGACCAGTATAGAGGATAATCCATCTGATCTCTAACTATCAGGAGAAACACAAATCTAAAGACTGAAGGGGTGAAGAGTTTATATTTCTATTGTGTTGTCTTCTTCAGGATAAACACAAAAACCACGGAATTACTTCTTTCATGTATTTGAACCTGATTTTCTTTTTGGTTTCCATTTAACATTTTCCAAAATCCTAAAAGCAGCTATTTCTTTACCTTCAATGGCCCAGATATCCAGTCTGCTATGTTTAAAAGATTTTTTTCTGCTCATTGAAAATGTACAAAAGCTATATATAAGTTGTACCAGGTTGTTTCTCTTTCTAGCAATGCATTTCAAGATCATTACATTTTTATAACAATAAGTAGAATTTTGGCTTCCTTGGATCATGCAACTTAATAATTTAGAATGTATATTTTCTATAGGCTAGACACTTGAGGACTCTAATATTCCTCTGAAGGAAAAAAATCTCTGGCTTTCAGATGATTTGGAATGAAGTGCTGAAGGCCTTTACTCCAACTTCACGAACACTGTAGCCTAACTGGTAGGCTGTAATATAAATGCCAGCATATGGCTGGAGAGTCAGAGCAGCAGGATAATGTGGCAATGCCCAGATCCCAGCTGTAGGCATCTGAAAAACCCTTTTGAAGTTGGTACCTGTATCACTCCTCAACAGCAAAACAAAAAGGATGACTGTTTAAGAGTCTGTTGTCTTAAAGGCTTTATTACGTTGTTGTCCAAGGTAGGGAAAGAATACAATGTCTACATATGTTTGCCAGCATCGTACAGCTCCTTTATTCTGGCTTTCCTGGCAGGTGTCTCTTTAAGTACTTATTCTAAATGGAACACAACTGGGAGACATCATAAAGGGCACGGTTGACAACTGTCAAAGCAGGCTCCAGCTTGAATGGTAACTGAGCAGAAGGTCTCCCTCCAGAGCACTTCAGATCATCCTAATAGTAGCAACATTTCCACCAGGAACCCAGCTTCTACCAAAAAGGAGTGCTGGGAAATACTGCTTCTGGTGCAAACTCATCTCCTTCTTGGAAATGTGCCATGACACCAGATTCCCATACAACATACATGCCATGCTACTAGCAGCCCCTTGATTTGAATGTCAAAATTGCAGTATTTCAGGGGAATATATAACCCACACAGCTGTATAACAGTCAGTGAAAAACTTCACCAATTATTATTTTATTCATATCTGGTCTATCCTTTAAAATACTTTAGAGCCCTGTCATGATGTAAATAGAAAGAAAACCTTAAAACTGTCATTTTTCCAACATATGAAAGACTAGTCCCCTGAGTACAGAAATAGGATTTCCGATGTATAGGCTGTTTGCCAATATTTACATTCCTTCATGGAATTTAATTCTTGTTGGTTCGTGGGCTCTGTCCTTGCTTTTACTATCTCACAACTTGGAAGAGGAGAATTGTCAGATGCTGAAACAGAAGAATCCATTTAAGTGATTATTTTTAGATCAATTTGCTCCTTTGTCAGGATCACCCATCTGTAAAATAAAAACTACTAAAAGTTCTGCACATTTAGAAAAGAAAATCAATAGTATTTCAGAGTATGTTATATTACATGTTGCTGGTAGTTGCCATTATGTGTGTATGTCTGTTTACAAGTAAAATATAAAACACCAAGATACAAACTTATTTTTGTTATTCTGTATCATCCTAATTTTTTTGAAGTCTCCTTTAATAGATGTTTGTGAATCATAGTTTAGACACTTATATA
Organism: Peromyscus maniculatus bairdii; assembly: GCF_049852395.1. Lineage (NCBI taxonomy): Eukaryota > Metazoa > Chordata > Mammalia > Rodentia > Cricetidae > Peromyscus > Peromyscus maniculatus. The sequence goes on from NC_134860.1 coordinate 91,326,208, forward strand.
TTGGTCACTTTTATGTCATTTTAAACAAATAAATATTCTCTATAAAAATATACATCAAATGACAAAAAATAAAAAATATTGAATAATCATGTTTGGTATCACTGTTGTCATATTAATGAACCAAAGAAATATATAGTGAGTCTTTTGGAAAAATGCATAAATATGAATTGGATATAATATATTCTAATAAAACAGATAAGGTATTTCAAAAGTAAAGATATAAAACTTGGAGTTTCTACTGTGATTGGGTTTTAGATTTGCAGTGAATGCAAATTCAGACTCTAAGCTAACTTTCATGCAGTAATGCACCACAGAACATTCTGTTCAGTGGCCGAGTGGATACATGACAGCAGTCTGAAAAGATTATACTGCTTAGTAATATCACCGCTATCTAAGTTTGTGTAAGTACACTCTGATATTTGTATGACAAATTGCCTGCCACATTTCACAGAACATATCCTTGTCATTTAGTGACACACAACCATAATTAGATTCCCCCCCCCTTTACTTTTGTAGCTCAGTGTCATTGAACTCATTTTGGTAAACAACAAGCCCTCTCAGCACTAAGAAAACAGGCTTCTACCATTCCCTCATGGCTTATCCAGTGTCTTTAACTATGTTGTGTAGAATTTCTCTTTTTCACTTTACCTTGCTCTTTAACTATGATGGAAATATCATACAATTGATAACATCAACCATCTGTGCTGCGGAGCCTATTCTATCCCTCATCCAGGATATCCTCAAAGACATTTTTCTCCTGGGCCTTCAACTTTGTTTTCTAGTAGAACACGCCTCGGTTTTCACTGCTGCAATCTTCACTCAGATACAAGCAGCTTCCATTATCTTCGTAATGCCAGCTGCCTATTCTTCTGCTAGCCACCTTCAAAATTCTTGAAAGAACCATTTACTAATCACATATTTCATGACTAATTCTACCACTGTAGTTTTAAGACCACCACGCTCATCGACACTATGAAACCAGGAAGACATATTTCAGTACCCATTTCGCACAACAAAACTGAAGATGCTTGAATCTTTCACCCATGTCTATGTCTCCCCAACTCTTGTCTGTTGAACGTCAGTCACTCCACTGCACGCTAGTTATTTTTCATCACCCCTCTACCTCTCTCTTCATTCTGGTGACATTCTTCACCATTTAATTCCTGAGTGCTGCAACACCTCATGACTTAATTTTGAGAAATTCTTTTGTATTCTCAGTGCAGTTACGTTGATTTCCATTGCTTCTAATAACAATTAGTGTGTGATCTGTCATATCTATCATCATTATGTCAGCATCACCTTGACTTCTGACCTTTCCATCGTTTGTTCTGTATCTCATTTCTCTATCTCAATAGAAAGAAAAACTTATTGCAAAATTACTCATATTTCCAAACTAGAAATATGTTAATACCACACCCTCTTTCTCAGTCCTCTCTAAACTACCAAGAGTATTCATTGTCTTGGGTTACAGTTAAACATAAATATAATACAGTCCTGAACACACACACACACACACACACACACACACACACACACACACACACACACACACACTTTCATCTCTCCAAGTCAATTTTTCTTCACAGAGGCAGACAAAATTTTATGACATCAAAATGGAATTATAAAATCATTTTATCCACCTAAAATGTTTTTATTTAAATTAGGATAAGTATGTATTATATGGGAGTGATAAATTTCTAAGGTTGTAACCACTTAAACCTATATACCCATCCTAATGATACTATTTTTTTCCATTACTTCCTATGTGATATTTCCTGAAACAAAAAAAGGTCTCCTTTTCTTCACAAACACCAAATTAGAATCCTTGTCTTCATTTATAACCTTATGCTTCTCTATGACAACTTACTTAAAAACATACCAGACGCTGAATCTAGTGTCTAGTGAATGTTTATGTACTTTTTTCCTTCCTACTTTCTGCCCAGTCCTTCACATTAATACTTGGCACTAAGTAGGTATTTACTAAATATTTGCCAATTGAATGGTATTTCCAAAGCATGCAAGTATTAAGGAGTATGAAGGTGAATTTCAGTATAAATCTACAACAAAACAAGCAAAAATACACAAGCACACACATGCTGGTTCCAAGCTGTTTTAAAAGCTATATTTGTTTCCTCCTCGTTAGTCTTTGCACAATGCTTATTGTGGGACCTCGCTGTGTTTTGCACTGAGTAGTCTATTTTAAGTGTGTGCTGCATTCTATGTGCTTCACACATTGACATTCAGAGAATATGGTAAAATTAGAAAAAAAGATATAAAAAGGAAACCCTTAGTATAAGTTATACAGAAATATTTCACATAAGATTTAATTTTATTACTACTATATAACTTATTTAAAGCTAGATACAATTTAATGTTATAGAATTCGTACATCTCATGAAATATCACATTAATTATATATTTTACATCAAATGCTCTTTGTTAGATAAATTTATCAATATAATCATTGCTATTCCATAATCTGGAGCTATTTATATAATTAATGAAATATAACTATCCTCTTTCCTTATTTCTTACTACTAATTGCAAACTTCATGAGATATTTTCCAACAAGCTGTTACAATGGTTTAAAATGAACACAGCATCTTGTGAGTCTAGAAAATCACACTATTATTTTTCAACATTGTTTACAAATAATTCTGTTGAAAATACATATTGGTATAGAAATTGAAAAATCAAATATTATTTCTACAACTTCTATTATTTTGTCTGGACATAGACTCTTTGTCCTTGAGAAGATAGTAGCAATAATAGTGATGTGTAGAAAAGGTCAGTTCTACCAGAGATGAGGGGGAGTCATCTAAAGTTTGTCCAAGGAAGATGACTTGGTAGACAGGTTGAGGAGGTTGTGTGAACTTCACTGAGTCAAACTTGAGTTAGACTAGTCTTGTAAATAGTTTTCATACACTCAACAAATGTCATCAAAGTATAGAAGACATCCTTGGATTATAAAGTACATTTTTATTCAAACATCAGCATGTCTACTTTTTTATGTGTTAAGCAATTACATTTTATTGTATTTGGGGAGCAGATTCTACAGGAAAAATAATATATGTGCATATATTATATGAACTGATATGAGGAATTCATTTTATTATGTATTTTACTTAGTAAATAATTTAATGTTAGATAAATTTTATTCTATGAGTGTTACATATTATAAATCATCCAAAAAAATTATCAAAAAAATAATTGAGTGGTCTTAATTAGTACCCTATATTTTAAAATGATTACAGTCCCTGTTAGAATAGCTGATAGGTTAGTATGAGACCATAAAAGCATAAGACAATAATAACACTTTGTGTTTGCAGGGTGTACTATGAACTATTTATTCTGTTTCTCTCTTTGATTTCAGTTTTACAAGGATGAATTATCTAACTGCCTAAATGGAGGATTGCAAGTGCATGAGCAGGATATAGTTCATTTGAATTTCTCTATTATAATATATGTGTTATAAATGCTATTTCCAATATAGAATGCTTCCAGTCTCATATATGTCTGATGTGTAAAGGAAATTTAACAAGTTAGAATGTAACAGTTACTATATAGTTATCTAAACTAAAACTAGGTTGTGTGATGTGTACATTGAGAAAGAGAAGGGAGGATTTTCTGGGATAGGGAGAATAAAAATAACCCATTCTCTAGACATGGAGTATTATCCCTTCAAGTAAAGTTTAACATGAGGAAATGATGGTTTAACGAAATTATTCAGAAAGGTAAACATAATTTGCTCTCACTGGTTTTTCAGTCAAAAACAATCCCTAGCATGTCTTAACACATTTAGAGGTAACATATATATCTCAAATCAAGAACAGTCTTTTTCAATTGGAATTTAAAACATTTATGTAAATATTTTCCTGAATTCAATGGCTTGGTGATTAAGAGCACTGACTGCTCTTCTGGAGGACTCAATTCCCAGCACCCACTTGGCAGCTAACTTGGAGTCTCGGATTCCAAGATCTGGTACCCTTATACATACATACATGCAGGCAAAACATCAATGCAAATAAACTAAAAGTAAATAAATTATTAAAAATACTCATTATTATAATCAATTAGAAATATTTGGGGAGATGATAATTCAATCTATTTCATCATTATACTATAATTACATGGTGATATTATACTACAATATACTATATATGTACAGACACATACAAATGCTACATACACTCATACATGCATATATAATTTTCACACAAATATATGTGTAGCAAAACTGTGGAAGAGATTATATATATGCCCATGTATGAGTATGTATATTCCTAACTCTTTCAACATGATCCACACCAGTAACTGCAGTTCTGAAGTGAGACAAAACATGCTTTTCTTACTTCACTAGCAGGGACTGGGTGGTCATGAGCATCACAGTGTTTCTAACCTTGGACAATGGACAAAAGGAGTAAATCATTCAATCTAAGTTAACTCATAGACTATGGTAGCTAGCTTAACAAAGTCTTATACTTTCTTTTATATTCGGATAATGCAGAGAGAAATGAATATATTTCTCTAAAAATATCAATGAATTTCACTCCAGATCTAGACATAACGACATGTTGTTTCTATTTGTTATAATCACCATTGTATTCAAATGTATGTGATGTCATCTGATTATATATAAACATAAATGGTTTTTCAATTTAAAGGCTTCCAGTTTTCCATTTTTGGTATGTTTTTGAAGGGTAACCACATGCATACAAATATGCAATATCATAATTGGTAAGACAACACTCTCCTTAAAGAGATTTTTTTATTTGCTTTATATATAAACAAAATTACATTAACCCTTATTTAAAATTTCACTGCCCTTGCCCAATCTTTTCTTACCAAGATTTGAATGATCTCTTAAGTAGAGACTGATGAGATATGATAAGAAGCAATATCTTGGCTGAAATTCCAGGCTTTGTGGTCAAGTAACTAAACCTGTCCTATAAGCTTGCCCACTGCCTCTTTGCCACCAGATTTATCTAACTTTCATTCCAGTTTACTGGCTCAAGTTGTAATGTGGGGAATAAAAGCAGTATCTACTACAATGGTGTTGTAGAATGATGTAAGCAAGCCAATCCAGAGACTTTCCAAAACAGTAAAAGAGCTCAGAGAGTAAACAATACTTGCATATGAAGCATAAAATACTTGCTCTCTACCTGAAGCCTGTCCTCAACCCAGCTGGGCAGATTATCTTTCTGAAATATATCCCAAGGTGACATCTTTCTGCACAAGTTCTCCAATACTCCTTCAGTGAAACCGCATGCCAGATGTACACCTCTGTACACAGCTTCACAGTCCGTTTCTCACAGGCTTTGACCCCCAGCTCTTATTTATCTTTTGTTTTGCTTTGTAATTCCATATCATAGTTTGAGCTAAATCACACTTGATTTGGGTCACTGTGCTCGCATGCTCCCTTAAAGTTTAAATTCCACCTGTGTATCTAAAGGTTCTTCCCTAGTGCGATGGGTTTTCTTCTCTATGGCATCCTGATTTTTACTATCAATTCAAATTTCATTTTATCAGGATGCCATTTGTAAGCCCTTTACTACCGCTTGCCATCCAGCTTTGATCTACATCTCTTGCTTGGTTGCTCACATTATGGTAGGGACTTGCAGGAAAAAAAATATGATCTGAGGTCAGAGCCAGTGGGAACCAGACTGTGGAGGAGTGTACAAGAGTGCACTTCTAGAATGGAGAGTTCACTGAAAGACTATGGTAGAATTTTGTCATGATACTTAGTTGACATACAACACATTTACTTTTTTATTTGGTTTCTGTTTTTCTCTGTCATTATAATGTGAGTAAGGGAGGGAGGGATTTTTATTATCTGTGTGATTGCAATTATTTGGGTATTCTATGTTGCAAATCCTGAGGTTCAATGCTTTTTCCTTGATGAATTGATAAACCTGGTGATATTAAGGTGTAGAAATTCTAGAGCTAATAATCACACAAGTTCTAAACTATAATTTATAGATTAATTCAACAAAACATTATGGTTATCTTGAATTCACCTGTAGAATGTCCATGAGAAAGTAGAACAATAATAGTGGAAATTGTTATGTGATATATTTTATAATAATATTGCATCAAAATAATCACTATTGATATCACATAGAATATCAATGTTAAATATAATCTCGTAAATCTTTGTTTAAAATGTGAAGATTTGCAAATATTAAAATTTCACTTAGTGTAATATAGTCAAGAATAGGATGTAATCAACATAAACATTTTTTGTATATATTTGCATGTGTATATATATGTGTGTGTGTGTGTGTGTGTGTGTGTGTGTGTGTGTGTGTGTGTGTGTGTGTCCCATGGATATGTTTTTCTGTTTAGTACATGTGGACATTTGTACATAGGTCTGGAGTTTGGAGGTATAGGTTAATCTTGTATGACATTCCTCAAGCAATGTTTGTCTTGCATTTTGAAACAGACTTTCCAATTTTGCCTAGAGCTCACCACCAATGAGAATAGGAAGGCCAGTCAAACAGACTCAGAATTTTGTTTGTCTCTACTTCAACATTTCTGGGATTACAACCATACACAAGTTCTGGCTATTTTATGTGGGCTCTGGGTATGGAACTGAGATCTTAATGCATGTGGAAAAAACACTTTACTGATTATATATTTCCTGAGAAAAAGCATTATCAAGTTTATATCATGATAAATTGGAATAATATATAAGACTAGCAATTGTCATTCTTTAGAAAACAATACAACTTGTGTAATAGTGAAAAATGTGTTTTAAAAAACTCAGAAAAATGAATTCATTTTAATTTTAAGTGATTTTCTGGGTTTTAATTTTTCTTTATTTTCTTGTTCATTTAAAGAGATAAACTGTAAGATTCAGTACTGCTCACATTGTCACAGTTTAGAAAACTTGATTCCATTTCCTCCTTCAAAGATGAACACTGGCGATTCTGACAATCTGTCTCATCATACTTCTTATCTGGAGATGAGGGGCTATGCATCATAACTCAATCTAAGACCATTCTCACAGTTTATTCTCTCGATGACAAGGCACAGTTCAAAGATTTGCTGAGAAGTACAGTGGCCCAGTGAGATGAATACTCATGCTGGGAGGTTCCAGGGAACACTCACTTTCTGTTCACAAGACATTTTGTGACAGACTGTACTGCATTGACAGAAGCCAATCACATGATACATCTTACAACAAATTATAGTTACATACCAGAATCAGGAGAAAAAGGAAGCATAATATCAAAAGGATTGACATATGCCCATCTTAGCCTGCCCAATTGGAGAACCAACATATTTTTGTTTTGTTTTGGTTTTGCTCATTTGTTTAAAATATCAGCTGAGATTTTGTTGCAGGTAGACAAGAATATTTAAAATGTCACTTTAAATTCTGATGGATTTCTAATATGCATGTTAACTTACTTGGGAAAATAGGTCTGAAGAAATGGCTCAGTGGTTAAGAGCATGCAAAGCTCTTATGGATAATCAAAATTTGAATCCTAATACCCATACGTGAAGGCTCACAACTATCTGTGACTCCAGTTGCTTGGATCTGACATTGGTCTCTCCACAGGCACCTACACTAATAAATAGATACCCATACCACAGATGCACATGCATACACATAATTGAAAATGAAAATTCATCTTTAAAGGGATGCTTCAGACATTCAAACTGACATGATGGGAAGTCTGGAAAATTAAGAATACAAATATGTTGCATTCAGTTATGTCTAAGGCACTGAGGCAGTACATGTGTTTATTGAATATGGACTTTAAAGTCACATGTTAAGCAATATAACAAGAACAACAAAAAATTGTTTTAATGGATTGAGTTTTACTTGACCTGAAATCACTGTTTCCTGAAAAGCGAAAGGATTTGAAAATAGTTGTTTCAAACTTTAAGGGAAAATTTATCAGATTTTAAAACGTCATATTATAAAATTAAATTTGTAGATTACTTAAAATTTCAGAATTATGCCAGGCAGTTGTGGTACATGCCTTTAATCCCAGCATTTAGGAGGCAGAGCCAGGTGGATCTCTCTGAGTTCGAGGCCAGCCTGGTCTATACAGGACAGGCACCAAAACTACACAGAGTAACCCTGTCTCAAAAAAATTCATAATTATTTTTTCTTCATGGTTCAAAGAACTGGGGTAACAAAAATAAAATAAGATTTATATCCAATTCTCAAATAAAACGGATAGTGATGAGAATTAATGTTTTGTGAGAAAATGAATTAATGGTGAAAATGCAATAGTAAAAGTTAATGTGATTAGGAAGATATGAATAGTCCTTAGCTTAGTCATTGCCTTTTTTTTTTTTTGAAAAGAAAAGTGATAACTGAATGACTTCCCAGCAATTGCTAGTGGTATCCCAGGCACTTATTAAAATGTGTTTAGTGTTCTCTCAGAACAGAAATCATATAGTTTACTTCATATACTCACTTCTGTTTTACTGATATTATCCAATGAAAATGGATATGATATTATATTTAAATGTTCCATTTTGTAAAAATGCCATCCTGATATTCAAATAAAAATTAACTCAGCTAAGAAACAATAGATCATAAATGTTGCATCCCTGCTTTAATTTACATTCTTTTTTATATATTGATGCTATGAACTTTTCAGGATCAGTTAAAAGAAATCAAAACAAGAAGACAGCTGTCAATACAATATCACTTACCCAATATGTTTTTCCAATATTGGAAGAGAGTTGAGGAAAATTTCTTCTCAACTAAGACTCCACTTATATATAGATGGTCCAAAACAAGACAATCACTCATTATATATCATTTGATTTCTTGGAGTAATATTTGCTATCTACTAAAATTATTTTAGGAATTATTTAAATCAAACATTAAATATTCATGATTATTGTCCTGTGCTATTAAGATATCTATACTCACAAATTACAAGTATCAATTTTTCACCTCTTGAGTGTTTCAATAACAGATATGCTGTGCAGTAGGGACATCCTGCTTAAGAACTCCAAACTGTTAGGTCTAGGAAGAATCCTGGATACGATGCAAACATTGGTTTCCTCATTTGTGGAAGGGAGTACTTGGATTATTTGCATTTCATGATTGCTAAGGTATTTCAAAATTAATTCTGAAGTTGAATCCCATACTGGATGGATTCAAGAAAGTAAACACTTAAAATGAAATCTAGCTTCATAAATGAGATACAAACGGAATACTTTACAATAAAATGCTACTACCAAATTATTTACAAATAAATGATTCTATAGGTTTTTTTTGTTTGTTTTTTTGTTTTGTTTTGTTTTTTGGTTTTTTGAGACAGGGTTTCTCTGTGTAGCTTTGCTCCTTTCCTGGAACTCACTTTGTAGACCAGGCTCGCCTTGAACTCACAGAGATCCACCTCTCTGCCTCCTAAGTGCTGGGATTAAAGGCGTGTGCCACCACTGCCCGGCAATTATTCTATGTGTTTTTAAGAATGTTGTAAAATACCACACATTTCTCTTTTTTTAAAATTGAGATTCTAAGCCGGGCGGTGGTGGCGCACGCCTTTAATCCCAGCACTCGGGAGGCAGAGCCAGGTGGATCTCTGTGAGTTCGAGGCCAGCCTGGGCTACCAAGTGAGTTCCAGGAAAGGCGCAAAGCTACACAGAGAAACCCTGTCTCGAAAAACCAAAAAAAAAAAAAAAAAAAAAAAAAAAAAAAAAATTGAGATTCTAATGACTTGAAATACTGCTTCCATATCATGATTTTAGAAGGTAGAATCACTATCTTCTTGACCCAATTTTATTTTTTCACTATTTGACTATTTTTGTAAACTACAGTGAGAATTCTTTCCTTAGTTCATTTATCCTAGGTATTTCTTCCTAATACCTTCTAGTCATTGTTTGTCTAGAGGATTTAGATTAAAATTCAATGATATAAATCTGATAAAACTATAAATGTTTAAGAATCAGGGTCTGCTATAGAAACATGTGTATTTCTATCATTTATGTTATCTATATATGTCTACTAAACCAATTTATATGGTTTGTAATGAAATCTACCCAAAGCAATGGGCCTTATGTTTATTAAATATGTAATAAGTGCACTTGTACATTTAAAGCATACAAAATGTTAAACAATATATAAATATTACTCTAAAACTCCTCTAGTCACAGATAAATAGCATGACTATCTTATTATTTTTCTAATTTGACCTCTGAGCAAGTAGTTGTCTGGTATAGTTGACTGAATATAGCATAATTAGATGAATTTATTTCTCTTGGGTAATGTTTGAAATTTCATGTGTTAATAAACCTACAATAGCATTAGTCTTCAACCATAGATTGTATTAAAGTTCATAGGATTTATTTCTCTCTGGATGTCAGCATAGCTTATCTGCATGACTGTATCCCTGCTCAACTGGTATGCAAGCCAAGCTTGTAGTCAAAACCGCAATGCAACTGAAATCAATGGCTTAGCATCTCTCAAATTCATAGTCAGTGAAATTAGCCGAATGTGTGGTTGATATTGTATCCGAATGCATTTGAACAATAGAGTGGAATGTACCACACTCTCAAATTTGGGTTCAATGTTATATACATTTTACTAAATCTGAAAAGAAAACAATATGCAGAAAAATGGTCTTTACAAGCCATAAATCTTCGTGTGCACAATAACCACTGTATTCAATGTTTGGTTGTGTGTACGACTTAACACTTCAGAAATCCACACAATGCCTTCTTTTAGTCTAAAGCAACTTCACTGAATTAGGCAAAATAGGAACACAAGCATTTTAAGAATTTTTAAGATACTTATGAATAAATTACCACAGTAGATGAGTGCAATCAAAAATGTATCTTTCATTTGTGGCATGGAATTCGTTGTAATCTGGCACCACTTTAAAAATGTGAGTTTGGAATGAAATCCTTATAGCAGGTCACTAATTCATAGAATCAAATGGGAAGAGAAGACACTTGCCATCGTTTTTAATTCTGGGATTCTTCATTATCCTCGCATTAAACCCTTGATAGTAGACTTTTAGTAAAGATTTTCCTTTAAAAAAAAAAAGTATCATATGCCTATGGCTGTTTTGCTACATGTGTGTCTTTGCCTGTGAAAGCTGGAAGAGAGTATCGGATCCCCTGGAACTGGAGTTATAGATGGTGGTTGTGAGCTATCATGTAGCTGCTTGGAATTGAAACTGTGTCTTCCAGAAGTTAATCCAGTACTCTTAACTTAATTAACCATAGATTTTATCTCTCCTGATTTTGATTTTCTTTAATATTTTTAAGGACAGTCTCACTATGTAGCCCTGGCTGGCCTGAAACTCAAAATGTAGACCACACTGGCCTTAAACTAATAGGTATCAGCCAGCTTGCTTCTACTTCCTGAGTGCTGGAGTTAAAGGCATATATCATCATGCTTGGCTTTTCAAATTTATAGCACTACTGAGATCATGATATGTTTGGATGCCTAAAAATGTAGAGCAACATATTTCCAAGTGCACTGAGTAACGTACCAATTATTTCCTAAGATGGTTTCTTCATTCTCGATACTACTTTGGGTGCTAAAAATGAACATGAAAACATACAAATGCTAGAGTAAGAGAAGAAAAGGGATTTTGTTATTATACTGCCTATGAATACACAGTAAAGAAGCAAGCATCTGTATTGAGTTAGAGAAGCCCCGAATGACTGTGTGCCATTGACATGAGCACAGCCATGCCAAAGATCTCGATGCTTCATCCCCACAGGAGTGGCAAAGCCTTCCCTCCCTGAGGTTCAGCGAGGAGCAAAGTCTTCCTTGGTCTGAATGTTCATTGATAGTTTGTGCAGAAAATGTCTGTAGTAGCTTTTTATCCCCAGACATTTACTCCTTGAAGACTGCTCCTCTACAGAGAGAGCTTTTGCCCAGATGTGCAAGACCTGCCTGCTGTTATTATGATACCTGCATTCTTGTTCAGCTGTATAGATTAGCCATACTTTCCTTTACAATTGTATATAATAAACATACCAAGCTTTTGGGATTTGGCAGTTTCTCATTCTGAGAGCCCAGTCTCTCCAACCCCAGAATTTTTGTTTATGTGTTCCTCATTTATTTATTCCCTTTCCACCACAGTTAAGTCAAGGGTTTGGCATATATTACTGTCATTAAATAGACATAGATGTTGGTATGTTTGTATCACAATATCACACACATGGCCCATAGCACAGGTAGAAAAACTGAGAGGATGTTTCTGAACTCTTCACAGGGGACACCTCGACAAATGGTATTATAAAGGGAAGCAACTTTGAACTTTAATTCCACTTCAGGTTTGTAATACCAATATATTACACTTCACTAAATGTAATACAATAAAAGTCGTTCCAATTTCTATTTTATATTTTCCCATCACATCAGTTATATCAATTCAAAATATATTATATAACATCACTACTCTGAGTCTCTTGAAAACATTATGTTTTCATAAAAAAAAAAAAAAACCCTCTAATGATTCCAAGGCCAGCCAGTGTTTTTCCCCCTGCAGCAGCCATGTGAAATGTCTGCAATGCCCAGCTCTGTCCTTGTTTATAAAGACACAGAGGACCCTGATGTGATCAGTGCTATCATTATATTACTACTTAATAGCACAGGCTGTTGATACATTAATTGCTTTATTGACTATTTTAAAAGTTTACAACCTCATCTGCATTGGAATCTGACCTTGTTTTGCACTTTTCCAGTGAATCACCACATTCTATAACCTACATAATGTGTATTGTACTAATAAATTTACATAATGAAAAAACAGTCAGATGATATGCACCTCATTATTTTTTTAATCAACTAAATCCTGTTAGGCACAGTTTATATTGCAGAGAAATGCATAATCACAAAACACTGATGCTATAGCTTCATGATGAGCAAAGATGCTCTACATTTTTCTCATTTTTATTTTAAAAAATAAGTTCCAATTGACAAGGCTACATAATATACTCAAGGCTTTAAGTAAGAGAAATAACTCTAAAACTTAAACAGGAAAAATATTTTTAAAGAAATACCAAATAGATTAAGAATGTTCTCTGTGATGTCTTGATTAAGTATTTTAAAATTTGGAATATTACTAAAATTTGGGTGAGGTTCTGAGCATTCCCATAAATGAAAACCAACTATGCATTGCATTCAAGTTCATTGGAGATGTGAGGACTTGTTTATTTGCAAGATGGAAAAAATCAGAATCTTTAGAATAACCATTAGATAGATCTTCTGATGTCATACTCATAGAAAGACTGCTAGTTTCCAATGTTCAATATGCCCTCAGATTCTCAAGAAAAAAATATTTTCGAGAGCCCCTCACAAATATTCCTTTACTAGTGCCATTTTGAAATTTTGTGAAATTTGTGTTCAAAAGGACATTTGACATTTCATTAGAGAGATGATAGAAGACATACAAGACATTTATTATATTTGCTTTGCTGTAGAATGTGAGTCTATGTGGTGGCCTGTGTGCTTAAAAGTAATTTAGAACAGCCAACTCATGCAACGAGCCCAGGACCCGGCACCAACACACAGCTGCCTCCCAAACAGATCAAGCCAAATGACTGTCTCACCCGTTCAGGGGGCCTGATCCAGTTGGGGGCCCCTCAGCCCTTGGTTCATAGATCCTGTGCTTCCATTCATTTGGTTATTTGTCCCTGTGCTTTATCCAACCTATGCAGGGACGCTTGGCTCGGTCTGGGAGGGGGGGACTGGACCTGGCTGGACTGAGTCTACCAGGTCTATCCCGGTCCTCGGGGGAGAGCTTGATCTGGAGGAGGTGGGAATGGGGGGTGGGGTGGGGGGAGGGGGAAGGGGGCGAGAGTGGGAGAACAGGGGACTCTGTGGCTATTATGTTGAACTAAATGATGTTGTAAAATAAATTTACAAAAAAAAAAGTAATTTAGAAAGTAGAATGTTTACAGCATTTTCCACCTGAAATGGAAGAGAATGAACAATAATAAAAACTGAAATAGGAAGAAACATTGGGGATTAGAGGCTCACAGACAGCAGCAATAGTAACAATCACCTATGTCCTTTCATAGATGAAGAAATAAATGTCCAGCAACATTCAGGGATGAGATCATTGTATGGTATTGGTAAGCAGAGCATCTAAAGATTAACCTAAACTTTTCACAGAGCTTTGCTACTCATTATCATGGCAGAGTAGAGTATGGAGGTATTCAAGTAAGAATTATGCAGTTTTGCTAATATGTACCACAATGATCTTGTGCTGCAAACTTAAACACAACATATTTGTTAAGAAGTAATGGGACTGCTGTAAGGATAGATGAGTTTTCTAGAAACAAGTATTAAAAGCACGGATTAAAGATCTATATTTTTCTCAATTGTGTTGAATAAATAGTATAGGTGTAAATACTCAGGATATTGCAAATCATTCGCCAATTCTGATTTAAGCTGAAATACCACAGAACAACAGCACAGATATGGAACACAAGTACCTGTGACTATCACTTTGTAAGCTAGCTAGACATTGTTTCTGTATCCCTTCCTTTAAAATCACAGATAATCATGAAATCAGACGGTCCATTACTATTAGGGCCAGATGTTTGCACCCACTAAATACACTACAGCTTAATTTCATTTTTCCAGTGTTTTGCTTTCTAAGACTTTACAAATACAATTGTGTAAGAAAAAATAGAATGTTTTCCTCAGCTAATTTTATCAATTAATGAATGCCATTTTCTGATTGGAGAAATAGCACTTTATAAAATTACTTTATGCGCCTAAGTCTTTTTTGCTTTCTTTCTTCCTTCCTTCCTTCCTTCCTTCCTTCCTTCCTTCCTTCCTTCCTTCCTTATTTCCTTCTTTCTTTCTTTCTTTCTTTCTTTCTTTCTTTCTTTCTTTCTTTTTCTTTCTTTTTTTTACTCAGCCTCTTTACCAGAAAGATTTTCATCCTGGATTCAACTTTAAATCACTTTTCAAATGAATAATGAACTAACAATCCTGTGTACTTGTGAATTACTTTAGATATCTAAATTATTGTTAAATTTTACATTCTCACTTCATGTGACAACGTGTCTAATTGACTATGCACTGGGTACAGCAGCCACTTCCTCAGACTCTCGTGGAATACTAACAGCAGAGTGAGGCGTTAGCACAATGGGGCTGTAGCGGATTGAGAGAAAGGAGGGCTGTTTCCTCAGAGTGTCATCATTTTTACCTGCATTGTAGAACAACTTCAAATTACTGCTTGGCTGAAAAACCTAAGCCATTTTCTCAGAAGAAACAAATAAAGCACTCAGAAACAGCTCGTTTCAAAATCTAATGAAGATGCATATTGCAAGGCACAGCAAAATAATAAATGCATCCAAAATGTTCATACTCAAATACATTGATTTCTTTAGATGTGGAAAATACACTTCTAGGTTTCTATTCTCTTAATTCTTATTCTTTCTCACTTTATTTTTCTGTAATCGATTTTTCTGAAGTTTTTAAGTTCTTAGTAAATTCAGACAATAGTTCTTTGAATGGATCCATTAACTTGTAGGGTAAACTGCCTGCCTAATGTCTGTGATAATAATTTTGCATGCCCCTATGACTCGACAGGTAAATAAGATAAATTTCTACAATTCAAACTATTTCCAGCTATTACATGGACAAAGACCCATGCATTGACTATGTCTGAACTGGTAAAACTGGAGGAATAGTTCTGATATGCCCCATCATTTCAGTCTCTATTTCTCTCAAAGGAACACCATTTCTGTAAAAGTTAAGCAAATGTAAGAGGCAAAAAAGTGACATGTGGTGGCAAATAAAATTAATAACATTTTAATTACATTCAATTCAGATGTACATTTTGGAGAATGATAGGTATTTCCAATAAAATACTAAGATTTACACACACACACACACACACACACACACACACACACACATATATATATATATAATTTTCATTTCCATGTCATAGTCATTCTAATTTTAAGAAATCCTTCCCTCTTTTCATAACAGAGAGACAATTTTCATTACAAGTAATTATTTTACTGAAGATGGGTTCTCAGAAGGGCATCTGTTCTGTGTCATGTCTGATTTTCTTGTTATTGCTTAAATTTCTTCTCCTGAAGACTTATATAAATATGTATTCAATATTAGTGTTCTTTCTCAGTGTGTCTCAGCCTCTAATTTCCATTTATATATCTCATCTGGACAAGAGTTCATAACATATTTTTTTATCTTTTTCTGTGAGACAGTGTTTTGCTTCTATCAGTGGTCCATAACTTCTTAGAATCTATTGAAGACAGTGAAGACCGAGTTCCCAAGCTTCTTTAAGAACACACTCGATTTTATAAGACCAGTCTTATCATACCTAAACAAACTATAAGCAGAAGTGCGAGGCACATCTTTCCCTTGCTGAGAACAAGTGCCAGGATAGGATTTCATGAGAAATACTTGATTATATGGGTGCAAGCCAGTAGTGCACAGTTACTAGTGTCTTACAGGCCTTCCTAAGTCTTCACTAAAGGATCCATACTTTAGAGGAAAATATATTTTGAAATTATCATTCAAGTCACCAAGGCACATGTGCTTTCTCTAGTCTCATATTATTTGCAAACCATTGTTTTTACTTACTTCTCCTTAATAAGCTTAGCATGTCCTTACTGCAGTTTTCTTCAAATGAATTTAGTCATTAAAATTTCAACTGCTTTTAGATTCCATTAACATTTCATATGAACTTGTCTAGGAAGTAATATTAATTGAACAATGAGAATGAGGTAGGGATGAAAACAAATGAAAATTAAATAAAACATAAAGGAATAAAATTCGTCCCTAAAAAATGTGTTCACATGAAGGACATTACATTTTATTATAATAAATATAAATAGAAAAAAAGAAAAGATGAAATATAAACCTCTTTGATGAGTATGAGAATTATCATGCTTTAATACTTCAGAAGGTAGAAAAGACACAATTATCTTAAAGGATTTTTTTAATTTATTAGAATGACTTTCCAATTGATGAGAGATTCATACTATATTTAGTAGAATAAACATAACTTCCTAATATTATGATACAATTTGTAATAAACTCTAGACATTTATAGAAATATATTATGGTCAGAATTCTCTATCTGAACGATTTATACCGGTTGACAGAGCAGGAATCAGATTATAACCTGAGAATTCAGGAGACCTGAAGATGAAGAATCCCCCCATGCAATTAGACACTGTTGTCAATCCAACTGAGACTCCCTTTAGCATATTCTGAGTGCTTTGACTTTCTTTCCTAACATTCCAGCAGTAGTAGGACAAAGGAAGAAAGTGACTGTCACTATCTTATGACAGACAGGAGACATAACTTGACATTGGGATACTGTGCTTCCTCAAATAGAGAGGCTTTAGAATTGCATTTTTCCCATTATAGTGCACCAGTTTGACGCCATAGAAGCAACGGTCTTAGCTTTGACTTGTACACCTTTTTGTGATATTAATTTATTTATTCTTTAATGTATGTTATCAACTGCTGTTGAAAGATGAGGTCTTCTAATTGCAAAGCACTTCTTAATTTCTGCTTCCACTTCACATCCCCCTGACATTCTTAGATGATTGTAGTGGGTGGTTCACAAACACTGTCTAATTAATGACTAATTCCAGATATGAAGCCCTGAAGGAGTCTGGACTAGTCATACCAACAGACTGAGCTGATAAAAATGCCTGCCTCAGAAGAAAAAAGCAGCACAGCTTAGAAAATAGGCCACTGAATTTCATCACTAAAAATTTCTAGGACCAAAGTATATCATTATCATTGCCAATCAGTTGTCTTTATCAGCATATAAACCAGGGCCTGCAGGTCTCTACTTAAAATTTAAACTCCTTATTGCGATCCTAAGTGGACTACAACTAATATATACTAAGGTAAAGTCGTAACAAATAAGGAATCTTGTCCAGAAATATCAAAAAAAGCAGAATGTTTTAAACAAAAGTGAGACATCAAAATTTACATTTTAGAATAGATGTGTTCTACAAAGAAAAAAGTGTTTAAAGTCTACATGAAATAATATTCTCATGCAATAGAGATAACACTGGTTTTGCTCATCAAAAGGTGTCTCGACAAATAATTTCTCAGTAAAATATTATATTAGTTCATAGCTGAACTGTGAATCTAGTGATCATTTGTGAAATAAAATTAAAAAAGATAAATACAGTGCATAGAAAAAACAATTAACTAAGAAATTGATTTAGTTTATATTCTTGAATTTACACTGGCTACTAAGTATGAAAAAATATGACAAAACCATTGGCAGGTGAGTAGCTTTATTGCGTTTTATCTGAATGTTCTCATATCTTTGAAGGGATAGGAGAGAGGAGATTGAGTTAGTAGACATCAAAAAATGTACAATACCTAGTAAGGCAAGAAATTCCCACAATTATAGCTACTATCCTAGTCTCTTTTTTTCTCTTTTTTGATCTAATGCAAGAGAAAAATAAGATGGCTAAGAAGTAAAGGGTAGGGAATAATAAGCTAAAATGCTGGAATGTGACTTGCTAAGAATGTGACACAGAAAGTAATGTTTTAAATTATATATAGTGAAATCTATTGCACTATGTTTTCAGTAACCAAGAGAAGGAGATCAGAACTCTCTACTTACTTAATTATATTATTTCCCTTAAGAGACTGAAGAGAGATTTACCAACTGATTGAGTGATTGATGATCTATTGTTCTTGAACCAGCCGAGGTCCAGTTGGCAAAATAAGAGCTGTACTATTTGTTAACACAGAGAAAATAACCATGCCAAAAATAAGACTAAAAATCTATGTAAGGGTAAAAATCCAAAGCACACTGAGGTAGCACATCTGTGAAAAAAAATCACAAGAAAGATGAAACACCTGTTCAGGTATGATACTCATGATTCCAGGAGTGCAAAAAGAGCTCAGTACTGCAGCCAGAGCATGTGTGTGCCAGGTACAGTGACCATGCTTGTGTGAGGGTAAGTGAAAAAGCCAGCAAAAGATGAAGCAACATTTCCCTGTTCCCCACAGTTGATTTTCCCCTTGCAGGCTCTATTGGCAGAATAGACAGGAAGCCAGATGGGAAAGGGGAAGTGAAATGTGCAGAGATCCAGCCTGGGAATCACAAAGCTGGTGGATCTGGAGTTGACAAATAATAGCTTACTAAAAAGCACTGACATTTAATTATGGACATTAAGATGTGGTGACTGATAGATTCCTTTTGAACTAAATCATATTATTTCGGGAGGTGGAGATAGAGCTTAGCTTCTGATTGCAGAAATAGCTCTGAGCCTGGTCAGAGGCTGTATGCAGGGACTTCTGAGAACAGGAGCAAAGAGTAAAATGTTCAAAGCATAACTTTGTCATCTGATCTCCCCCTTTTAGCTTTCTTTGAAAATAATCGCGTCCTCTGTCATTCAGTGACATTGTGTACGAGACTGTCCTGACTTTCTAACCTACTCCATTCGGTGTGTAAATATAGGCTAGCACCACAGAGGACCTGGCTATATTTGGTATGACTCATCTATCATGGAATGGTTAACTTGTGCATTCATCTTTTAAAACTAATAATGAATTTCTAAAACCTCTTAAACGGGTTTAAGTTTTGTAATCCATTTATCGAACATGCCTGCAATGAAAAATTAATTATTAAACAAGAGCCTTGGGAAGATATCAGCAGCCTTGTCACCCAAGCCTGAGATTGATAACATGTCAGTTTCCAGACCAGGGAGGCCCGCGACAACTCTCAGATTTAAACCTGGAAGGGTAATGTTAAGCATGTCTTGGCATAAGTCACATTTTTAATTTATTTTTTATTAAATGTTAGATAGAATAAATTCATCCATGCCTCTCAAACGCAGCCTGATTAAATGAGCTGGCACTCTTTCAAATGTAAAGGCTGGTTATGGCTTCTCAAGGACATCGGAAACGCTGAAGCCTAAGACAACGGTAAATGCGAACTGCAGAAGAGGTGGACAGTGATATATTCACAAGCACCACAGGCGAAGGGAGGTTTTGCAAAATTGCTGAGGCTAACAAAACAAGGGCAGCACCACGTCTCCCAAATGGTAAATGCACCTGAAGCCAGAGGCTGTGCTTGATAGCTGGTGCAGAAAACCGGCGGCCTCCAAGAGCAAAAGACACAATGAGAACAACATATCTAAAGAGCAGAAGGGGAGAGAGACCCACTTAGCAACTAGTAGCCAATTTTCAAATCCTAAATTGTGGTTTTGGGTTAAGAACTTCAGAGAATTTTTCAATACTTATGGTAGTTTTCAGTGATGATAATGGAAAGAACATTGCTTTATGGTGTGGTCCTGTGTCAACACCAAAGCTCCTTGATTAAGTCTCGTAAAGGCAGAACTCCATCTTATTCTGTAGGGTGATGAGAAAATAGTTCATATCAAATACTTTCAATTGGGTCACAGAGACTCAATTGTTCAGAATACTGCAATGAAAAAGAAAGAAAAAAAAAAAACCTCTCTGGTCTCCTAAATTTGACTCTAAAACCTCAGTGAAGAAAATGACAACTCACTTAGACCTAACTGGGTCACAATATTTGAAAACTGACAAGTGAGTCCTTTGTAGTGTATCACATCCCTGTATGCTTCTTTACAGTGCCTCTCATCCCTGTATACTGCTCTTTTTCAGCTGCTCAAAAAAAAATCATTCCCTATGTTGAGCTAATGAGCTAAATGTGAACAACATAACTTTCTGTTAACAGTAAAATATAGCAAAGGACCATATTCTGCCTTATCTGAGATTCAGGCAATATGCTATCAAGTGTAGCAAGCTCACAGATCCTTGAGCCTTGTGGATGTGGTATGAGATGAGGGCATCCTACTTAGGCAAGAGTGTTCCAAAATCTCTCATTCCTTACACATTATCCAATGGGTCTCTGTGTTAATTCCTATCTACTGAAAAAAGAAGCTTCTTTGATGAGAGTTGAACAATGCACTTATCCACAGAAACAGAAATATAACTTTAGGAGTCGAGTTACTGTTGTATTCATTTAGCAGAATAATAGTAGTAGGTTTTCCCCCTGGGCCTAGGACCTATTTAGTCTCAGGTTCTTGGCTTCATTGACAGTGTCAAATATGGGTTTCAGTTCATGGAATGGGCCTTGAAACCAATGAAATTGTGGTTTGATGCTCCAAAATCATTGGTGATACTATTATGTCAGTGAATATATAATGCAGGAAGGTCACCATTGTTGTGCACAAAGATCATTGTTGGGTGAGATTGATGGTGACTTTAAATGACCAGTGTAGCTGGAGAATTTCTCTCCAGCTCCCGCTGCCAAGTCCCGAGACTTGGCCTCATCATTGGCCAATCAGTGCTTTATTTATATAGAGCGATATCCACAGCAGACCAGGCAATGGCTTTTCATTGAATACTACTTAGTTTTTTTCCAGCCAAAGATTGTGAATAAGGATCACAGTTCCCTGCCTTTGGACAGATTATATTTTACTAACAATGCAAATACTGTCTATTTCATAGGGAAAATATAAAGTTGTAAAACATAGAAATATTGAAAAATTTAAAAAGCAGATGATCTTATAAAATATGGGGCTCCCTATACTAGGAAAAGTGATTACTATTTAACTAAAGTTGATATAGCCTCAGTGAGAAAGTGACATTTGAATAGACTTGAAGGATTAAATAAATGATGCTTATGAACGAATGTATTGAGAAAGGAATTACATGAAAATTATAATTTGAGTTTGTTTATATTTAACCTAGTACAAAAATAGACACAGAACATGCACATAATATTTAGTGAAATTATGGACAGATTGATTAAATCATGAAGTTAATGTTCAAATATAAATAGTGGTTGTTTTTGTTGTGTTGTTTTATTTATTGACTTTAAAATGCCCTATTGACTGCAGCATATTTCCATAAGTTGCTAAATCCATTGGTTAGATTCATAGAGGAAGGATTTTATATGAAGTCATTTAAGTTTTCAACTCTTGTACGAATAACAATGTCAGGGAATAGTTGATATCAAGCTATGTGTTCATTAAGAGATGACAGAGAGTTGTGTGTAAAGATGGCGACAGAATTTAAGTAGGTATAAAAGAGGCTAAATCTTCGGGAGATGAATTAGACAAACTTAGTTGTTCCTTTTAAAAGGATTTAGACTGGGATATAGCTCAGCAAACTGAATGTCTTCCCAGGGTGCATGGCTCCCCGAGTGGATACCCATCACCAACATTGGGCACAGTAGCAACTGCCTGTAACACTATCATCTAGGAGGCTGTTACATAAATTCAAGGTCATCCTTAGCTATATAGTAAGCTCAAGACTAACTTGGAACACATGAGACCCTATCCTTGGGGGGAGGGTATGCTGTGGATATGGAACTTGAAAATTGAGCCACCTCTAAATGAAACATCCATTCATTCATTGAATTCTCATTATTTCATGAAGAACAAGGATGAAAAGGATAGAAGAGAGGTAGTAGGGAAATAGGGAGAAGGGAGGTATGGGAAGAAGGGGTGTTTGGAAGGAAACCCTGGTCCAGTTGACTAGCTAAGCTAGAATATGATAAGGATAAGAATGGGCAATTTTAGTTACTCATAGCTTTCACAAAGGAATCACAGAGATTCAGTGTTTTTGAACTGTGACTACCAGTAAATACCACCCATCAAGAGAACAACATGATGTAAGAATTTTACTTTAAAGCGTAATAATTACTGGACACCAAGGGAAGATCTTAGGAATAAGTAAGAGAACCCAGTTTCCAGAATAGAAATAGGGTCCACAGGCGAGAATATAAGAATTGAGAACCTGAAGGAAGAACCAAGGTGTTCAGACAACCACAGCTCCAGAAGGTACTTAAGTATTGCCTATAAGGAATTGATACAACTAAGGAAAACTTAGCCCTAACATCCTAGCTACATATTTGTTTCATTATGAACATGTTTGAGTAGGTGTGAACTTCAAACCACATACCTCATTTTTAATAATTATAAATGGTTTACTCTTAACTCTGTTTATCTGAATTCCAAACTCCCCCTCAAGTAGCTCATGCCATATGTGATGCTAATTTACATGGATACCATGTTAATAAATAAGGGCTAAATTAGACCTGTGCTGTCCCAGAGCTCAAATATCTCTTCTCTTTCAATTGGATAAAAGAAATCAACAGTTTTGGACTAACAATTGACAAAATAAATATATACACATCCACAACACACACACACACACACACACACACACACACACACACACACACACACACACTTACACATGCACACACTCACACTTTCTACTTTTTCCAAATAGCTAATTGGACCCACTCTCAGTCACAAGTGGTCTCTTAGAACTAACTCCATATACTTCTCAATTTAGCTTCCTGCCATTCTTTCACTTAGAACATTGGAAGTCAAGCTTAGCTGCCTTTCTTCCTTGCCAGGTCACATAGTCCTACAATCCACTTTCCTCTGGCAGACTTCTATACAATGAAAAAGCCAAAATTAAAAAGTCCAAAGGCTGAGGGGCCCCCAACTGGATCAGGCCCTCTGAATAAGTGAGACAGTCGATTGGCTTGATCTGTTTGGGAGGCATCTAGGCAGTGGTACCAGGTCCTGGGCACGTTGTATGAGTTGGCTGTTTGAAACCTGGGACTTATGCAGTGACGCTTGGCTCAATCTGGGAGGAAGGGACTGGACCTGCCTGGACTGAGTCTATCAGGTCGATCCCAGTCCTCGGGGGAGACCTTGATCTGGAGGAAGTGGGAATGGGGGGTGGGCTGGGGGGGAAGGGGAGGGGGGCAGGAATGGAGAGAACAAGTGAATCTGTGGCTATTATGTAGAACTGAATAGTATTGTAAAAGAAAAAAGAAAAAAAAAGTCATGCTGTGCGATGGTCTGTATGTCAAATTGCTCTGATTGGTTAATAAAGAAAACACTGATTGGCCAGTGGCCAGGCAGGAAGTATAGGAGGGACTAACAGAGTGGAGAACAGAGAAAACAGGAAGGTGGGCAGAGTCATTGCCAGCCGCCGCCATGACAAACAGCATGTGAAGATGCTGGTAAGCCAGGAGCCACATGGCAAGGTATAGATTTATGGAAATGGATTAATTTAAGCTATAAGAACAGTTACCAAGAGCCTGTCATGGCCATACAGTTTGTAAACCATATAACTCTCTGTGTTTACTTGGTTGGGTCTGAGCGGCTGTGGGACTGGCGGGTGACAGAGATTTGTCCTGATTGTGAGCAAGGCAGGAAAACACTAGCTACAAAGTCATATGCTTAAACACAGTATATCAAGCAAACAAAGTATTTAGCCAATTATCAACTATAATATAAGCCAAAATAATGAATAAGAAGCCACTTTCACAATGGAAACCAGCTTTCCTTCCCTCCATCAAGGCTGGTCCTTCCCAGTCAACTACTCTCAGCTCACACTGCTCCCATTCAGAAGGGACACTTTCCCTTCTCTCTGCTGGCACAGACTAAGGCATTATTTATTTGCACTCAGCCTGACAAACTCTTACTTATACTATAAGGCCCACTCCATACATCATTTGAACTCTATACTCAATCAATTCAGGCAGAGAGTTCAGGCAAAGTTGAAATACAGGCTTAAGTCTCAGCAGCAAATGTAAGAAATAGTAATAATAGATGAGTGAAGAAAAGGAAAATCAGACAGAAAGGAACTAAAGTGAGATAAGAGCAAACTGACTTAGACTTCTCAGGCCTAATCTTCAAATTCTTCTTATATACTTTGTGATTTTTAAATGAAATCAATTTAATGGCTAAAGAAGCAAGTAAATTGACATCATTTCCATTCTGCAGTAGTATTTCTCAGAAAATAAATTTCACACAGAGTAGAATTAATACCACTTTGTATAAAAGGGGACTAAAACATTCTTACTTTTAAACCCATGCTTTTAAAAATGGGTTTCAGTTTTAGTTTAAGAACAAGTGAATTAATACACTGTATTTTCCAATAAATCTAAGATAAGAAATAAATATCAAAATGTTTCTTAAAGTTGAATATATTAATTTCCTGGTATTTTTAAGGTTGCAAAGTCATTTCTGTAAAATCTTTCTTAGTGCTATTGACTTTCACTGAGTACTGAGAATAAGCCTGTCAGCTTTCTACATACTTAACATCTCCTGCTCATTTACAAAGTGACAAATGTCATTACAAAATGGCAGTTGTGACAGCCATTACAACTGCTCACATTTTACCCAAGATTAAACTAAGACTTACAAAGTCAAACTATCTTGCTGAAGTCACACAGCTAATAATTTCAACACACAATTATATCAGTCTGATTCGAGTACTTACTTCCTATGAAGTTGATTGGCTAGTTTTTTTTTTTTTTTAAAAAAAAAAAATCACCGTAAAGACAGAAAGAGGGGGATATGGTGCCTGAACAAAGATTCTAAAACTTTTACTCACTGCAATTATTTGTGCCAAACAAGAAAATAATTCGAAAACTATGTATGATATTTAAATGTAATGCTGTGATGGCTTAAGAATTACATCCCTGAAAGGCATTCACCCATCACAAGAAAAGAGCTATGTTCTACTTCAGGGAATCTAGGTTTGATTTTGTGTCATTCTTATTGCTAACAAAACAAAGGTAGAGAGAAGTCCCAGAAAAGGGAAGTGGAGGCTTGCTCTCTGGCTGACAGAGTCTAAGGATGCTCTTGGTACAGCATCCTAAGTACCTAGGAGAGAATGTCAGTCCCCTTGGTTTAATTAGGACCAGTGTGGTTTTGGCTCTGACTGGAAGTCAGAGAGAGGGAGAGCAACAGGGGATCCAAGAGTAGACAGAACAGGCACAGACAGGCTGTGTACTCCTAGTGGACAAAGCAAGGGAGTTCCCTGTGGTACCAGCTTGTCTCAGGGACGCAATTCGAGACTAAACCTTCCTGGGCCTGTATAACTTCCCCCAAACTTGGATATATTTGGTGTGTTAAGTCTTGATTTATTTTTGACTTTTGTTTTGTTCTAATTTTTATTTTATCCATGCAGGTGAGTACACTACTGTACTAGACAAGGACTTCTAAAAATTTAGTCATTCTTGAAAAAATGTTTAGATATTTTTGATATTTAGGTTAAAAAATATTTATAAAGACAATGAATAAAGTCAATTATTTTTAACCTAAAATGGAAATTTAAGTTTAGTCATATTTAAAAAAAATAGAATGTGACTTGTTTCTTATTTATGAAGCTTCAATATTCGTATACAAAAGTAAAGATTCCCACTGTATTTTATCATCTACAAAATAAAAATTATTTGAAATAATGCTAAGAAACTATGCCTTTGAGGCTGGTGAGATACCTTAGTTGGTAAAACTG
This sequence comes from Peromyscus maniculatus bairdii, assembly GCF_049852395.1. NCBI lineage: Eukaryota > Metazoa > Chordata > Mammalia > Rodentia > Cricetidae > Peromyscus > Peromyscus maniculatus. Next base: position 91,352,468 of record NC_134860.1, read on the forward strand.
GCATCCTAGGACATACATGGTGGGAGAAAACTCAAATCATCATGCTGTCCTCCAATAACATGTGAGTGTAGGGCCCATGTTTTTTACTACAAAATAAACACAGTAAAATAACCACAAAAAATTGTGTGTTTGTTCTCAGTAATAATTGCAACCAAATATATTAATATAATAAGTAAGAGAATTCTCACTTCTTTACCTTAAGAATTTCTTGGAATTAAAACTTGAAAAACCCCAAAGTGTTTGGTGTTAAGTGAAACCACATTGTCAGTTGTCATTGTCAGTTCTGAAATACAAGTCACCATAAAGGATAAAATTATTAAATTTGTAGTTTTCTGTGTTAATAAACTCACCATGGAACACATCCTATGGTGACTCTAAATCTGCTTAAAATAAATTTAAAAAGTGTTCAGTGTCTTCCTAATACATAAAGGATATAAAGTATTTCTTAACTAGATACATGTACAAAATTACATGTTTGCTGAAAGCAATAATCAAGTATGGCCAAGGTAAATATTTTTAAAAAATTAAGACAATACCAAAGATTGCTGTGTTGTTCTAATATTAATTGTACTATTGATCAGGTATTTAAGAAACCAGCTCTGCATTTTTTTCTGTATTTTGAAGTAGCAACTTTTATACTGCACTGATTATCACTGCTTTCCTTCTACATAAGAATGAGTGATATGTCTGATCCCCTTCCTGATTTCCTAGCAAGTTACCTTCCTGAGAAATCATCTAATCTTCTGTGAACATTTTTTTTTGTCTTATTCACCCTCTGACCCCACTTTTAATTACTGGGTTTATTAATCTCTTTTTGGTTCCACTTGAATATATTCTGAATTGTGTTGGAAAGTGACAAACTGATCTGAACATTGATTATTAGACTACCTGGCCTTTTTCTTTGTGGCCATCTATATTTGGGTTGTTGTATAGTACCTATGTACACATGAGGACTATCTTGTGATTGTCCATTTTTTAATATCAAATACAGAAATCTTATTTAGTCAGAAATTATTTCAGTGCAGCCTCCCTCAGTTTGACACTACATCAACTGCATATTGGCACATGCCAAGGGTTCTCCATAGGGGGTTGGCCTGCTTCATTTATGAAACATAGATTTATGCCAACTATGTCCATCCATACATATACATACGGAAAGTATATTTTTAAATTTCATACTGCATTTTAAAAGAGTATTTCCAAGTAAATTCCTCATTACAGAGATATTAGATGAACACTAAAGAGTTCTTTAATCAAAAATAAATCAATCAATAAATAAGTAAAAATCACATTCTAATCTTTACCCCATGATGGAAATAACAATTCTGATTTTAAATTTTAAAAAATAAAAATAAGGATCAGGGATATAACTCAGATGTCAGAAAGCTTAACTGAGGCCATGAATTCAATCCCTACATCACATAACCTGGAAGTGGTGAGACAAGATTTAGTACTCAGAGGTGGGGAGATGAAGGCAGGAAGACCAGAAGATCAAGGACATCCTCTGCCCTCTGCTACACAGAGAATTTGAAGCCAGCCTGAGATAGAGACCTTATCAGAAAACAAACAAGCAAACTAAACCCACCTGCTGAAAGCCAGGACAAGAGATCTGAGGCAAACAGATCACGGTCTTAATATTAAGGCCAATCTGAGATATAGAGCTTGAGCCAAGTCTTAAAGAAAAGGAGAAAATAATAAATAAAGAGAGTAGACAGGAAAAAAAATAATAAAAAGAAGAAAGAGGAAAGGTGGAAGAAAAGCTTCATTTACAGCACAGTTATTAATGTATAGGCCTCTATCATAATTTGCTGTCTGTCACTATGATAAACACCATAACGGAAAGCAACTTGAGGGGGAAAGAGTTCATTTCATCTTTCTGGTAATTGTGCATCATCCAGGAAAGTCAAGGCAGGAGCTCAAAGCAGGAACTGAATTAGAGACCATTGAGGTACAGGAGTTACTGGCTTGTTTTTCAGGCTTAAGCTCAGCTGTCTTTCTTACAGTTCCCAGCCCCACCTGCCTATGGACAGTACCACCCTCAGTGGGCAGGGCCCTCCTTCCTCAATTAGCAGTAGAGAACTTTCTTCACAGATATGCTCAAGGGACACTCTCATGGAAGCAATGCTTCAGTTCAGTCTCCTCTTCCTTCCTGCGTGTCCAGGTGACAACTGATGCTAACTTTGACAACCTCCTCATTTGAAGCAATTATAAGACAGAAGTTCATGTTTTCATTTCAATCCTCTCTTCTGTCTGGAGAAATCTACATGAGCTGTGTTTTCTTAATTGTAACCAGAGCTGATGGATGCACAAATTATTAGGTGAACCTAACATTTCTGGATTTCGAATGTACAAAGAAGTATCATCACATCCAGTTATTGAAATGACGATGGAAGGAGAACCAATATTGAAGCAGGAACTTCATCTATGGCCAAAAAGCCAGTCTCAATTGCAAAAGTAGTCATGATATACTCAAGATATTTCCCTCTCTAGTCCATCCATTATAATGACAAAGTTAAAGAACACTTTACAGGAACTATTTTAATGATCACTACTCATTATTAGAGAATGGCATAGGAAGAAAGAGCTTTCATTTAACAAAATATTCTTTTAGAAAGGTGTAATGTCTGTCATGAGTTCCCAGTACTGCTGGTCTCTAGGGAAGGCAGATGGATGTGCATTTTCCCACATGCAGAGGACAGACAAGACAGACACAGTCTGTGATAAATCTCCTCCATAGTCCCATTAGCTTTGATGAAGTTCTTTGAGAAACTGAAAAGAGAAAAATGCAATGAAACATGTTCCCACTTTGTAATGTGGTGTTCTCTAGCCCTGGTATATTCCCTACCAGGTAGTAGGTCAGAGAAAAAAGGAAAATGATTATTTTCTTTCATATATGTGAGCACACAGACACACAGACACACACACACACACACACACACACACACACACACACACACACACACACCATTGCTTAGTGCAAACACATTTTTGGATCCATATTATATATTGGAAAAGAAAATGCCATGGTACTATAAAGAAAATGTTAATCCCACTGATCAAGATTAAGACCACTACCACAGTTTAAAGCCAAGTATGAAGGAAGCTTTAATTAAATACTGGCCAGATGGATGATCTCTGTCTAGGTCCATACCCAGGGTCCTGGGAAATGGCCCAAAATCACAGTTTGCAGCAGCTCAAGAAGAAAAGCCCACAATTCATTGCATTTCCCATCAGATCCAATCATGGTAAAGCATATATTCTATTACCTGACTACATACCTCCTGCCCACACATAAGCAAGCACATCCAGTGGAGATGGGTCAAACAAACTTATTTAGGGGAGTGAAATACATGTGGTTTGTTATCTCCCATAAACAGTAGCCTCCAGCATCAGAAACTCTCTGTCCTTGGGCAAGGAGCTTATAATACATGTATAAAATGTGTCATAATATTATGTATTTCTATATGTGTATTAAATTCATCATAACACTATTTATTAATTTATTTTTACATATTCATACTAACGGTTGTTTAAAGTTTTAGTAAATAATTTTTTTTATTTAAAGTTAAATCTAATACCTTGAAAAATTGAAGAGGTAAGTACTCAGGGATTGGCTTCCATAGGTTTACTGTCTGGGTAATTTATGGCTCTGAAGATGTTTATTTTATCATTTACATGTCAGTGAGAGAACAATAACAAATTCTCAGAAGCAAGGAGATGATTACATTTGGTATTTTATTTAAGAAACTAACAAATAATAGCATATAAAGGAATAATTTAGTGATCATTATTAGGCCTTCCCATTTATCCTTCATATAGATGTCTTCCATTAATGACTATTATTCTTTCTAGTCTGTGGTATAATGTCCCATTGAAATGATGTCAACAACTGCATGAGAGAACTTAGAATCTGCAGGAAGTGTTTCTTGTGTTTAAAAATTACTGGCAAATGCAGAGAATATTGCCCTCAAACAAACAGGGTGACAGAAATGTCTCCATGTTAAACCATCCCTGTGCCTTGTGCAGTGAGGATAAGACTTACATCTCTAAAACTTAGGAGTCTTTGAACAGGTAGTAGTAGTGGAGGTGAGAAGAGGGCTTGGTGGCTTCTGGTTGGAACATTCACTTCCTAGACTGTAGGGGAGCAATAAGACCAGGGGTGCTTGGGTGGTAGAAGACTCACAGGCAAAAGTAAGTGTCCCAGTCCAGCTCTTTGAACACTTATCCACGTTTATTGGCAAAAAATAGGTACCTGATGTGAGGGGTTTCTCATACCTTCCCAGCGCCATGAATTCCTCCATGCCTTTCCTCAGCCAACTATGATGTACTAAATTCCCTCTGAAATCATTATCTAAAGTAAACCAGTTCTCTCTTAGTGAGACTTTGTCTCCGCATAAAATGTAAACATTTCTAGGGCTATAGTTCAGTAGTAAAGCCCTAAAATCAACCCCAAGTATTAAATCCAATCAAAGCAACCACCAAAAGAAATTTCATGGACAGTTTTCTCTTCTTCAGATATTATATACCTGTTAACATTGGTGATATCCCATCCAATGTTTTCTTTCATTGCCACCAATCTCCTCTACAGGAATGTCTTTTAGCTATTCTGTTATTAAGAGATACTATGCCCATGATCAAGACAACTCTTACAAATGAAGTATTTATGTGGGGTCTTGCTTACAGTTTCAAAGGCTTAGTTCATAATCGTGGCAGGGAGCTTGACATCGCACATGGCTCTGAACATTAGCTAACAACTATCACCTGGTCCACAGGCAGAGGGAGACAGAGAGAGAGCCAGAGAGGGAGACACAGAGAGAAAGACAGAGAGACAGAGAAATAGAGAGACAGGGAGACAGAGAGAGATGGAGACACAGAAAGAGAGAGACAGACAGACAGAGACAGGCAGTTACAAATAGAGAAAGAATGAAAGAGATGTAGCTGAAGTTTTCTCTGGTCCTGCCCAATCCCACGGACCCCACAGCTGCTTATAAAACAATCAATCAGAAGCTTATATTAATTAAAACCGCTTGGCCATTATCTCAGGCCTACCACTGACTAGCTCTTACATTTAAACTCAGCCCATTTCTGTTAATCTCTATGTTGCCACATGTTCCGTGGCTTTACATGTGTGCCATTACATGCTGCTCCATTGAGGGCAGGCTGGGTCTACTGACTCAGCCTTCTAGCCTTCTTCCAATTCTCCTTGTTTGTTTATCCCACCTATACTTCCTGCCTGGTACTGGCCAAACAGCATTTTATTTATCAACCAATCAGAGCAACACTTTCACAGCATACAGAGTGACATCCACAGCAAAGAGAGACTGGGCATTTAAAAGCTCAAAGCCCATCCTCAGTGACATACTTCCTCTAACAAGGCCATACTTCCTAATCCTTCTTAAGCTTTCAAACAGCTCTACTCCCTAGAGAACATATATATATATATATATATATATATATATATATATATATATATATATATATATATAATCAATCAGTGGGAGCCATGCACATTCAAATCAGCACAGAGACTGTGTTCTTTCAGTAGTGTATAGCATCCAGATTAAATTAAACCATGATAATATCGTACAGCATAGTTATATGGAGCTTTCACAAATAATCTGCACATTTCTTTACATCATCATATAGGAATGCTTTTAATTAAGGAATGATCACATTCCCTTCATGAAAGCCAAGGATGTCAAAAGAATTCAGCATCTTGTAGGCAGCTTGCTTCTCAGGTATTTTGTCCTATCCTGTATCCACGTCTTTAGACAAAGTGCAAAGTGAACCCGTCTGTAAAAAGCTGCAGTATTCAATGTTAAATTGCAGGATTAAAATTGGATCCCATGAGGCAGAATGTAAGAATGGCTTTAGTTCAAACCCTAATGCAATGGATTTTATTTGGATATGGAGGATGGAAGAGGAACGGATGTAAAACATACAAAGCAGAAGAGACACGGACTGAATGTCTCAGGTAATCCAGGTCATTGGTTCTGAATGCTGTTTAAAATGATCACAATTACCTGGGGAACTTATTAAAAATACCGATTCCCAAATTTCAACCACTAAAGATTTTATCGATGAGATGTAGAAATAAGTATTTTTAGCTGTCCCTTGTGACTTTTTGTAGAACTTTCTGCACCGGTGCTTGGACCATCACCTCAAAATCAATAAACTAAAATAAAAGATAGATTTAATGGAAAGAGATATTTTTTAAAAAGTATTATAATAATCTCATTTTTTTAAGTTGAATTAACATAGTTCATTCTAAAAATACATCTTATTTGAAGTACCCCGTTTTTATAATTTATACCTATATTATATGTACAGAAACTATTTTATTACATATAGCAAGCTACATAAAGTTTTTTAATGAGAAAAATGTTTACATCATTAATTTAATAAATTATAACTTATAATATTAAAGGTAATATAACTATGTACTTTTTCAAATATGTATCAATTTAATAGGACAATTATGTAATTTCCAATAGAAAATATATTTAAAAAATAAATACCTAAACCTAATTCGTCAAAATGTTAAGACCAAGAATAAATACAAGTATTCATGCCTCAACATTAAGACCACTGTGTGAATATAATGTGTTGTCATCTTTCAGAGGTAATAAAAGTTTATTCTGAAATAAATTATCTGATTTTTTTCATATGTATCCTATATTATACTTACCTTTTTCAGTAAAAAGTTAAATCCCACATTATTTCTTATAGAAACACTAAGAATTGAAATAGGTTAATAGTTTACAATGTGAATTCAATATTCTAACAGTGACTAATGTACATTCATCAAATTTCAAGATAGGAAATATTTAATTGTATATATACATAAATATAAAGACTAAAAGTACAAAATTGAACCATAATTTAAATATTGTGAGATTACTATGAGTTTGCAATACTTACTTTTCAAAATATGTGTTTAAAAAATAAAGATACTTTAATAAAAATATCTTAAAATGCTCTATTCAGAGAAAAATATTAATTTATGTGTTATAGCTGAATAAAATGAAAAGGTCAATGTGCATATAAGTGTTGTTTAATTGTGTTCCCATGTTTCTTTTCTTGACAAGTGTTTATCAATAATTTCCATTGTCATCCCTGAACTTCTGCATATATGCGTCATCTTGACTATGGCCTACAAAAATATACATCTTTATTCTAATGTCTTTCCTAATATGCACAGATAGTTATGATTATATTTCCTAAACATTTTAATGATACAATGACTTACATCATTGCTTTTTTATACATAGAATATGAAAATGCTTCCAAATTCTGTGATTTCACACCAAGTAATTCTTAATTTATGTCTGCATCTCTCATGAAATTCAGATGTTTATTATGTATGTGATTAAAAAAGATAAATAAAATATATGTATTTTAATAAATTTAGCATGGTTTTAAATTAGTATTAAATATAAATTTTGAAATAAATACATAAAACAAACTCAAAATAGTACAGAACAAAGCAATGGAAAGCTCCCAACAAATTCTGTTTCAGTTTATATTTTCCTAGCAGTTGAAAAAGTTGCTGAAAAGTAAGCATGATCACCAGTGGTGGAATTTCTTTTAAGTACCAGCTACTCACTGGTGAAAGAGCTATATCACATTTCTTTTCTAAAACAATTTGAAAAGGGAGAAATCAACTTGTACCCAATCTTTTATGTTATTGGTGTATGTTTTGCCAAGAGAGAATGGGGTGTAATTACATACTGTTTTCTAATATATATTTCTAATATATATATATATAATATATATATTCTAATATAATACATATATATATACTAACTCTGTGACCAACACCTCACCAAAATGCCATCATCTTTATCCTTTTAGCATTGGATCATTTAACTTAGATATCTCATTAATTTATCAGTGTGTGTGTTCAAAATTTCTAGGAATCTCCCAGCTACCAATTCCATCTTCTCAGTCCACCAAACTATATTTTGTTACTTTCAGTGATGAAAAAGGATGCCTGGCATACATGGCATTCTTTATTTATCCTTAAACTCTCTCTATCCAATAGGTGTAGATTATAATCAAATCATTTCTCCTTTCTTTTTTGCATTTTCATACATGTATTATACCAACTGTCTTAGTTTATTTTTCTGTTGATAAAATGAGGAACTCTGGCAAAGGCCGCTGAAAGAGTAAAGGGGTTATTATTGCTCATAGTTCAAGTGTACCGGCCGCCAATATATGGAAGTCAAAGCAGCAACAGCTGATCACACATTGCATCCCAAATCTGGAATGTTTGTACTCTGCTCGCTCTGCTTCATACTGTTGAGGATCTCAGCTACACAACAGTGCCACCTGAGGTGAGTAGGGGTCTTCCCACCTCAATTAACTTAATAAGATAACTGCATTCCCAGTGGCCTTCCTCTGGTTTGGTTCTAGATCTCATAAACTTGATACTGCCATTAACAGGATCCATGTAAAACATCATCATTTATTTAACGTCTTGTTTAGGTAAGAAATCTAATTATTTTTAATTATGTGTGCTCTCACATAACTGATATCTATTGTGGCAGTTTAGAACCCACCTTCTAAGTGTAGTTAGAAATTTGCCATTGAGCTCTCTCTTTACCCTGATACAGGCGTTACTTAGTTGTCTAGGCTAACCTTGAACTGCCCTTATAACCAAGGAAAGTTCTATAAATTGCAATTTGCCCCGCTCGGTCCCTTAAATAGCTGGAAATACAGGCATGTAGCTCCAGGTTCAGCTTTATTAGAATTTTGATGTTCCAGAAGGCTTGTGAAATAGAAGACTACAGACATCAGAGTTTCTAGGTCAGAGTTATGCTCAACAGTTTTTGACAGCTTCCAATATGAGTTTGAAGAGTATTGTCTAGACGCAAGGTTCTAAGCTCTTCTTCAAGCATCTCAGAACCACTAGTAACTTGTGCCAAGTTGGCTCATTTGATCACGGTGCATGCTGTACATTTCTCTTGTTAGACAGGTGAGTGAACTTTAAGGCATCAATTTTTTCAAGCCTCCTAGAACATTGGGTTACTCTTGAAAAGTTTTGGTATTTTGTTTTGCTTGTTAAACAACTCTAAAAGCATGTATGCTTTAAGTCATACAGGCCTGGTTTTCTCCTAGATGTTGGTAAGCATGTGAGTTTCCTAGGTGATTTAGGAACATATTAAACATTTTTTTTATTTGTGTGCATTTTTAGACCTGCTCCCTCTATTTAGGATCTTTATCTCTCACCCACATTTCTCTTCCATGGCAGTTTTTTCCCATCCTTGAATGTCAAGACCATTTCTTTACTTATTAGATTAATGTGCCTCTGTTTTGTTGATTGTCACATGTCTTGCATAAATACTAGTTTGTTTTGTCTTTCTATTCTGGGTACTGGAGATGCAAATGGTGACTTTGAGTGTACTTCACAAATAGTCTTCTACTGGGATACCTCCCAGCATAATAATACAGTTTTATATTTTCCCATAAAGAAATTAAATGAAAAATACTTTCAGATGTTACTTTGTACATATCTACCAAAGAAATAATTGATGTTATGGAAATGCAAAGACCAAGTTATTCAAGAAAATTAATATAATTTTAACAATAGCATTGATGTTTTTATAAAGACTCACTACCTGATAGGCATTGTGCCGGGAGCTTTATATATAATATTACATTTTAAACTAGCCTTTTCTATAACAAAACAGACTAACTAACTAGTGTTATTGTGATGTCTGTTGTTTTAAGATAAAACTGAAGAAGCCTGGAAAGGTTAATAAATTCCTCAAAGCTCCATAGTTAATAAAGAATACAGAGTCAACCCCCAAAAGCAGTACTCCAAAGCCTCTATTCATAACCAGCTAAATTAGACACTGTAAACATTATTTTCAAACACAGTGGGTGTAGGAAATTCTGTGGAATCTTCAATCATTTTTATTCTCCCTACTGCCTACAGAAACATGTGAGGCAGGAGGCTGGCTTCTCTCAGAAACAACAGAGTTCATAGAAAATATCCAAAACATGCCAGGTTCATAAAGAATGGATACATTTTGAAATCAAGAAATTGATCTTAGATGGTGCAAGAAGTAGGTATTTAAAAATTATGCACTGATATTTTATAGCTGAAAGACTGAGGTTATAGCTATTATATAGACGAGTATCCAACTAGTCCTCCATTTGAATCCTCCATTTATAGATTAACTTGGACTCTGCAATATTCTTCCCCTGAAATGTATGACTACTTCCCAATATGTAATGACTTATGACTCAGACAACTATTTTTCTCCAGTGACACAAACACATCTCAGGGCATATTAACCCGTCTGCAAGACTTTGTCATTTTAAAGTAAAGTAATTCAAGTTCAAGTGAATCACTGTTGGTAAGTGGTTAACCTAGTGGATAAAGTCAAACATAGGATTATTTGACTTCCATTTTCAAGAATATGAAAAATATAGGTATTTAGCTCTCTTTCATTGCTACTTACTTGTCTATGGATTTGAAATAATTTCATAGATTTTGAGCCTTTATTAAAGTATCCTAAGATTTAGAAGCCGAATGACACAACTGTCTATGGCACTATAAATCTGAAGAAAAAGGAAATTAAGACATAGGTACGTAAGACTAAAACCTTAACAATACCTGACTGTAATATAATGCCATACTTCCCTTCTCAAGTCACCTTCAACTGCTCCTTTTAATCATGATATGTTTGGCTTAAATTTTATAACTATAAGTGCTTATTTGTGGAGTCTCATTCAAAAACTTACCAGAAACTATATTCAGTGAACATACTATACTCAAGGTAATGATGAAGTAAAAGAAAACTTTGCATTGATACTCTACATTTTCATTTTAAATTCTGATAGAAGAGCATTTAAAACATTTAATTGCAAGTGTATAATTTTTCAGATGTTTTTCAGTTACTCCATGTATTAGGAATATACTAAAATAATTACTAGTTTTCTAAAATCTAGGATTTGCTTTTTATCTTAGAAGATTGAAGGTTTTCTCTAATGCTTTCATTAGATATCTGCTAAATTAATAGCTTGCAGGTAACGCTACTACTGAGCTATATTGTGGAGGTGCCAGATCCTCTTTATACTGCACCAACCCCTCAGAGTCATGAAAGTGAGAATTCCCACACAGCATGTCAGTGGAACACTGCAATCAGACCTGAGCCGTTTAATTTTTAATTAGAGTGTCTCTAAAAGACCAATCAAATTACATATAACATTGTCAACAAATTAAATGACTTATTAAAAACCCTGTGTAATGGAGAGAGAGAGAGAGCTAAATGTGTATCTGCTTTGCAGTGAACAGTCCTGCAAAGATGTTTGGTTCCTCATTTAAGTGTTTCTAGTTAGGTTTCCTATGCTTAAAAATACCATGTGGCCTCTGACATCAGAATTCCATAATCCAAAGCATTGAGTGCTTTTGTTCTCATTCATGTTACTTTTACCCAGCAAAACCAGGACTCTGTCTTACATGTTACTTATTAGTAGAATGTGTTTTTGGTTCATCGTCAAACAAAACTAAAAGGAAAACCCCGGGCTGAGCAGCATCCTCTGTGGAGCAGTGGGATTTGTTCCCTCTGTTCTTTCGCTTTTGCTTTCTTTAGCCCATCTTTTCCCATTTTTCTTTCTTTGAAAAAGCTGAAACTTTGTGGAATTTCTTGCTTATATTTGAAGCATCACTTTTAAAATGAGGTCTTCAAACTAATTTTGAGTACTGACTGAATACTTATCTTTAGTGCAATATAATGCTGTGCCTTGGTAAACGAATGTAACAATTTTAGAAAGTTAAAAGTGCCATTATTCCTCAGTAGAAATACTAGCAAATGTATAAGGAAGATGTCAGCAAAGTTTACTTCATCTATACTGTGTTTTACAGCACCTAACTCATATCGAGGATTCAATCATCTCACCTCTATCCAAAGCATGCTTTTAACCTAGTTACCTTATTGCAGACTACAAGATAGATTTAGCTGCAATTCCTCCTACTGGTAAAATGATCTAAGTCGATGTTCATCTTCATGTGCCTATATCAGTACCAAAGAGGAAGAATGAAAGTAAGCATGGCCATCAAGCTTATTTTCTATAATGAGTTACATTATTCTTTCAAGGTACAACAAGCAAGTTATTGCCAACAGTATTTAATTACTTTTTTTCAATTTATCATTGATGCAAGGAAAAAAAATAAACAATGGGACTTCAAGATTTTTTTGCTGAATGAACACTGATAAGAAAATTTTGAATCATTGTTTTAACCAGTTAATACTATTCATAGGCTAATGAACAGGAAGACTACAAATAAATTGAATGGTTAGTGAATCACATTGTTTCCACCTCATGCCCTAGAGAGACAGCTGGTGAATCATCCAACTCCTACCATCATCATTCTCATCCCCCCTGCAGCCTCCTCCAACAAGTTAAATCATTAACATGTAAATACTCAAAGAAACAAGTATTTCTTTTCAACATAAAACAGTTAAAATATTAAAACATAATGCATTACAAAATATTCTGAAATGTTATGTGTGTGTGTGTGTGTGTGTGTGTGTGTGTGTGTGTCTGTGTACATAAAAACCCAGAAGATTAAATTGGAGAGGACCTATGTACAAATCAGCTGACATTAAATATGGTGTCAACCAACACCACCAAAAAACACAACCAGCCAACCCACAGGTCCTAGTCATAGTCTAATTAATCCCCATTACCATGTGACATTACTACTTTCACTTAAAACAACGTGTGACATTAACTTTGTGCCATAACAGGTACTAGTTGTGACCACCCCCTAAGTATTCTTTCTATTAATGAAATTTCTGTTATTACAAAACAGATACTTTCTAACTATGAATCCAGAAGAATATCAAAGTAAATGTGAATTCATAATTTTTCTTTCCAAATATCAGTTAATTCCCCTACCTTCAAAATGAGTTGTGGTTCTGATTAAATTTCTTAGACTTCACAGGAGAATTTAATAACACTTTTGGTTCTTATTTATCTTCTCTTCTTTTATCTACATGGGCTGATTTGTTGGTACTCTTTAAATTTTACTAATCTGATCCTCACTCTCTTTATTACTCAGGATGGTCACAATTAAATGGTCTTCATGACTTTGCTATTATCTAAGAGACTGCCACTATTAAATCTATATGGAAGCTAAAAATGAAGCCTCAACTTTAAATGAAACCTGGAATGTAGGATACAGATAAACTTAAAACCCCTCATACTTTGTGAGTTACTTCTTTTGTGCATCCAGTTTTGGTAAATGTTCCATGGCTGCAACAAATGCTCAGGTCTTTCTTTTCTTTTTCTTTTTCTTTTTTCCCCCAAAGTCACAATTCTCTTCACAGACCAAGAGCACAGTTCATGTGTCGTTTCGGTTCACAAGGCTTAAAATCTTTGGCTCTGTTAGTAAAGTTCCCCCTAAGCTACTAAAGGGATCCTTTAGAATTTTGCAACAAACTCCTCTTCCACCATGATTAGTTTCATTTCACAGAAGTAAAATCTATTCTCTTTTCATCTATAATTCTTAAGTTCTTTCTTCACAGTAGTGGCCAGAAATGTCAAGATGTCCTGTTGTAGAATATTCTTTTCATGACTTTTCCTCTGGTTAGATTAGAACTCCCTTACATATCATAACCATATTATTCTCTTCAGTAACTCCCACCACAGATCAATTCCTGATAAATGTTCAAAATCTGATAAATATTTCAATAATAATTTTTTGTAACTGAAATTACAATGATAAACAAGAATACCTAGCTGTGTAAAGCAATTGGTTCAAAAACAAATCACCATTTCATGTAGCTTTAAGTTTATTAAAATTTAGAAGAAGCCTTTTACTTTCAATCATTTCAAGAATTGTCTTGAGAGTCTGCATGACTTCTTATAATCCTCCCCATGATATTAAGTGAAATGTCTGAATATTTCTCCTTGGTTTAGATAAAGAAAATAAGACTAGTAGAGTTTAACTTATCATTGTCAGGAACCCAGTGGGTAATACAGTAGGGATTAAAAACACTCACTCTAAATTTACATTCATTAACATATTCTCTCCATGAAGTATTCACTCAATAGTAACTTCCCATCTCTTTATGAGGACAAATGAGATAATGTCTGTAAAACAATTTGAGCTACTCAGGAAAAGCAGGCTATATAATTTAAGAGATGAATTTGATAAATTGGATTCACAAATAAGTGCATTGGCTCTAAGCCTCTACCAGAGGAAACGATTGTGTCACTTTCCCCAGCTTATGCCAATTTACCTCAAGTCTTCTACTCACAACAGTCTCCTATATAACTTCTGGAGAACGAGTTTTGGTCTCCATCCAGTAAACTTTGCTTCTAGGTTCTCCATATTCTATCCAATATTTCATTGACCCATTACCTCACTAAAGTCACAAATGATCAAAAATCAGAATCTAAGTGTATTTGACTTGTCTTACAGCTAATATTTTAGTAATAGACTCCTGGAACAATATTAATTTCATGTAACAATAGCTGATCTCTCATGGTATTATGATTGTGTAGGGTATACATGGAATTTACGTATAAACCTCCAAATTGTACTTACTGCATTGCAGTCTTTCTCAATAATAGTACCTACTACATAGGACCCAAGGGCACCCATTAAGTGTTCAATGATATTTCTACAAGGCATTTTTTCCCCGCAGAGAGCATTTCTAGCACTCTCTGATGGGCGATACAATCAATGTGCAGCCTCTAACAGTTCTAACTTAACACTGTGGCTGCTATTGAAATAGCCTTCCTGTATGAAGAAGCTGCTGATACCTGAGTGAATGTGAATCGAACACTAGTCAGACAAAGCTGGCCATATCAAGCCTTTCTCTGTGTAGAAAAAAATAGAATGATTTCATTTGGGCATAAGCGTGATCTGTTGAGCAGAAATAGAGTAGAATGCAATCTGATTTCAGAAGTAAACTCTGTTCCAAGAAAAGTAGCTCTGTATAAACCAAAAATGCAATTTAAAGAACACAATGCATTTTAGATATCAGAATGTACAGTTTCACTTTAAATGAAGTTTCACTTCGAGTAAATTATACCATCACCTTGGGGAATCTCAACCTTGCTTTCTAAGCAATTTACAGACATTGATATTCCTTTACACTTTAACATACTCCTCTTTACAAAGGCAGATGGGTACCAGCAGATGGGCACCATGAGGGGAGAAGGAGGGATTCCCACCTGGTATTGTGTAAGTGCCCATGAACCCAGGTTTACTGGCTAGATCTATTTTTAAATTTTCATTTCAATTACAAAGGAAAAATAGGATAGATCAGATTTAACATTTTCGCTAATGTAGTATTTTTAGAAACTAAATACAATCCAAATATAAAATAATTACCATTTGTAGAAATTCTCCTTTAAAATAGGGATTATCAAATTTAAAATTTAAGAAAATAATACATATGCTATGAGTAAAGTAGTCTCATCTCATCTAAAATTTTGCTTTCCATGGTTTCTGTTACACACATTCAACTGCAGTCTGAAAATAGAGAACAACACAATAGAATCTTTTCAGAGAGAAAAAAGAGAGACTACATCCACATAACATGTGTTACAGTATATTGTTGTGTTTATTTCGTTGCCAGTTGGTGTTGATTGCTTATGGCTTCAGCTTATACAGTAATCTTTATCATAGTTATATGAACAAAAAATAAAATATAATATTTTAAGAATTTGGTCCTAACTGAATTTTCAAGGACACACTGTTTCTTAAATATTCTACAAGAATAATAGTTAGTTACTATAATTAAAACTGTATTGCACATTAATTTATCAAAGATATAAATAGGGACATAATCTACAAACCTTTAGTTATGTAGAGATAAAACTTATGCCCTCTCACATATTCAGACAAACGGTATCTTAATAGAACCAAAGATGTAGATAATGGAAGATATGACCATTGCCCAGGAATATACTCAGCTGCAGTGAAGACGGATTCAGACATTGCTGACCCTGCTTTGATGAGTACTCATGCTGTACTTTGCTGTTGTTCTGTTTCATTACTGTTATTACTCTGATTTTACATAGTTCTATTATATGAAACAATTGAGTTATCAATGACTTGCATATATTTTCTTACACCATCTTGTGATAGCTGATAGCTCACAAATGCACTAAGCAAATGTTGACTAATTGCTAATTATATGCAAATTATTTTTGAAGTGAGGAAACTTATATTGGTAAATAGCAACATTGGGATTCTAAATGAGTTTACACCATAGTCAGCTAAGAGTCACAAATATATAAACATGGTTAAATACAAAAGATTCAAAGGAAATAAATAAGAAATGGCAATAGAAAGACAATTACATAATCAGTCAATAAATTGAATAGATTTTCCTAGGAGACTAACAAGAAAGAACAAAAATATCTAAGATAGTTATTTACATTATAATTATAAATATGTTACTTCTCTTGGCTCCTTTGTCTGGTACAGGATAGGTTTCCAAAGTATCAGTAATGATAAGTAACTTTAGAACTCTGCCAAAGGGTAAATATTGGGTATCATAGCCCTCAGCCTGTATTTCAAGTCCTTTCTTCTTTCTCACTTTTCCTAAGTAACTAGGCACTTCAATCCTTATTCTCTTTCACTTCACTCAGAGGTTTGTTGGAATCTTGAATAAAAACAACTTGCTATCTCAGCACTCCAGGTAGTCAGCCTTGTAACTCTCTTTAGCAGCAGGGCTACCATTTCTCACTCTTCCCCTAGACTACTACCATGATAGTTGTACCTCCTTGAATAGTCCCTTTGTTTTCATTGTTTCCATATGTTTATTCCCTCCTCTTAAAAATGTCACAGTTGCTCAGTGATTTCCCGTGTCTTTTATAAAATGCCTTTTTCAAGCAGAAGCTGGGAAAGTTTACCTTAATCCAATTCAACAGTTGTCTTTGGTTTTAACCATTTCCTATTTACACTGGGTTGTTTGAGTGGGTTTTCTATAAGTCTCATTATGGAAAGCATTTAACTTTGTTCATGTGTGCCCAAGGGCTTCAACACTGCCTTGACTTCAGTAAGTACTAGTGGGAACTCATGAAAATTGGATCAATGGCTGTGGAGCCTGCCGGGCACTGGACTAGGAGCTCTGCCTGGCGAGACCATTGTGTAGTTTGACCTGTTTTGGGGGCCCCCTGGCGGTAGGATCATAATCCATCCCTGGTGCATGAGTGGGCTTTTTGGAGCCCACTACCTATAATGGGACACCTAGTGCAGCCTTGAGGCAGGGGGAAGGGCTGGGACTTGCCTCTACTGGATGTGCCTCCCCATGGGAGGCCTTGCCTTCTTGTGGCAGGGAGTGAGGAGTAGATTGGAAGGGAAGGCTGGCTGGGGTGGGGGGTGGGAGGGCACGGAGGGGAGGGAAGGGAAGAGGGGGATCTTTGATTGGTGTATAAAATGCATGAAAATGTTTTCTTAATAAAATAATGCTTAAGAGAAAAAATAATTTCAAGGAAGGCTAAAAGGGACAAACATAGACAGAAATTGTCAGGTAGACATAAAGACGCACTGTATTAGACTCCCAGACAAAATAAAGTAAAACTACAGGGACAGAGGAACAGAGTACCAAAGTTACAACGACAATGAGCCAAATATTTTGCCTACATGTTGCTAACTGAGAGACAGGTTTTTATTCATATAAAACCACATATCTACTTACCCTATATATTTTAAACTTAAGTGATTATATTTCTGTTATAAAATTCAAGAACAACAATTATAAGCAGACACATCTGTGGAAAATGGTACAGAGAAACAGAGTAGATAAATTAATTCAATAAAAACTCTTATCCTAGTTTGACTCTGTTATATCATATATGATTAATAAAAGCACATCCAACCACCTGCATAATGAAATGAGAAAAACATATTTGCTGAATCCTGAGCCGACCTCTGTTTAAAACAGAGGTCAGCTTGACCCTCAGGTATGCGTATTACTTTAGGAGAACCATAACTCCCCTGTCACTGTTCTGCTTCTGTTACCACAAGGCTTTCTGCTCCCCTCTTTGTTCAAACAGTGACGCCATCTTGACACTGTGCCCTGTTCTTATTAAAAGTTCATATTCTGTCATGCTTGCACAGCAAACTTGTGGTTTTTATCTAGAGAACTCTCCTGCTCACTCAGGTCAGGGCTGGTTCTTTTCACTGGTAGTCACAGGAGTGCATGCCCGCTTCCTACTGGGTCTGTATGGCTCAATAAAAACTTTAAATTCATAAAGAGTTCAACCTGGTCTCCTTCTATCAGGTGAGAACAACCCAACTACAGCAATACTTGCTCCAACCATTGATAAATTCAAGTTTCAGAGAGTCAATATTATTATTTTTTATTCCACTTTCTCAGCTATGTTTGTTGGTACTTTATTCATGATATTCACAAATTAGAAACAACTTAGATGTTCCTCAATCAAAGAATGGATAAAGAAAGTGTGATACATTTACACAATCGATTATTTCTCACTTATTAAAAAATAGTCATGAAATTAACAGGTAAATGGAAGGAGTTAGAAAAAAAAATCATCCTGAGTTAAGTAGCCTAGTCCCACAAAGACAAATCCAGTATGTATTCACTTCTATGTGGCTGTTAGCAGTTAAGTCTTCAAAAAGCAGGCTATAATCCTTATAACCACAGAGGCTGATATAGAGTAAGTGACTGAGGGAGGATCAGTTTCCAAAGAAATGGAAACTATAATACATAGTTATGGCTGGACTGGGAGGAGAAGGGTGGGATAGAAATGCAGTATCATAAAGGGAAGATGAGGGAAGATGGGTTTAAGGGATGGAATAGGGAAGGAACAGCTAGAGTAAGGGCCATTTGAGGGTTGTATGGAAACCTAATACTGTAGACTCTTCTTCAAATCTATACATATATGAAAGACATCTATAGGGAGTCGCCAAATAGAGGGGGAGATAAAGCCCCAACTAGACATCGATAATTATCAATTGAAACTTCCAGTTCTGTGAATGCGTTACATTCCCGAAGGGGCCCAAGGACTCTTCCAGTAAACCAAGGCTATTGCCAATAATATTGGTTGCTCATCTCAAACTGATTGTAAGGCCTTATTGATGACAACACCTATACAAATCACTCAACATGGAGAAGTGAAACATGTGCCAACCTAGAGACTTCACTCCTATAGTCCTCATTGGACCAGAAGGTACTCTGCATGCTGCTAGAGAAGAAAGGTAAACACCAAGCCAGTTACAACCCTTTTGATACACAGTGATGACGTGCCTGCAAGATATACTGGTTCTGGGTCAACAGTGGCACAAAGCTTGTGGGAGTAACCAACCAAGATCTGATTTGACTTAAGGCCATCGCCATGAGATGGAATCCTTACCAGACCTCAGCCAAGAACCTGAGACTAGATAGGAAGTGGCATAGAGGAAACCCAGATACCACTGTTCTGTTAAAGGAACGTAGCACTAAAATGACTTATAACAGCAGTTGGCTATACTCACAGATCAATGCCTTACTAAGCCATCATCAGAGAAGCTTCCTCCTTCAGCAGAGCAGAACCAATATAGAGATCCGCAACTGGAAATAATGCACTGAGTGAGAGACCTTAGAACACTAATGGGAGGTCTCCATCAAATCCCTGTCCTTAGAGTTCAGGGAACTCTACTGAAGAGGGGGCTAAAAGACTGTAAGAGAGAGTGGGGAACTTGGCGATATGGAAGATATGAACTCCAAGGAAATAAGATCTTCCAAACACAGCAGGACTGGTCCACATAGGAATTCATGGAAGCTGTGGAAGGAAGCACACATAGTCGTTGTATGGTGGAAGCCAGATGGTCTCCCAGCACTGAGGAGGGAAGTGGTCTCAAGCCCCAGCCATAATGCAGAAGCTATCTCCAACTGATAACTGCTTGCAAAGGAAAATTGAATTTTCTGCAGTGTAGTCACACTGTCTATACAAACCCCTCTTAAGGACAGGCCCCATGCCCAGCATTAGATAGCCAAGAGAAAATGAACTCAATGGTGTCTTTGGAGGTTGCGTGTCCCACAATGCTTTCTCTGCACATTATTTTTCACTTTTATGTTTGGTTCTCTTTCTTTACTCTTTTATTTTCTTCTAGGTCTTTTGGTGTATCTTATGGCTTCAGGTGCCATGTTTTTATGGGCTTTCTGTGTGTGTGTGTGTGTGTGTGTGTGTGTGTGTGTGTGTGTGTGTGTGTACATATGCCTCTACTTCTGCATGTGTATCTTGTGAGTTTTCTTTCCCTCTTTATCTCTTGGCAGTTTATATGCTTCACCCTACCCTCGTTTGTTTTCTTTATTGTATCTTATTTTAATATTTTTAGATGTCTGTTTGTAGTCTCAGGAGAGAGAGAAAGAAAGGGTGATGATTTGAGTGGGTGGAGAGTCTGGGAGAATCTGGAAGGGGTTGGGGGAGGAGAAATCATAATCAGAAAATATTGCATGAAAAGAATCTAATTTCAACTATAAATTAAACTTTCAGTTAAAAATTAAAAGTAAGAAATAAGAATCAAAATAACAACAAACAGAACAACCAAAGCAAACCAACCAAACAAAAAGATACATGCATTGTATATTCCTTTAAAGCTGTTTGTAAAGTGGCAGCCAAAACTGAACAGTAGATTGTCCATTAAGAAGGCAGTCAGAAAAGCCAAAAACAGTGAATTGTGAAGTTGGTGTTTTGTTTTTATGTTCTAGTCTAATTCCCGAAGGAGTAAAATGCCACCTAGGCTTCAGTGAATAAACAAATATCTCACAATGAGTCAAATAAATCAGTGCAGGGTGATGTTAGACATCTTATGATATAGGAACAAAATCTTCACAGCACCAATGATGAAGTGTTTGGTTGTAACTGGAGTGTGTTAATTGTCATCTGATACCTTTACTCTTATAAGACTTTGATAGACACTTTTGTAGTGATTTTTAAACTAAAATCTCAGTATATGAATCCCTACCAGTAATTAAAATACCAGTGAAGATATGGATGAGAAAAGTAAGCTAAAACCAAGACTGTTCAAAGCAAGTGTGTGATCACAGGCAACATCCTTCATCACCTTAGCATCTTCATATTTTAACTTCAAATTTTTTCTCTGTGTGTGAAATAAAAGGAAAACACTCCTCTTTCACAGCTGCAGAGTGTCGCTACATTTCTTATCATCTGGTATACAGCTCACTCTAAGTTATTCAATACAGACCTGGTCCAGCTTAAAACTCAAGATGCAAAATGACAGCTGCTCTTGTTATATTGTTCTACTGAACAACTGAGAGCCAGGAAAGCAGCCCATTTTCTCTACCTGGAAGCCTTCTTTAGATGATTAAGTGGAATTCTGCATGATCCACTTGTATCTGCACATCCCTCACCTACCAAAGTGCCTGATCAGGCACTCCAAAAATATTTAATAGTGGGTGTAATAGGAAAAAAGAAATCGTTAAATACTCGAATACGTACTTCCATCCTAAGTGTTATAGCTTTATTTTATTCAAGTACCCATAGAACTTTTTGATACTAGAAAAGTATCATTGAAATAAATTACATATTTTGCCTGTATACCTCCTGGTTTAAAAGTTTAGTGTGGATCTGTGAATGTACTAAAGATTACAAGTAGTACTTTATACACCAAGAACAGCATGTTTTTAAAATGTAGATTATTTTTGTTCTCTCCGTATACACATACATACCATGTTAAGCACATATTTTATGTTATACTATATGTTTATATATATATATATAATACTTTTATGTATGCTTTGCATATATAGTAGATGTGTTACATGTATATATTACATATATATGAATATAATATATTTGGATAGCATATATCTTTGGATTTTAAAAATATGTAATGTATTATAAAATAGCCAATGCAATCAATTTACCTGAATTAGAAACTTAGAATTTTATTCCTGTTATTTTATAGAAAATGTTTCATGAAGGCCAACATTGATAATCTCTATTTTAGTGGGAGTCACTTGGACTGTCCTTACTAACCATTTGAAAGGAAGGCTTCTTGTGATTAGCACTGAAGATTTTGTTAGTCTATGGTTCTTTTGGGAGCATAGCCAAGCCAAGTGTCTTAACTTACATATATATATGTATACATATTAATACATATATTTTTAGGTTAATATATCAATATGATTGCTTGCGGCTTCATCAAACGAGCTTGGTGTTACTTGTCTCTCATCCTCCTTTCTCCTTCTCTAAATTGTCCTTCCTTGCTCTTTCCAGGTTTGAGCTCCCTTCCAATCATTCTGTTCCCCGCTTCATAGCACATGTATCATCCTCCCATCCCAAGATCCCTTCCCCACACTCACACTTATAGTCCCTTTATAGTTTCCTGGTTTCTGTGGTTACTCCATGCTCTATGCTCACATCTGAGAATTGGAGATAGACACTATAGATGAAAAAGAACACATGTCCTTTGACTTTCAGGGTCTGAACTACCTCACTCAATTAAAATCTTTTCTCAGTTCATCTATTTAGCTGTACACTTCATGATTTCATGTTTCTCTTTAGCTCAGTAGTATTTCATGGTGTATATGTTCCACATTTTTATTTTGCATTCATATGTTGAAGGAAATTTAGGTTAGTAAATGCTGGGAGAGGTATAGTTAGCCTCATGCAAGCATAAACCATCTTTACTAGTGGTCCCATGCAGAGTGGTCAGCCTGACATCATCTACACATATACACACAAATGATAAAAACACATGAGGCAAATTGTATGCACCTGTATGCATTTGCATATCCAAATACATAATACCTATAATTATAAATAAAATCAAAGAAAAAGAGGTCACCAACTTGATAGTAAGGGGGACAAGGGTGGGTTTTGAGGGAGGATATGTAGGAGCAGCAGGAGGAGAAAAGGGAGGCAATACAGTAATGTGATTATATTACTGTAGCATATTTTAAATAGGCACTATAAAAGAATAAAATACCATAAAGTTTCACTAAATGCAGTTCTTGGAAAAATACATTTATTTAGGGTCTTAAATATTGAAAGTAACTTCAGATTATTTTTTAAAGCTATTATGTTTATATGGGCAAGATAGTATAGATTACCGGCTCCATTGGGAACAGAAAACAAGCAGTTATGAGTTACCTGATATGGGTGATCTGAGTACTGAGAATAAATTTCAGGTTTTCTGTAAGAGCAGTATCCCACCTTAGCTGCTGAACCTCTCAACAAGCCCTGTAACCAAATTTTAGAGTACAAATTTGTTGCATCCCAATTCTCACTTTTCAAAGTGTAAGCAGTTGTATAATTGCTTCACTAATTTTCCCAGGTAAGAATTGTAGTGGTTAATTTTCACTTTCATATTAATTGGGTGGATAATCACCTCAGGGATTAACGAGGTACACCGATGGTTTGTGTGTGAAGGCGTTTGTCCTGAAGTGTAGTTGACAAATATCCACCCTGAACGTGGTTAGTTCTATATCATGGTTGAGGTCCCACACATAATGAAAAAGAATAGACAAAACAAACTGAGCCTAGGCATTCATCTCCTTTCTCTTCCTGAATGTCGACATAATGAGACTAGGCGCTTCATGTTCTCACCACCACGCCTTCCCTGTCACACTGTTAGTCCAACAAACCATTCCATCTGTTAGCTTGCTTCTTGTCAGGTATTTGGTTACAACAGTATGAACAGTAACTAATGCAACAGCTACTCATGCCTGTTAGGGAATAACTATTTATCTCAGCCTGCTACACTGGAAACTAAGGAACCCACAGCTAATCTCCTGGCTTTCTTTAGGAAACATTGCTTTGCACTTCTAGTGTGCGGTCATGTTTAATAAAGACGAATTGTTCTAGAAAGTCTAATCCCTTAGGTATTTTTCAAACCCAAAGGCAGAATTTTCTGATACTCTCTAAATCCACAAGTTGTGTTTTGTTTGCTTCCTTTAGACACAGTCGATCACTTGGTGCTCAGACATCAAAAAAGCTCCTCCTGTCTTATGTTCAGGAGTCAGGAATCAGGGTGTAATTATGATGAAAAGGCAAACCTTTTGTTTAAGATTGGCTGCCCAGTTTCTTGGATACTCAGTGTGACAAGCTCTGCAGGTGTACAGACTTCTGCCTATTGATACAAATTGAATCTGAAAATAGCAATTTATTCAGCAAATCAAACCAATCACTGCAATGCAGTTTTCTGTCTTAGCTCTTATTTCCCACCATCCACTTTCCACCACTCTGAAGGGTTAGTTTTATAGTAACATTTCTTTTTCAGCAAGGGGTAGAGAGACTGTCATGACAAGCCTCTTTTAACCTTCTTAGCATTGAGCTTTTCTTTTAGACGACCATTTGTTTACAGATACTACTTATTCCAGGCCAAAAATAAAATAAAATAAGTGATCAATACATGTTTCAAATAGAGTTTAAGTCCCCAAATCTATTTTCTCTTCTCCACTGACTGTTGTTTGTCTTTCTTTACCCATAACAATAATAATAAAAAAAACAGCAATCACATTACGTGCTTTGTAATACAATTTCATTACTCCAAAGCCATACCTGAAATTCTACAGTGAAGCTGTCTCTTATGTATGCTAACATAATCTACTGACAGGAAATAGGAAAACAGAGAACCAAGAAAGATTTTTGAAGTGAATCTTTTTTTCTTTAACACTTATTTGAAGTGGCACCTAATAGTCAAGGATCTGAAAGAAGTAAATAAAAGATAGCTTGCCTGGGGGCAGCAAACAGAGCAGAGAATGCTCAATCTGTATCAAAGCCTGGATAAATAAGTGGTCACTCTCCAACTTTTGAATTAGCACATATTCTTGGCACTTGACCAATTTGACCAAACTTTCCAGTCTCCTGCTTTAAAGGATCACAATGGCTAACCTCTGGTGGTTGCCATGGCAGCAGGAAGCTAACAGAGGGTAGGAAGGACTATAATGAAAGTTGGAAAACACTTAAAAGCAAACAAGTTGGACTTCTCATGGTACATACATAAATGTATTTAAGCAAAGATGAAAACTATCAGATTTTTTATCTTTATTTTTGAGTACTGATTACAATGAACTATTATTCCAACTGTACTTTAACAGGTCTGTTTTTAAGGAATATGTTTGGAAAAGAGAAAAGGATGCATGGAAATGATCTAGGGGAATATGCATAGTATTAGAAACTGTAGTTGCCTGGGTGGCTATAATTGATTTTATGCCTCATCGCTTTAGAAAAGTGAAGCCTGAATAATGTCAGGTCCATGTAGTAGTCTAAATACCTTCTCAAGAAGCCAGCAGAAGGTGGCTTGGATATTTTACCTTAAGTAGGTGCAATCTAATTTAAAGGGAGAATGTGGAAATCCTTGACCAATCAGACAAGTTTCTTTCCAGAAAAAAAGAGCAGTCCTTACCAGAAATAACACTATTGGAGATATGATAATATTAGGCCAGTTTATATGACAGAACATGAAAACACACATGCATATAAATGTAGAAGATTAGAAAACCCATAAATCAACAGTTTTGGCAACTGAGTAATTAAGAAAGATGTCAAACTCATACACTGGATGAGAGACATTCTATTTAGCAAACAGTGCTAGCAAAACCAGATATTCTATCTATAGAAGACTAGAAATAGATTCATTGTTTGTTCCATAAACAATAGTAAATTCAAAATGGATGGAAGATCTTGATTTTAAACTGCAATTGATGAAACTTCTAGAGGAAACCATAGGGATAGTCTTAATGTTGTAGGTAGAGACAGGCATTTCTGAATAGGACACCAATAGCACAGACATGGTCATAAGAACTAGCAAACTGGATTATATAAAATTAAAAAGCATCTGTCAAATTCATTAAGAGCTGTCCTGCTTTCATATCTTTTCATTTCAGACAAAGCATCCTAACAAAAATCAGTACAGGGGACAAAGGGTTTATTTTAGCTTGCAATTCCAGGTTATAGTCCATCACTGTGGAAAGGGTCCCAGCAGCAGGAACTCAAAATGTGGAGTCACAACCCATACATCCACAGTCAAGAGTGGAGAGACAATACATGGTTGTGGGCTTTGTACTCAGCTAGCTCTACTCTCGTATTGCCCAGAATCCAAATGATACAAAGGTGTTGCCCACTTTCGGGCTTAATTTCCCCACATTTGAGGCAATCAGAACAAAGTCCGTCAGACATGTCCACCAGAAAATTCTGATCTAGACAATCTCTCAGATGGCTCAGAGGTTAAGAACACTGACTGTTCTTCTAGAGGTCCTGAGTTCAATTCCCAGCAGCCATATGGTGGTTCAATGATGTTTTTTATTAGATGACTCCTGATTCTGTCAAGATGACAGTTAAATTACCTAACTGTACTTCAGATGTGAGGTTAATATCTAAAAAACAACATAAAGCACTAGAAAAATCAAACACCAGGGTTGGTGAAGTGATTCGTTGATTAAAAGCACTTACCACAAAAGTCAGTTTGATTTCAATCCCAGGAATCCACAGTGGATGAAGAGAAATCACTCCCAAAAGTTTCCCATTATTATTTATACACATACAATGACGTGTGTGCATGATTACACACTCATTATTAAAACACACACACACACACACACACACACACACACACACACACACACACACTGAAACTGAGAATCAACAAATGAAATGGCAGGTAGTTTGCAAGTAAATATCTAAAAATAAGTGTTAAACATTCTTAACCATCAAGGAAATGCTAATGGAAGTTATTCTGAGTTTCCATCTCACCCAGCCAGAAAGGAATCACACAGACAATAGAAAACTATGTATGTTTGCAAGAATGTAGGGAAGAAGCAATTGTTATGGATTACAGGTGGGATTCTAAACTAGTACAGCCATTTTGAAATCAGTAAGGATGAACAAGAGAACTTCTACACAACTTAAAAATACCACTCCTGGGTC
This sequence comes from Peromyscus maniculatus bairdii, assembly GCF_049852395.1. Lineage (NCBI taxonomy): Eukaryota > Metazoa > Chordata > Mammalia > Rodentia > Cricetidae > Peromyscus > Peromyscus maniculatus. The sequence goes on from NC_134860.1 coordinate 91,379,342, forward strand.
TACTCTCAAAGGACTCTACTTTCTACCCCAGAGACACTTGACATCCATTTTAATTGCTCCATTATTCATTATAACTTGACAAAAGGAGTAAGCTATATGCCTATCAAGAAATGAATGCATAATTTGAATTTGGTAAACATAAACAATGAAATTTTGTCTATAAAGAAGACAATAAAATAATAAAAAATATTTTTTGTCTTTCTGAGTTTGAGTACTTCTCTTAAAATAAATACATTTCCAGACACATATTTTCCTGAAATTTTTATTATTTAATTCTTTCTTCTGCATGAATAATTTATATTTGGCATGTTTTCATTGAACTCTCCTATTGAAGGTCAGGTCAATTTCTCAAGGTCCTTGTTAAACATTCACTAAATATAATAAAAAATCAAATAAATAATTTCTAATATACTTTGTAGGGTGTCCAAACAAATTAACGTGAATGTATTTTTTCATTTTATTGACAGGTCAATAGTTTCTATTACTCTTGAAGTAGGATTTTTAATCTCATCTCTCTTTTTCTCTTCAAACTACATAGCAAATTTTAAGGTATGTTATTATGAAATACTACTGGGATAAAAATTTAAGTAAATTGACATTTATGAAGTGTATACCTTTGGAGCAAAAAACTCAAGAGCAAGCTATTCAGTTTCCATTTGTTGAATACACACTATGTGGGATATACTAAAGGGAGTCACTAAGAAGACTGGATTGAAAAATTTCTGGTATTCAATATTATAGTGAGGGCCACCTGTAAACTCACATGTCACAACTCACTAAGTTGCATTTAAAACATGTTCTCATTTAGTTTCAATTATACTTCTAAAGATATGTCTAAAGATAAAGAAAAACATATATGCACACATCTGTCTGTAATTTTATTGATTTTTTATTGTGTAATGATTTGTGTTCATGCTTTTTCTTTTTGCTTATGTTGTTTTAAGAAATAATAAATATAGCCAGGCAGTGGTGGCGCATGCCTTTAATCCCAGCACTCAGGAGGCTGAGCCAGGTGAATCTTTGTGAGTTCGAGGCCAGCCTGGTCTACAGAGCGAGATCCACGAAAGGCACAAAGCTACACAGAGAAACCCTGTCTCAAAAAACCGCAAAACAAAAAGAAAAGAAAAAAATAAATATATTTTATAAGAAGCATAAGATTAAAATTATAAGGCAATGAATTTGTTTTAAACTACGTACAGTCATCTCTGCATGTCCTCCCATCATGATCTCAACGTCTCTCGCTTGCAGTATCTCTCCTCTCTCTCATCAATTGGATTCCCAGAGCTCAGCCTGGTGCCTGGCCATGGATCTCTGTATCTGCCTCCATCAGTTACTGGAGCCCCCATGGGACTGGACTAGGCCCTCTGGATTAGGAAGATGGTTGTTTGGCTCGAACTGTTTGGAGGGCACCCAGGCAGGGGGATCGGGATATGTCCCTGGTCTATGTGCAAGCTTCTGGAACCCAGTGCCTGTGGTGTGACTCCTTGTACAGCCTTGGTGCAGTGAGAAGCTGCTTGGACCTGCCTAGTCTCAGTGTGCTGTGCTCTGTTGACTCCCCATGGGAGACCTCGATTTGGGGGATGTGAGGATGCGGGGTGGCTTGGGAAAGAGGGCTGGTGTTGGGAGGAGGGAGGAAGAGGGGATCTGTGGATAGTATGTGGAGTGAGTAGAAAATTTCTTAATAAAGAAAAATGAAAGAAAAAATAAAGTAAAAAAGACATAAAGGTATTTAACTATTATTAGTCAGTCTAAGGCTAATAAGATTGAAATTTTAAAAGATCCTACAGTTGTACTATTATTCTTTATACCCTTTCCCCATTTTACTAATATATATTTCTGTTATTTATTGGCAAGTGATGCCTAACGATTTCAATTTGTAATACTTACATGACATTTAAACAAAGCTCTGTTTCTGGATGTGTTGATACATACCCTACAAGTCTAGCAGTTGAAACAAAGAGATAGAATGGTTGTCATTGGTTCAAAATCAGCCTGTACTATAGAGTGACATCTAGGTGAGCCGGAACTACAGTGTGAAAACATATATACATCTGTTACATACATGTAAATACATCTATTATCTAGAGCTGGACATTTTGGCATCCTGAAAGAGATCCATTCTTTATCAATTTGAATATAATGAATAGAATCGATTTCTTTTTTTTTAAAGACCATTGCACCGGTTCTCTTTTTTTTAAAAAGATTTATTTATTAATTATATATACACTGTTCTACTTGCAATGTATGCCTGCAAACCAGAAGAGGGCATCAGATCTTATTACAGATAGTTGTGAGCCACAGTGTGGGAATTGAACTCAGGACCTCTGGAAGAACAGCCAATGTTCTTAACCCCTGAGCCATCTCTCTAACCAAATAGAGTTGAATTCTAATGAAAATATAATTCTAGTAATCACATCCAGTTCTGTATCAAATGAGTATCTTAAAGTAATCATGTGAACTTATATATGTATCTAATTTTTTCTTAAAGCTGCTTAACATACTACAGTAAATATTTAAACTCCAACATTGGTCTTGCAAAAAAAATAAAATAAAAAACAAAAAAAGTTGCCTGACATTAAGGAATTTGTAGTCAGATGTTAAAACAAAATTTCACTTTGATAAAATACTCTAAAATCGCTTCAAATTTATTCTTACTAAGAAATAAATAACACAAACAAAACAATAAAAAAAAGAAAAGTGATAGCCTCTTGCAATACATACTTGCAGGAGTTTCTCACTGTAGTGTGAGAAACTATTCAAACCAAGACAGATAAGGAAAAAATAAAAGGATAATAAAACAATTCATAAGTATTCATTTTATTATTGTTGTCGAGCTTTGTAGTATGCCATGTGTAGATGCTCATTCAAGTCCTGTCCTAAATCATGGGGAATTGTTTACTTTATTTTATGTTTTCTTTTATTTTCAATGTCTTAAAAGGAGCTTCTCAGTAGTTAGCCTCCTTTCAAAAGCTAACATACACACCAGTTCCTTAGAAAGCAGCTTCCTTTACTGGCAAAATTCCCTGGACATATTTTAAGAGCCTTGACTGAGTTGTTTTGCCTTTTAGCTCACAATGTGCTTTTGAATGATCAATATGCATTATGGAACTATGCTTACTCACCATTTTATCCAGTCAGGAAAATGTATCAAATATCTGATGCATATATTTAAATGCAAACAGTATTCTTACTATTCTTACTTAATAAAAACACCCATGGATTTCCCTTTTTCTACTCCCTAACCCAAGGATTTTACATTTCTCTGGGCTAAAGATAAGATTTAGCAAGTAAAGTGTTTGGGGCACAAGTATAATGCCCTGAGTTTGATCACTATAAGTGGAAGGAGAAAACCAACTCCCACAAGTTATCCTCTGACTTCTACATGACTATCATGACACAAGTGTGTCCACTCAGCTACATAATAAGAATTAAAATTAAAGATTAATGAAAATAGTTAGGTCTCACTTTGATTATGATATCATTGTTTTTGCAGTGGAATTTTTTGATATAATAAAAATATATTGAAATATTAAAATGATTTATTATCCCATAAAAAAATAGAAGAAACCTTATAAAATACAAGAGTAATATTTTCTTGCTATGTTTGATCCCATTTTTAGAACAAGGTTCTTACTGTAAATTAGTCCAAAGTCACAGATAGGTGGAGTGGAAGACCATAAATGTTCTAGAAAGTCAGCAGATTCATGAATCTCTAAGAAGTACCCATTTTTAGAGCAATACACATCAAGTAAGACAAAGGAAACATTGAGTCCTACAGAAGAAGTTTACTCTTGGTATATCCAACATTTTCCTATAGTTTGAACCTTGAGTGTTCTCCAAAGCATGGCTTATAAAGGAGTGCTACTGAGCAGTGTTAGTGGAAGTTTTTGCATCTATGATTGTATACCTTTGTAAAGGATAAGAGGGCCATTCTTCCAAAATACTATTTTGTGGATTCCTGGTCAGAGTGTGAAAACTGTGCTCTGTTGCACATCCCCAAACTAATGGGTCACCTTATTCTTGGACAAATGTGATCGATCCAAGAATCTTTAATATAAAACTTTCAAAGCCTGGGGCCAAAATAATCATTTCTCTTGATAAATTATCTTTGGTACTTGTCTGGTGATGGAAATCTGACTAATTTATCTCTATCTTGAATGTTGCTAGAGTCTCATCACATGTAAATGAAGTTTCCTTTCATTTCTCTGACAACATTGACTAAAGGTCTTCCTATAGAACTTAGGAAGCTAAATTTCTACTCTTTAATGACATAATAAAAACCAGTGAGTATTTAGGAAGATATAAGACATGTAATTCCTAAAGTCTGTTTGTTTATTTAGAATTTTAAGTCACTCAGAGTAATATATTCACATTCCACATCACACTGATACAGGAAACTTAGAATATGTAGCTGTATAATTATGTACTATGGTTTAAATGTGACATTTTTGAAAGTAAAATAAAGGAAAAAAGAATTTCTTCTTCAGAATAACTTTGTATTCAAAGCATAAATGAGTGAAAATTTTGAACAATTTATAAAAAGCTTTGAGATAGCTGTAATGTTGCCTTCTGTTTTTCCAGGCTTCATAAATAACTTTGAAAGCAGGTAACAAGGAAAGAAATAACAATGAAGGCACAGTATAATCTACATTTGGAAGAAGCCATAATTTTTGTAGTGAACAAATAGACAAAAGTGATTTTTGAAAATTAAAATATATGTGCATATAATGAAGTTTAAAATTTTCTATATTTTTATAACTTACAGTAATAATTTCACAAGAAAATATTTACTGTTTTTTTACTAGCAATCCAAATAGCACTTACACAACTCCAAAATGTCCAATTGTCTATATTTATAATACAATTCTAGACTGTATTGGATTTTTTATTGTTTTGGTATTGTGATTTATTTTTCCATTATTTATGCCTGAAATATTTGCCTGGCTAATGCATTTTTTGAGCACTAAAAGTGTTTATTTTGTGTTTGATTCATTATTACAGTGTTAATCTTTGGAATCTATGCTTGTTAAAGAAATATAACCTTCTGGTCATTTGTTTATATTTACTTTGAGGTAGTAGAAAATATCAATGACAAATAAAGAAAAAAATTAATTTCCTTCCAAAAGTATACAAAAATATTAATAAGTGGTGTTTGTATCTGTGGAAAGTATCTTTAACCAAGAGGTCTTCAAGGACAGGGTAAATGTATAGTTTAAGGACTTGGGTTCAATGTCCAGAACCTAGTAAGAAGAACAGAATGGTGATGCACGTCTAGAATCCCAACCTTGGGGAGATAGTGATCTATGGCAGCTTAGGCTTCCTGGCCAGCCAGTCTAGCTGAACCAATGTGCTCCAGGTTCAGTGAGAAAATATATCTCAAAAAATCAAGTGGAGGGCTGGAGAGATGTCAGTGGTTAGGGGAACATATTGAACTCTCAGAGGTTCTGAGTTTGGTTCCCAGTATCCATGTCAGATGGCTCCCAACTACCTGTAGCTTTAGCTCTAGGCTAGGTGATACAATCTTACGGTTTCTGAAAATGCCCACAGTGACGTGCAAACACAGACACACTTCAAAAAAAATAAAGTCATTAAAAAATAATTGAGAACCATACAAGCCTATGGTCTCCATACGCATGTGCCCAATTATGCATGCCTCCCTTATTCACCCATGTGCATACATATACAAAAATGCATACATACACACACACACACACACACACACCATATACCACACACATACACACAAAAGAGGGCTGGGAGATAGTATAATTAGCATCTGGATCTTTCAGTGAAAGTTGTTTGAAAAGTCTGAAGTTATAAATTATATATATGAATGCAAACGCTTAATTGCTTTTATAATTAGAACTTCAGTTTTAATAAAAATAGTGTAGCAGCCAAAATTATGGATATTAAAATTATTTGTAATGTAAAAGTTCTGATGAATAATAGAAAAAAATCTCCTGTAACATAGACTTTATAGAAAAAATAGGTCATTAATGATCTGATTTTATCAGCCTAGTATCATAATTTTTGAACAAATATCTACTATATCCATTTTGAGTTAAAATTATGAAGCATGTGTACTGTGGTTTATGCTCTATAAAGGTATAATAGTTAATGAAGAACAACTGGATGCTACTGGATGCAAATGATGAATAAAAATTTGTGCATAGAACTGGCTTACTAAGCATAGCAACCACTATGATGTGGAAGAATCATATATGGTTACTTGAAATTTCCCCAGATGAATTTCTATGTTTTGCAAAATCTCAGCCACTGACTTCTAATATCAGCCTACAAATAATTCAGTGTGTTAAATTTTCTATCCTAATTAGTGAAAAACATAGTTCTGAATAAATCCTTAAAATAAAAGCTAGACTCACTTTCCTGTCTCAATGTCTACTTTCTCTTCTATCCCTTCTATGTAGATGCACAACCAAAAACAAAATAGGCATCAATTGAACACAATGAAACGTAGTACCTCTCTCTTTACTTTGGTCAAGTACCTTGAAGTAGCAAATCATTTTATTGAATGATGACAATTTTTTTTCCTAAGTTAAGACTGTGTCTCACAGCAGAGAACTCAGTGTTTAACATAAAGTAGCTGATAACACCATACAAAACAGGAAAAACTGTAGAAAGGTGTAAGGATGATGTCATCTAAGAAGTGATTTTCTCTTTAGAGAGGCTGATTTCACCCTCAAAATGAAGCACAGAAAAGACAAAGCAGGGAAGCAATCCCTAGATCACTGATGAGGAAATCCCCGTGTTCTTTTCAGACCAGAAAGTAGTGGTGTTATATGTCTAGCTGGATGGTAAGGTATGTTTCTACAGGAGTACCTTTTTGCCTAGAACAATGGTTTAAGGAAGCAAAGGTCAATGCTGAGTATAGTCTCTCGAGCTTAAGGGAAGGCTAGGGAAATCTTCAAAATACCAATCTATCTAATTCCTACATGCATATGACTGAGGCAGCAAACTCAATAACTGCCACACTCTCTTTTCCGTGACATGAGAGTGTGAAATCACTTTATTGCTTATGGAGAGTTGCTAGAATATTTAGCACACCATAAAGTATCCTGAGGCAATCTCAAGAACAAGATATTCAATATCATTTGAACACTTGAGAGCACCTCATATATAGAAATAGCAAATAAACAAATATTTATTCCCAGAAGACAGCAGAGATCATGAAAAAAAACTAAGACTGAAATAATTAAGAAAAACATTACAACTTTTAACTTTTGTAAAGATTGCTTTTTTTATAAAGAGAAAATGATATAATTTTAAAGATACACTCTGATGTTTGAAATGTAGGCAGCAATTGATATATGTGTGTGTGCCCATGTGTACATACAAAACAACATAAACTAAAGAGTGATGTCAATTTAAACAGTATGCAATAGAGATAATAATACAGATATATGATCTAAGGCCAGTAATTTAAGTTTTCAAGCATTGAACATTTTTTGTGATCCATATCAAAGATATTTCATATTTAAAGTGGGATGTTTGCAAAAATCTTCTAGTACATTCAGCTAAAGAAAAAAATTAGAAAACCACACTAACTTATGCTGTCTAATACAGATCTACATTACAATACATAAAAGGACTAACTGTGAAGGAAATAGATTATTAATTTTGTAAAATAAGCCAAGGCATTCTTTAGATCCATATTTTTCATTTTGAATATTCCTTTACTTTGTAATATTTAATTTATTCAAAACATTACTACCTATTTTAAAAGCATTTAATACTCATGTAAAAATATTCCACTATTGAAAGTTTTATCTATTTTTACTACACAAATTAATCCTAGTAAATACTAGTAGATTCCTTCAAAAAAGAATCATGACTTCACATATACAGTGATTCTGAAAGCAGTAGTTTCATACTAATAAATGTCTTTATGTTAATATGCATATATATATATATTTATATAAGCATGTATATATTCACAGCTGACTTATATAATGTTTAAAGGGAGTGTGGGTTCAATTATTCCCAGTAATTATTAATTTCTTCATGGCATTTATTAAACTCTAAGCTGAAAGAACTTTTAGTTGCTCCACAAGAAAATTGTTTCAACTAGTCATATAATATAGGATATATTATAAAGCAAGTAAATATTTTCCAAAATTGGCAAGTCAGGCACTGAGAGAGTATATGTTGCCTTATTTTTATAAAAAATGTTATTTTTGTATGACCTATAAAAATATCAATATTATAAGTATCTTACCTACTGTTATACTGAGCATGTATATGTAATTTATTAGAATATTGTTGCCATATGCCCATATGATAATGTTTATAAAACTAAGATTTAGTTTTCAATTTCTAATTTCAGAGATTCATCACTACCTAATGGATCTCATAGCTTATGAAAATTTTGAGATTAAACTCAGAAAAGAGACTTGGCTAAAAAACTTCTTGAAGAAATATATAGACAATAAAATGTGTAATTGTATTCAATATACAACTTATATCAAGTTCATATTATTAAAATGTGTGTTACATTTGGCTACTTGTCAGAGAAACATAATTGGTGTTAATATTAATGCTTTTCAGGTATATTAGTCTAGGATGGCATCCATGGTCTCTTAGTGTCTGCATTACATCTGTCCAGGTCCTTCTGGCTTTCAAAGTCTCCATTGAGGAATTGGGTGTTATTCTGATGGGTTTGCCTTTATAAGTCACTTGGCCATTTCCTTAGCTGCCCTTAATATTCTTTCTTTATTCTGTACGTTTAGTTGTTTAATTATTATGTGGCAAGGGGACTTTTTTTTGAGGGGGGGGTCTAGTATGTTTGTTATTCTGTAGGCTTCTTGTATCTTCATAGGCATTTTCTTCCTTAAGTTGCGAAAGTTTTCTTCTATGATCTTTTTGTTTGTTTGTTTGTTTTTTTTTGTTTTGTTTTTCGAGACAGGGTTTCTCTGTGTAGCTTTGCGCCTTTTCCTGGAACTCACTTGGTAGTCCAGGCTGGCCTCGAACTCACAGAGATCTGCCTGGCTCTGCCTCCCGAGTGCTGGGATTAAAGGCGTGCGCCACCACCGCCCGGCCCTTCTATGATCTTGTTGAATATAATTTCTGTGCCTTTGAGTTGGTATTCTTCTCCTTCTTCTATCCCTATTATTCATAGGTTTGGTCTTTTCATGGTGTCCCAAATTTCTTGGACATTTTGGTTCATGACTTTGTTGGCTTTAGTGTTTCCTTCGACTGATGAAACTATTTCTTCTACTGTATCTTCAATGCCAGAAATCCTCTCTTCCATCTCTTGCATTCTGTTGGTTATACTTGCATCTGAAGTTCCCAATCATTTACTCAGATTTTCTATTTCCAGCATTCCCTCTGTTTGTGTCTTCTTCATTTTTTTCTATTTCCCTTTTCAGGTCTTGGACTGTTTCCTTCATTTGTTTCATTGCTTTTTCATGATTTTCTTTCAGTACTTTATTGTTTTCTTACAGGATTTTATTGTTTTCTTCTACTTTATTTGTCCTTTTCTCTAGTTTTTTATAGCGTTCTTCCCAATTTTTGTCTTTTCCTCTATATAAGCCTCTACCTTCTTCATGATGTTATTCATAAGGCTGTTTTCTTCTGCTTCTTCCAATTTTTGGTGTTTAGGTCTAGATGTTGGAGGAGAGCTAGGTTCTGGTGATGCTGTATTGCTCTTCATTTTGTTGTATGTACTTCTGCCTTGACGTCTGCCCATCTCCTTGTGGTTCGTGCTTGGTCTTATCAGTGCACTTGGTCCAGACAGAGCTGACAGATTTAGGAAGTCTCTCTTATCCAGATGGGAGCTCTCTTGTCCAGAAGGGAGGTCCAGGGCAGGATGGGAGCTGGGGGCCAGTCTCTAAGTCTCAGGAAGTGGCTGGGGTCTCAGGCAGATGGGCATGGGGGCAGGGCATGGAGATTGCAGGGTCTGCCGGGGGTCTTGGAGAAGGGGAGCCTTCCTGGTAGGGCTAGAAGGGAATCTGCCCGGTGGCCAGAACCTGGGGCCAAGTTGGGCAGGTCTTCCCCGGAGTGGCTGGTGCCCAGGGATGGGGTCTAGCCTGAGCCCCGGGCACTCACCTCTGGTCCAGAAGGGAAGTCCAGGGCCAATGCTTTTCAGGTAAACTTGAACATAAATGTACTAAGTTTCTTTGAACACAAATAGTTTCCCCATCCAACCACACTACAGTCCAAAAGGAAATAATAGTAAAATCCCAAGACAAATGACAACTCTCCTGTTAAATTTTATTATCTCCCACAAAGATATCTGGCCATACTCGGATTATAACCCTGAAAATTTGCAGATATAACCATTTAAACTGTTCCAAGAAACAAACTATTACAATATGACAAGAAACACCAATTCCTATAGATTTCCTAAGCTCAGATTGTTTTTTTCAAAAATGATTACTCATGCAATTGACAGAAATTGGAACAGCATGTGAGCATTCATGTAGAGTCACAATTTTTATTAAATCAAAAATGAAAAAGAAGAAAGTACAATACTCAACGAAATGAAGTATTATGGCTGTTAGGTTGGTGTTTTTGTGGGATGCCTAACAGTGGGAGATGTTTTGTCTTTGACTCATGTCTGCTCTTGGAATGCTTTCCTCCTGTTGGATGGCGTCATTCAAACTCAATATGAGGATTTTTGTCTTATTTCATCTTGTCTTGTTATATTCGGTTCTTTTCTCTTGGAGGCCTGCTTTTTTTCTGGAAGGCAATGGAGGGGAAGTGAATCTGGGGGGCTGAGAAAGTGGGGGAGAACTAGGAGCAGTGGAGGGAGGGGAAGCTGGTTAGGATGTATTATGTATGAGAATCATATATTTTCTATAAAAAGGAGAAAGAAATATAGTGAGACACAACTGCAGGGAGGTATATTTTGTTTGGGGAGTGCATGGGTATTTGGAGAGAATGCTAGGTATGGTGAAGTTTTTCTCCCCATCCACACTGTTTTATATTTTCATCTGCTTTTATAAGCTAGAATATACTTATCAAATCAGGTTCCAGTCATTCAGATCTTTATTCCTTCCTACATAAGGCTCTGAGCACACTAATCTCTCTGGTCTTTGATAAGTCAACACTGCAATCAATAGCATGCTGCCTTTTCCTCCGGGTCTTACCGGCTTTGTTGATTAATATCAGCTTTCCAGGAGAAACATGAAAATCAGATCATATGCAACAGTGTCAAGCTGCCATATGACTTCGGGAAACTGAGACATTCAAGGGAACTGGGAAAGTGAACTGCAGTAGATAAATGTCAATTTCAGGGTTTTTTGACATTTTGTTATATTTAAATTACAGGCAATGTTATTTTGGTTGCTTCCTGCTCTAAACATGTTGGTTTTCCCTCTCAGAAGATTCTGATAAAATGTGTGATTATCCCTTGCCAACATTTTCAATTCCTCTTCTATGCAGACAGCAGGGTTTATATGATAAAATTTTAATGACCATGGACCTGCATAACAATGCGAGGCACCAGAACATTTTCAATAAGCCTATGCATTTGTTAAGACTGGCATGGGTGTTATTCTCTAAGCGGAAGGCTTCCTGGTCTGAGAAGCAGGCTTAGCAGGGATAGAGCTGCTCCCAAGAAAGCACCATTATCATGCAGCAGTGGTCCAGATGAAATGGAGATTTATGAACCACAGCCAAGGAAGCTATATTACTGGCTGTAAATTAAAACGGGGCCTAACATATACCCAACGTGAGACTGGAAAATCTAGTTTTCAAATTACCCCACAGACTTACTTGAAAGCAGCTTTCAAGTGCCCTTCTATTGCTGATTGCATCCCTTCAACTTCCCACAAAACCCTACAGTATTTTCATGTTGCCTTTTCAGAGGATGTGGGAGTATCAGAATGTATTCAGGAGAGACTTTGGTTTAACTCCTTTTCAATTCCAGGTTAAGTCGATGTTGGAGCTGGACTCTGTCAATGTTAAATCAGGCAGTGACTTGTCTGCTCAGAGAGCTCTGTCTGAAAGAGTGTGTGGAACTGGCCTCATGTCTTACATATGCATGTGCAGCCTCAAGCCTGGCAATTTTTAAACACATCACAAAACAACATAAAATTTCAATCAAAATTTTTAAAAGTTTTGTTTGTTTTCTTTCTTTGTAAATTATTTGAGACAAATAGCAAAGCATAAATAGAAAGTTATGAGGTATTGCTTCTTGGTCTCCTTGAACTGTCTTAGTAAGATGCCATAATGTTTTGAGCATGCTTTCCTCTTCTTGATAAGTTATTTAAATTTGTCTGCTACGTGGTGAGTTTTTCCTGCAGGAGCTATACTATGACTATCATAAAAAAAAAAAAAAAATTATTTTGAAAGTTTTCTTCACACACCACAAGTACTGCCCGGAGCATAAGAACTCAAGGTGGAGATGCTGATGGGTGTTGGCCCAGGACATCCTGTTTCATAAATTAAAATCTATTGCTATTGTACATCAACGTCTCACAACATGACACTGATTGGACCTTCTGGTTAAGAAGAACAATTGAGAGTATGGGGAAACAGAATGTTCACCCCACAGGAATCTAGATTAATAAGAGAAATGCTTTCCTGGGCAATTAGAGCACCATGATGCTGTTCTATAAAACAACATTTGGTAATAAAAGTAAGAAAAAGATAATAAAAATGGAAAGATGATACAGACATGCTGGGAGAAACACTATAAATGTTATGATAAGTGTACGATGATCCATTAAAGAAAATAATTCCCAGAAGTTTAACATAAAGCTATAAATAATGGTTCATATGTAAAGGAAGAAAGTGTCTGGTAGACCAGAAGCAGAAACCACAATTTCTTTAAAATAAGTGGTTAAAATATTTTGTGCCAAGATTTTACATATAATCAAAGAAACTAGGTTTTGATATTGGGAGTCAGTATAAGATTCCTCTGAGACTTTAAATTATAAGATGAATTAAGTTCAATAAAAGTACTTTAGAATGCAAAATACTGTGGCTGATGACACAAAATTCAGTATCTTCAAGTTTCAATTAAAAATCATTCTTTAAAATCACAATAAACTTGAAGGAATAATAGTTATAAATATCATTACTGCAAATATGTATTACTAGTCAAATACAGATATAGTGCTAATCCCTACAAGGGTATGTGTGTTTACTGATCTAGAAAATTTCATTCTGGTAAGATGTTTAAATATCAGTTGTTTAATTGATTATTCATAATGGAATAGTATATTAGGTTGCCCAAGAAAGTACCTATATATCTAAATTTGACATATATTTAAAATAAAAATACATTGTAAAGAATGTAACAACACATTCTTAGAAAAATGTAATTTTATCCGGGTGGTGATAGCCCATGCCTTTAATCCCAGCACTCAGGTGGCAGAGCTAGGCAGATCTCTGTGAGTTCGAGGCCAGCCTGGTCTACAGAGCGAGATCCAGGACAGGCATCAAAATTACACAGAGAAACCTGTCTCAAAACATAAAAAAAAAATGTAATTTTATAAAAAAAATTGCAAACATAAAACTATCTAACCAAATAATCCATTCTTCATTGTATTATTTGTGAAATTGCACTGTAGTAGGAGGACTTTGTACCTGATCTCTCTGACTTCAAAGCCTCATCGTTTCCCCAGTGTGGTGGTGTTGTGTTCCCCAAATATTGTGCACTCTAATAAACTTATCTGGGGTCAGAGACGAGAACAACCACAATATTAAACATAGTGGTTAGGCAGTGGTAGCACACGCCTTTAATCCTAGCATTCCAGAGGCAGAGATCTCCCTGGATCTCTGTGTGTTCAAGGCCACAAGGATCAGCCAAGCAGGGTGACTCATGCCTTCAATCCCAGAAAGTGAGCCTTTAATCCCAAGGAGTGATGGCAGAAAGCAGAAAGATATATAAGGTGTGAAGACCAGAAACTAGAAGCATTTGGCTGGTTAAGCTTTTAGGTTTTGAGCAGCAGTTCAGCTGAGATTCATTCTGGATGAGGACTCAGAAGCTTCCAGTCTGAGGGAACAGGATCAGCTGAGGAACTACTGAGGTGAGGAAGCTGTGGCTTGTTCTGCTTCTTTGATCTTCCATCATTTCACCCTGTTACCTCTCCCAGGTTTGATTTTATTAATAAGACCTTCCAAGATTCCTGCTACACCCCAGTGATAGGGTAAAAGGAAAATCTCTAAATATGTAGCAGTTGCCCTGGTTTCTGACACAGAGCTTCTACATTCTTTGGGAATTTGTTGAAAGGGTCTTTTGTTCTAACAAGGCATGTTTGAGCACTCCTGCTCTGGATGGCTTCAAGATACAAATGCTTTTCCAGGAAGAATAATGCCTGATCAAAAGTGTGTAACTCTCATCCCACTCACAACATCCAGCAACAGGAGTGGAATAAACAGTGTTAACAACCAATTATGCTTATATGATGAAGCCTTCATAAGAATCCATGGTCAAAACTCAGACAACTTTCAGGATGCTGAGAAGGGTTCTGTGAGAATTACTCTGCTCCAGAACATTTTGCAGTTTTCCCTTTCTACCTCTTCATCTAACATTTTGACTTTTGTCCTTCATGATATCCTTTACAATAAGCCACTAATAAGTAGAATTTCCCTGAGTTTTATAAGCTATAGTAGCAAACTACTTTAATTCATTAGGGAGTCATGGGAACTGCTAACTATGAATCTTGATCCATTAGTTACTTTACTCATTGCTGTGTTTTAAAATGCCCAACAAGAATATGTTCAAGGAAGCCTTTCTTCTGGTTCACAGTTTGAGAAAATGCCTTTGGTTGTAGTGGGAATGGCCTAAAGGTAGGAGCAGGAGACTGGATAGTTACATTGCAGCCACAGGAAACGGAGTAAACAAGAAATGGAGCACTACTATAAAACCTCATAATCTGCTGCAGTACCCACTACCTCCAGAGAGGCTCTAACTCCTATGTGTTCCCTAAGCTTCCAAACATCACTCTAATCTGAGATGCAAGTATTCAAAACATACACTTAAGATCGTAGCACACTCACCCTACAGCCTGGCTCTGATTCTGATATGCTTATGATCACCTCATGATCCAAATCCACATATTCCAGATCCCAAAGTCCCCATGATCATTAACTGTCCGAAAGTCAAGATCTGTTCTAAGAATCATGGGAAACTAATAGTGAGTCCTTAAAATACCCAAATCAAATTAAAAATCATTTTCACTCTTATAGCCTCTCTCAGCAATGCGGTCTTTATTATACACAGCCTGGCTCTTTTGTTCCACTCTGTGCATATAGCTTTTCTCATGACATGCCTCATGGTTCTGATAGCTCCAATATCTATGTGTCTCCATTGTAACATCAAAAGCTTCATCATAATGGTTTCATGCAGGACCTCTGTGCTGGGACTCTGCCTCTACTTCACATACCTGGGATCAGCTATTCACTGAAACCATAATACAAGACACTAGGACCATTGGAATGCACATTTTTCATGCCTGCAAGCCAATATAGTGTGGATGACTCTGATAAATTCTACCTCTACCTTGACATGTAATTGACCCCTTGAACCATGGTTGTAATGAACTCTGCATGCCTGGTTGGGTGCCAAAAACCAAGATTTACTTTGATTCAGTATTTGTGAAAGTCCAGATATCCTTCATGTTAGTAGGGAATACATATAGGATTGTGTGTCATCCCAAAACAGCTGCAAGACCTCAATGTATCACATTATCATAGATGATACCTAGTGGAAGCTGAGTGACAGAGTTCTGTACTCAGTTTCTCTACCACCTCATATATATTAAAGCATCTCCCAAGATCAATTACAGCCAGAGAAGGGGAGATCGAAGTAATAGCAAGGATCTCAGTTACAGATGTAACTTTCAGATCAAAGCTGGAATGAATACACACTACATCGATCCCTACTAAAGAGGATGTAGGCAAAAGGTGTTATCCTTGGCCCAAGATACTTGTGACTAATGATTGACATGGGGAGTCTATGTGACTAACTCTCCTCATCTGTGAAGTCTTTTCATGTCAACAAACAAAGTACAAGTGATCACTATGAGCAAAAAAAAAAATCAAATAAAAATGGACTAAAAGTTATGAAATAATTTCATAACAGGGGCAACCTTACTACCCTTACTACCACAACTGTGTAAGATGGGTCTCAAGTCCATTTCCACAAAGGATGAGCATATTGGTATTATGTCCCTTTGCATGGTTGAAAGCAACAGTTGGGCATCATACTTGAAGATGAAAAATTCTTGATGAGCAAGTAGATCAATGCAGTATTTTTTTATATTTCAGTTAAAGTTTTCCATATAATTAAAAATAAAATGCATATATTAAAATATATTTTATATGAAATAACATTGACATATAAGTGAAATATATTTGTATATACATATATCTATGTATAAAATGAATTTATATAAGTGGAGAATGAAGAGTAACTCAGTATTGATTACTAGAAAGAAATACATCAACCATCGACTTTATTCCTTCTTTGTACTTCAAAAATATTAGTCAGTTTTTGAGTTGAACTGCTACAGCTGCATCTATGAAACATGTTCTGCTAAAGCAGAAAGACACAATTACCATCCCATTTACTCCCTTGTTTTCAGCCCTCTGGCAGTCAGGCAAGGCCACTAATGTGCAACACTGAACTGTCATCAAAACTAAGTTTGTCACTTCTGAGTTGTGGCAGCAAAATTCATGTCCAAGATGAACAAGGTCTTGTTCTCTTTCTCTCTGTCTTTGCTGTTGCTCTTGCTGGAATCCCCTGCTCAGCGCATTTCATCTCTTTTGTGGGTATTTGTTAGCGTAACTGTGGCTGTGAAAGACCTGGATGCTGTAAGCATGGAACTTCTACTCCAGCAAAGAGGAGGGCATTTTATAATTTTGAGTTTCTAAGATTTTAGGTGTTGGTTGTGTCTTTTGTCTCTCTCTGTCCTGATAGTCATAACACATTTACTGTCATTAATAAGTTACAGAAAAATCACCTCCTGATATTATTCTACCTCTATGGTCTACAGTCTTTTTCTTAAATAGCAAAACAGAATACACATCCATTCAATTGCATGTAAATTTATTTTAAAAATTGATTCCAATTATATTTTCTAAATCCTCACTTGAGACAGATACCACCCAGCTCCTATTTATGAGTGCATTCCAGGGAAAATAAAAGACTTTACAAACTACAAATTATGGTTTTAAGTCATACAAGTTTAAAGCAAAACAGCAGAGACAAACATGAAGATGGCCATGCATTATCACTGGGACAATTGTAAACCAAAAACAATTACAATAGAGGATTTTTCTTCTTAGCACGTTAGGCTGATGCAATTTACAGATAGCTTTTACTCTTTACATTACCAATTCTGTTTCTATTCATCTGAAAACAAACATTGTTTGTCTACCATGTGCCAGGCACAATAAGAGTACTGAAATACAGTGGCAAATGGTGCTTAGCTCCTAGAGCTCACAGTTTAGTAGAGAAACAGGAGAAAAAAAACAAGCTATTAGAATTTTTCTTGCTAAAAGTGTTCAATGTAGGTATGGAATAACACCATAAGAATCCTGCACATAATTCAATTGCTCAATTATAAAACAACAATGTCATGAGCAATCTTTGAAGACAAGGGACTCTATAGGTAAAGTATTATAAATTAGAAAAAAATTATATGGCTTGATAAGAACAACCATGAAGTATGAGAAAATATATTTAGAGAACTTAAAATACAATAAGTAGAATATGGACATGGATTTCATATGCTATCAAACTAGGTATCATATAAAACAGAAAAGAAAAAAAACACTGTTTCAAATGTTATGCAAAAAACTTGAAACTTTATTCTCAAATAAGAGGAAAATGCTTACAAATTTTAAGCAGGAAGATGACATGCCAAATTTTATTTTAGAAAGCTTCTTCGGGAAGCAATTTGGAATTTGAATTGTCAGGGAAAGAGATGGGAGGTTAAAAGAGTGACTGGCATCTATTGCAGCAATCTATGTGAAGAATGATTGAAAATGAAGCAAGCCAATTGAAGTAGATGTAGAAAGAGTCAATAAATTTGAGATATATGTGGAAGTTTGAATAATGAGATCCATAGAATGTAGGGAGGGAAAAAGGAAGATATATCTAATGTTACTCAATGAAGGTGATGCAAAATATAATGTTTTAATTAAAAATTTTGTAAGACCATTGTAATAGTGTGAAAAAATTATAAAACTAATATCTGGAAAATAGTTAATTGATAAAACGCATGCTTAGAATGCATTGGTATGTACATACTATTGCCAGAACCATGAGGGAACATCAATCTAACCTACAGGACATGATAGTAACGTGGTTGAAAATAGCCATCTAAAACCAGATCTTTCATTCTATTGATATCTGTTTTTGCATCATCAAAAAAATAAAAAAGAGGTATAGCCTGATAACTGCATTCTATCAATGTATTTAAGAGAAATAGAACAAAATTCACATCACAATTTGTTCAGCTATCTAGATGATATCCCAAATGTCAAAACTACTGGGAATTTTTGGTGCTTCTCAGAAGTATTCATCAGATTTCCCAGATGTATGGAAGTGAGTGTTTTTGCACAATGCATTCATGTACAAAGTGGAATAACTAACTCATTTCTTTAGTCCCCAGAGAATTATGCCCTTAGCTTGCTCCAGGCCATCCCTTTTTAAAACAAAATCTAATTTTTTCTATATTGTATCATAAATTGAATAGCAGATGTTAAAGTCTATCCTGGGATCTTCCAAAGGCTGCTGACTTTACACAACTTTCAGAGATAGGAAAGTCTGTGACTTAGTCTTACTGAACATTAATAATTCAAGAATATGAGCAAATTTATGAAGGTGGTGGGGAGTCCCTCGGGGCATTGATGTCAGCTTGCATCAGAACTTCAGAAAAGAAAAGAGAACACTCTGAATGAAATGTGAGGGAAACAGTAAGGAGAAGAAATGTAGGGGCAAGGCCTCCCAAATCTTCAGCACAGTTACTAAAAATATAAAATACTGTTAGTGATTTTTTTATTAGAAATGGGTAGAGAAATTCAATATTCCTTCATACAAAGAGAGAAATCAAGACTGTTAACACAGACAGGACAGAAGTGGAATCGGGGAATGGAAATGTCAGCCTTTGGGAATTCACAGATTACAGCTAAGTCTGAGACATGAATAGAATATAGAATATATAGAGTTGAGGAATGGGAGTTACCAGATCTCCAGGAGGCAGTGGGAGTCTCCGTAAAAATTACAGTAACACATTAAGAAACTTGTTTGCTGGTCACTTTATTATTGAATTTTCTGATGATGGACTATAATGCTTGTTGTGATAAATGTTTTCACATGAATGTTTGAGTTGGTCCAGAGTTTTATTCAAGACTTCTATTCTGCTTTTATTCTTTACTACTCCTTACATAAATTCTATGTTCAGACTAAGCCAGACAGTATATTGTCCAATTTCCTCTCCGGTTGTTTCTCTTCCTGCAGAGTCCATACTTTGAATACTGTTACCCAGATCAATGTGTCTGGCTAACATCACTGGGCCCTTCACATCACTCACCAACTTCCTCTCCCCATCACTTCTATCTACTTTATCTAGTTTCTGACCTCATAATGTCGTTGTATTGTCCACAATAAAAATGAACAGAAAAGGACAAGCCTTTAATTAAAGCAGAAGAAAAAGAAAAGAATCAAAAAAGAGCAGAAGCAAAACATAGTGTATTATATTGTTTTCAAGGTCATTAAGTCTCATATTTTTAAATATACTCCTAGCCATGAAATTTAAAAACTCATCACATTTTTGGTTCAGTTATTACATGTGTTAAGTATCCTGATAATACATACTACTAAAATATAATCGAGTATGATGAGTGCTCTGGTTTGCTTACCAAGAGTATTCAAACTTTGTCCTTATTTTCTTTGTGTATACAGCTTCTTTTAAAAAAATATTATGTTTTGCTGTTTGGTTAAATTTTGTATTTATTTTGTGGGTTTTTTTTATTATGTTCTCTTTAGTCAATTTTTATATGCCTGGCCATTCCTTTCTTTTCTCTTCTTCCTGAATGATAAGGGGAGGGTTCTAACAGTGAGAGGAAGAATGGTCAATGACGTTCAATGCATCTCACCTACCATAAATATAACCTCAAGACAATTCATAGTCAATATTAGTAGGAGATCTTCATCCCAGTTGATTATAATTTTATCATTGGCTAGTAGCCCATGCTGATATCCATCCTATTATATTATGTTAAGAGCAAAATTCTCTGAGAATAAAATTGCTATAAGATAATGTATCTTAGCTATGCAGACTTCATACTAACTATAAAAATCTTGCCAAGGTTATATTCTAGCAATTAGCCTTCAGTTTGGGCTGCTAATGGATATTATACTCAACATTAGGAGAGATACACTAAAAACACTTTAGAAAATACATCTTAGATGTTCTTAGATTAAGGGATAAGAACAGACTAACAAATCTTATTTAATTAAATAGAACTTCTGTTTTGATAAACGGATAAACCAGTTAGATCTTAATACTGGTATCACAGAAGTAATGATAAACAACCCATCAGATAGATGGCTCAAATCAAGTTCAGAAGGATCGATGTAAGGATAACATGTTAGCAAGCACCGTGGCTTTGCTATGCTGTGCTTTAATTTGCCATTGAACTGAAATTTTGTGATTTTTTTTCCTTCTTATTTCTTTCACTAGGAGCAATCTATTGAGAACTGTATTTAGTTCACTGTGTCTGGGTGAATCATTTGAGCTATGAGTACTAAATTGAAATAGCAGAAATAATAACACTGGGAGTGTATACATAAGTATAACAACAACAAATAAAACCTTACAAGAATTGTCCAAACTGTGATGGGGAGAAACCATGATTGTATTATATGACAGAATATACCAACCATCAAAGGTATCAATAAAGCCTATCTAATAACAGATCATTTCCGTACATTCTAGTAATTATATAGATAGGATCTATTACTTAGAAATACATAGGTGTATCATCCTGCTTCCTTCGGAACCTAAAGGAAGGCATGAGTAACAGTGTATCTCTAATAGAAAGTGGTAATGAGGAAAAGCTGAGGAGGGTCTGCCCTAGGTTATTGATACCCTCTCTATGACACTACTGGGAAAAATAATCTTTCCTGCACACTCAACCTTTTGACAGTCTGACATGACATTATCATTCACAAAGGTCACAATCAAGAATAACACAGTCATGTTCCAAAATAACTACACACACACACACACACACACACACACACACACACATACACACACACACACACACACACACACACACACACACACACACACACACACACACTTTTTATAAAGTTTTAAATAAGTTTATGATTTAGACCGCATTTCTAACTATTCTCTGATGCATGTAGCTCATGGACCACAGGTTAGGGAAACCTAACAGTATTCAGGTTTCATGGCACCCATTCTACTGCCTCCTTAGTGTGCTCCCAACATCCACAGAGACTAAGCCTGGAAACCACATAGTAAACAACACCTGCTGAAGGGCATGTGCAATTCTTTCCCTCCAGGAGCACCACCCAAGTAAGAAGCAAACGGTTTCCAAATACTCGCGCTGTATATTTCTAATTATAGCCTTAACCAGAATGACATCTGCAATAAAAAAGAGTGGCATTTTCTCTTTGATTTCTCATATATAAATAAATCGCACAACACTTTAAAGGTTAAGTTATGCAAAATATATGGTTATGTACAAAGGACTCTCCCTCCTTCTGTTCACTGGAAATTGACATCCAGAAGATCTCGATGAGTGTTCTATTTCTACACGAACCCTGCTGCCTATTAATTTCCATTCAAAATTTCACCGTGAACATTCATGATGCATTTTCAGGGATAAATTCAGGGGAGGTGGAGGGCCCATGTACTGTCTTTTAATAAAACTAATCATATTAGTGAAAATGTACATTGCCACTCCAAGGAAAACAGGGCCAAACGGCACGGCCCCAAGCTCTCTAGCTTTAATATATGCCTCCTTACACCAAAAGCCAACTCTCTTGACTTTAAAACATCTTGCATAGGGGAATGGGAATGCTAATGCCAAGCTGGAAGGTTAATTTAAGGACCAACTTGGATTAATATTTTACGATTACTTCCCCACAAGTCCTGTAAACCCTGTAACTAGTTTCCCCTTTACCTACAGTACGTGCTGACTTGTGAAGTGGATTTTCATTTTTTTTTAAGTAAAGCAATGTAGGGGAATTAATTCCCCCCAACAAAAGGAGTTTTGAGGTTTTGGAATAAAAGCATTCTTATATTTTTGGTTGCGAGCCTAGCCTTTAACGGCTGAACCATCTCTCCAGCAGCCCAATAAAAGCCTTCTTGGTCTGCAATGCCTGCCATGGTGAGTGCCTTACACCTGGGTCTCAATCTAAAAGGAACAAAACAAAGCAAACAAAAAGAGATGGTGATGTCTAATACCCAAATAGTGAAACTGAACGGCCCTTAAAAGAGATCTTCGTAAGTCATCTATTTCCAAACATTTGTTCATCTTGTGCAGTCTAACGCCAGAACTCCTCATTCAAAACGTAGCAGCAGAAGGTGGCATGGAAACCAGTGCTTCATAGCTGGCCTGGGTGTATTTTTCTCCATGTGTAAATCCATCGATCTCTCATGTGGTTCACAAACACCGCATTTTTCCAGGAAGGTACAGTAAATTTTATATATAGGCCATAAGCGGCTATGAAGAAAGTCCTTGCCCATATGCTCAGAGCCTAAAGTGACACTGTCAGGAGCGAAGGGGAGCAAGGCTTTGCTGCTGAGAAGGATTAGCAGACAGCCTGGCCCTTCTGTTTGTTTTTCATGTAGATGTGCAGTGAATCAGGGCATCAACTCCCACACAGACGTGTATTCTCAGCCTTGGAGGAAAGAGGCCAAGAAAAAGAAATCAGACTGCACGGGAAAACAAAAATAACCATAAATGGGATACAAGGAGGGGTTTAGCAGCCATGAGCTGAATGGAGTTTTGCTGGATACTGGGCCCGCTGACTCCAAAGCTATTTGGCTTGAACAGCAAGATCACTAACGCCTGCCTTTTCTCTGCTGGGTTTGTGAGTACTTTATGAGTAGGACCTCTGCTTATTCATAGATATTTCCTGCTCAATGACTCACATAGTTTCTGCACACTGTAGGTATTCACATTCCCATCTCTAGAGCTGAATTTTCTGCAGGAACTATTCTGTTGTACTGACAGGCAAACAGGGGGACCCCTCATGGCTTGAGTTGTAAATAAAACTGCTGGAAGACATTGCCATTTGGAAACACTTCAATATTTATTGTGTTGACTTGTTCTTTGAGCCATAGGAGATCAAAATTTTAACCACCAGGGAATGGTAAATTAGTTGTTAAATGTACATATTTTGTAATCAGATATTTCTGAGATTTTAAAATTGAAAATTGTCTATATTGAACTTCTGCATTACTTAATAAGAATTTCTTGTTTTAATAGAATTTGCCTTCTATAAATACACTATTCTTAAACCCTAAGACATGGAGATGAATGGAAATAAAAGAGAACACCACAGAACTGATATTTTCATGGCACTCACACATTGCTATCGAAAGAATATTAAACCTATCATTAATACAATTGTAAACATTGTTTTATGGGTATAGATTAAGAAACAATGTGGCTAATAATACTAATGGTTAAATTAGACAAAATGAACAAATCAACTTCTATAATGTCTTACTTGCTTTCTATTACTTTGCCAAAATACCATGAGCAAAAACAACTTGTGGAGGAAGGATTTATTTTATCTTGCAGTTGATAGTTCCTCACTGAAGGAAACCAAGGCAAGGACTCAAGTCAGGAACTGAAGCAAGGCCACAGAAGAACACAGCTTACTGGCTAGCTCCCCATGACTTGCAGGATGGCACTGCCCGCACGCAGCATTTACACATATTCAGGTCAATCCTCAATGAAGAAGATATTCTAAGACTTTCTTGCAGCTCAATCTGACCAGGACATATTCTCAATTGTGGTTCCCACTCCCCAGAAGGCCCTAGCTTATGTCAAGTTAAAAAAACAAACAACAACAACAACAAAAAGAAACCTAACCAACACATGCACTGTGCCTCATATGGAAAAGCAATCTGGTTCTTCTGTTTAGAAATGAACAAAGCTGTCTCAGGAAGCAGAGATAGTAGTCTCTTCACTGTTGGTAAAAGATGAGGCCAGGAGCACAGGTTCCCCCTTTGGAAGATGGTGCCCAAGGAGTGAAGGCACCTGTCTTCAGTCCTAATACTGAAGAGGCAGAGGTAGGTGGGTTCCTGGCCACTGTAGTCTACGTCGCAATTCCCAGGCCAATCAGGGCTTCATATTAAAACCTTGTCCTCAAAAAACAACCAAAAAACAACGAAACCAAATCATGCTTTAAACAAGGAGGCTGGTGCTCACTGATAGCTTATGGGATGTCCTTGTCTGTTCTTCAGGGTTAACTTTTCAAGCTAAGATATTTCTTATGCCAGTCTAAGCAATCACTGCCAATTTGGAAAATTCTTGTACACTGGCAATTTAAGAAATTTAAATTGAGCCTGTCCACAAATGATATGTTCAGGAAGTGAGAGGATATGTAAACATAAATATGCTTTCTACTATCTTCAGAAGAACTGTGTGTAGCCAAAAAATCCACAGACAGACAAGGCAAGCACACCAATGGTTAGTGTTTGTTTGTCTTCTTGCCTTCAGAGAATAATGACTTCAGAAGGAACAATAGTGAATTCAGAGGGAGTCATAGAGAAGGAAAAGGTTATCTAGTTGACCTTAAATGTTTGTCACGAGATTTCCTGTAGTTTCTCTTGAATCCCAGGCTGCAACGATGTGGAGTGCACATTATGGTGTAAAATAATGAAAAACCTTGCAGGTAAAAAAGAAAACATATTATTTTCTTCACTAGAGAATTGCTCTTTGTAGATGTATTTCACAGCCTAATTTTTGTTACAAGAGATGCCCCATAATCTGACTGTGTTTATCCTACAGCAATCCTTACATGCATCTAAGCAATTTGTTGTTTTTCTTTTTTAATTTTCCACAGTCTTGAGCAGACAGGGAAAACAAAACAACAACAACAACAACAAACCGCCAAACAAACTATTTTAACAGAATAAAAGTTAGTGCCCCATCCACACAATTTCTGTCATATTGGTACTTTAAACTTTCTTCTAAGAATGAATCCCTTTCAGAGTGATCTTACACAAAGCATTGATAATTATCCTCCTGACAGGCTAATGAAAATTAAGGAACAAAAGAGAGCAAAAACAAAACAGTTTATAGTAGAGTTATCACAAGCCTAGTCATCTATAAGCAGCAGGAAGCTGCACATCGGATTGCACAAAGCACTTCTAAAACATGCTGTCATTTGGCTCAAACTTAATGGAAGCTTAGGATAGAACTTTAATGATCGGAACAGTGACTCTGTCTAGCATCAGATACAAAACTAATGAAACTGGCAACTTGTCTACTTTAAGCCAGCAAATTCTCTGCTCTAAAAATCATGTCTGTCTGACAAGCAGGAGGCTATGTCTCACAGCAGAGCCTAGGGCATTTACATACCTCAGATTTCCATATTTCATATTGCTTCTTTCCCCCCAGACACAAAACAACAAGTATTGATTCAATATCACCCCGCTGTCTCTTTTAATTGAAATCTTGAGCATATACAAACATGTCAAGAGTTAGTAATAAAAAGTACAACTAACAGCTCAGAAGCCATAGATACTGATCGTTGGGGGATTAGAAATCCTATTCTTTTGCTTGAGGTTTGAATCATATTAATGGTTATAAATGAAGATGCAGTATCAGTAGGAGTCAGGTTCTGTCAAAGGAATATTGAGAGACTCCTTAAATATAACCTACTCCCAAAATAAACTCATCGTGAGAATACCTTCTATTGCAGAGTTTGGGTTAGGCCAATTATCTTCAGAAAATGTTGGTAAAAGATAGACTTGGAGAGGAAAGGCATACCTTAAGATAGCCCGGTGGTTTGAGTATTTTGTCTCCTTAAGAGTCAATGTAGCGCCGGGCGGTGGTGGCACACGCCTTTAATCCCAGCACTCGGGAGGCAGAGGCAGGCGGATCTCTGTGAGTTCGAGGCCAGCCTGGACTACCAAGTGAGTTCCAGGAAAGGCGCAAAGCTACACAGAGAAACCCTGTCTCGAAAAACCAAAAAAAAAAAAAAAAAAAAAGAGTCAATGTAGCGCCGGGCGGTGGTGGCACACGCCTTTAATCCCAGCACTCGGGAGGCAGAGGCAGGCGGATCTCTGTGAGTTCGAGGCCAGCCTGGGCTACCAAGTGAGTTCCAGGAAAGGCGCAAAGCTACACAGAGAAACCCTGTCTCGAAAAAACCAAAAAAAAAAAAAAAAAAAAAAAAAAAAAAAGAGTCAATGTAGCAATGTGAATAGCTGTGACTTAACCAGGTGAGTCCTCTGAGAAAGTCAGCAGACTTTGGGAGTGCTTTCTTTGGAACAGGTTGATGATGGAATAATGAGACTGACCTATTCATGTTTCCTGTCTTCCTGTGGTCATTATCTCTCACCTCATGTTTGCTAGCCATCTGATACCACTGGCAATGTCATGGAACAGCCACACCCTAACCATTGGCAAAATCAGCCGTTCTTCCTCCAAACTGTTATTGTTTTTAATGCTAATCATTGACCCTTTTGATAAAGCAATGAATAATGGGATAAGAAAGTGCTACCATGGCATAGGACATTTCCTGTAACTATAACAATAAATGTAGAAGTCTCTGTAACTGAGACTTGAGATTAGAAGGGTTGGGAAGAAAAGACTAGAACAGGCCAAGAATCTTGAGTGAGTAAAAGAGATGATTCCCTTAAGGGCTCAGAACATATGAAGACAAGGCTGATCTCTGTTGAAAATGAGAGCACTCTGCCAAATGGATTGAAGGCCATCCCTCATCACATGATTACAAAGAGCTCAGCTTTGTAGAAGGATACATTTAGCAATGAGGGGCTAGGGTCTGGAGACAAGGCTCAGTAGTTGAGATCATTTGCTCCTCCTGCAGAGGACACTGATTCAGTTCACAGCACCCCCATCAGAACATTAACCAACTGCCTGTAGCCCTTCAGGCCTCTGCAAGCACATGCACATGTGGAGTTCATGCATGTGGTAAGGCACAGACACACAGACACACACATACACACTCACACACATAGACACATACACACACACACATGCGTGTGCATGAGAAATAAAAAAAAAATCTTTTAAGGAAATAATTATGACCTAGCTTATATTTCTTTGTGAAGTCCCCAGCCTCTGATATTTTGTTATTACAAAAAAATGTGAAGCAGTAACACCAGTTTGAAATCAGTGTTGATTCCCCATTCCTGTGTAAAAATCTTTTGGGAAGTTGAGTCTATGTGTTCTGTAATAAGGACTTGTGGTTCTTTCTATAAAGTTGTTTGGGGGGAAAATAACAGAAAAGGTAAAAACAATCTAAAAATCCTTTAGCAAAACATGAAATGTCAAAAGAAGAAAAAAAGGAAAAGAAAGAAAAAGAAGCTCAAGGGAATCTTGTTAGCTCTTCTGAAATGATAACCAACCTTCTGACTTTTACTTTTAGCTTCTCCACCCTCTCTCTCTCTTCTTACACATATATGCAGGTATGTATATGCATAGTCTATTATATATTTATAATATATTATGGATATTTAATAGATTTATACACAATCTATTACATTGTCATTCATTTCAAATTCATTTATTTCAAAGATTAGTGAAGAGATTTTTCAGGTGAATTAATTGGAATATTAAAGCTTTTTACATTGAGAAATATTCAGATTGAAAGAGCTCTCTTTTATGTTGTGTTTTAAGTATTCCAGAGTTGTTTGATACTATATTTCTTAATACAACCTAACATAGCCATGCTACTGTCCACTGACATTTTTGAACACCTTCTATTATTGTTTGCATCTTACAGATGACATTAATAAACCTTGAAGAATTTGTGTGATGTGCAAAGAAAGCTATGAAGTAAGGCGACATACAACTCAGCAACCAACTCTTCTATTTTGGACTCAGAGTTCCATTTCTAAAATCGTTATCTGGTTCTTTTATATGCTAACGCGTGTCTAACATGCACACTGAAATTAAAGAAAAAGAAAACGCATATTCTAGAAAGCCTGGTGGCCCAGTCCGAAGGGTCAATGGTGACGTCTGAGTAAATGACGTGGAGGTGAAAGTACAACTTAACCTTTTAAAGCAGGGTTAAAGAAAGGCAAAGGAAGGTGGTGTCAGGAAGGGGAGACCCGCGCCCTGAGGCTAGGAGAGAAATGGGAGGTTAATGGGCTGGAAGAGCTCTGAGAGGAAGGTCTATGGCAGCTGGGGTCAACTCTTAAATCACCTGCTAAGCTCAGTTAAGCTTTGGGGAGGTTATTTGAAGGATAACCAAAAAGCTATGGAAAGTCTTTTTTTTTCCTTGAAGGATCATATTTGCATTATAAAAGATCATTGTAGCAGCAACTTAAAAGAAGCAGAGGTTCAAAGGTCACACAAGGTCAGGTAGAATGAAACTGCTGTGATTTAGATAGGAAAGCTTGAGGAAAAATCTGTGTGTGTGTGTGTGTGTGTGTGTAAGGGACGTTTGTGTGTAGGAGTATGTGTGTGTGTGTGTGTGTGTGTAAAGGATGTTTGTGTGTAGGAGTGTGTGTATATGTGTGTGTGTGTGTAAGGGATGTTTGTTTGTAGGAGTGTGTGTATGTGTATGAGTGTGTGTGTGTGTGGCAGTGATGGTAGTTAGAATGGGAGGATATATTTATAGAATTGTATTTTTATTGATACAAACCTCTTTTATGTAGGTAGAGCAAGGGGATAACGAAGAAATTCAAGGGCTTTGGTTGCAAGAGGTACCTCTGCTTTCTTCTAAGACAAGCTCAGCATGCAGACAGTAGATGGTCCCATTTTAAACAGGATGAATTGGATGTGCTGCAGATGTCCATATGGTGCCACCCATATGGATACAACAATAAGCAGTTTTATAAGAGCTTGGAAAGGCACAGAAAATGAGTTCCACAATCCAAAAAAGGGCAAAGATCCTATGTGCTATTTACTTCCCCACATCAGAGAAGTTCCTGGCAGCAGGAATGCACTCAAGGAAGAAAAAATAAAGATTATCCCAGGCACAGTTTACAAGTGAAAGAAAATGGGAATTTCAATTTTCATGTTGGTTGCCCAATCCATCTTAAAAAAAAATGGGAAGAGAATTTGTGGCGGTGTTTCTTCCATAAATATGTGCCAAACAAGTGCCTTGCAAATGTCTAGAACTTCTCTTTTGCTGCATCTTCTGGGAACCCCAGAAGGAAAAGCAATATGAGGATAAGGAAGCCATAAACAACACAGAGAAACAGGGCAGAGAGAAGGCAAAGAACGTTAGAATAAAGGGAATAAAGTGTGACATTCTAGGATGCAGAGATTCAGTTGACAGCATCACACACACACACACACACACACACACACACACACACACGGGGAGGGGAGAGGGAGAATACAGAATATCTACCATTACCTATTTCAAAAGAATGACTTCTTACTGAAGTCATTTTCATTTTGCATGACCCAAAATGAAAAACAGAGTAATATAAAACATATTTTGTGCCACTGGTGGAATGAAGTGGATAATTTTGATTTGCCTTTTCAGTGAACTTGTCGTTTCATTAGATAACTTGATGACATGGATGACATAATTTAAGTTTATTATTTCAATATTTATCAGAATCCACATTCAAAACAAGTTTCCTGATTACTGGGATAGTAACTACAACAACACAGAACTCTTAATCAGTACTCACTCTGTGTCATGTATTATTCTAAACAATGTGTAATTATTAATTATTCAGTCCTCATAAAAACTCTGAGCTAGTTATTGTTAGTACACCTTTCTCACTGGAAAAAAGAACCCTCTATTCTGAGAGGTGTAAAATTATATAGTACTCTAAAACATTCATAAATGGAAGATATCATATCACTGCTGAATTTTACTCTACAAATTCTCATGCCACAAACCAAGGATGAAAAACATAAAAAAATAATTTTACTGGACATATTAATAAAAGAAAGGTTAAGGAGAAAGCAGGAAAATGAACAATATATTTAATAAAAATTCTCACAAGTAAATATGTATGTGACTCACTGTGCCACACTACAGCTTCTATGCCAAGACTACTTCTCTCTCTCTCTCTCTCTCTTCTCTCTCTCTCTCTCTCTCTCTCTCTCTCTCTCTCTCTCTCTCTCTCTCTCTCTCTCTCTCCTTTTGTATGTTAGTTTTTAGTTTTTGTTTGTTTGTGTTTTCCTTTAAATTTCATATTATTTTGTGGGGCGGGGGATTGCAAGGACAGAGAGCAGATATGAAGGGGCAGGGAGATGAATGAGATCAGGTTGCATGATGTGAAATACACGAAGAATCAATAAAAAAAAAATCCAAAAAATGATCTAAAACAATTCTAATCAACCATGATCATTAATCTTGGCTTCCAACTATAGGGTTTGGAATCACTTGGGGGGGAAAAGGGAATGTATTTGTGAGTATGAGTTCAATTTCCAAAAATGTGAAGACCAAAGCTGAATGTGGGCAGCACCATTTTATGTGCTGGCATCAGGGACTGACTAGAAAGAAAGTGAGTATAACACTTGTGTTCATTACTTTGTACTTGCTGACAGTGTACATAGTCTGAGCAGCTATAGTGCATGCCTGCTGTTATGTCTTCTCCATCATGATGGACGGTGACATCAAACTGTGGGCCCAAATTAGCCCTTCCTCCCTTAGTTCCTTATGTGAGGTATTTCATCACTGTAATAAGGAAAATAAATGATGTGCCATCCACTTGAAAAAGATGCTAAAACCACCTCAAAATATCAGTAATAGTTTAACTGCAAATATTAGCTGGCTATCTTTAGGATTGTAATTCAATGTATTTAAGGAGGCTAAGGCAGAATTATCACAGATTTAAGAGCTAACAATTATCTGAATAGGATCAAGCCTCAGGAAATTTGTTTGACCCTAAGACAAAATAAAATAGAAAAAGAGAGAGAAAAAGAAAGGGAGGGAGAAAGAGAGACAGAAGAAAGAATGAAGAAAGGGGGAAGGAAGAAAAAGAGAGAAAGATAGAAAGAAAGAAGGAAAGACAGAGGGGGAGAATGGATGGATTGAGGGAGAGATGGAGGGAAGGAGAGGAGGAGGGAGGAACCGAGAAAGAGGTGTGTGTGTGTGTGTGTGTGTGTGTGTGTGTGTGTGTGTGTGTGTGTGTAAGCATAGAAACAAATAAAAAGGAACAAAGGTATTTGCTTACTTTTCCTTTGTGTTCCACTTTTGTCTGGAAATAAATCATTTAAAAGCCCTGAAATTATAGCTAGCCTCCACAGAAGATGGGTAAATTGGTGTTGGTAAAGTTTCAGAGTTGTTCTAGCTTTCCTTCTCTAATGCACGCATTATGGATATGTATTTTTGACAGAATTATTTTGCCACCATTCTTTATTTAGGAAGAGAAAACAGATAAAGCATGGAAATGTTTTGTTAAGAAACCGGTTATCATCAAAGGTCAAAAGTCGTCATGAGAGGACCAAATGCATCCTAAGGAAAGCCATATTCCTTATCAGGATCACTGATGTCTCTGCATCTGTCATACCATTCAGTGCTCTGCCATATATTCAGCTGATGCTCAGGTATGCACAGTGCCGGAAGGATAATTGTGTCACACATTTGCTTAGGATTCCTTAGATCACCACATTTCTGCTCCCTGAGACCAAGTGGGGGACTATAATATCTAACAAGTATTTGTGGGACAAAATTCTTACCAAAAGTATTATTAAGGTCTACTTAGGAAATTACCTGTCTTTTCATGAATTCTATTTCATAGTCAGAACCCTAAAAGTCCCTGCTTGACAATGAACTATCCATGGAAAGGCCATCTCAGTGGTACAGGGAGGTGGTGAAATTGTAAAGGAAAGATTTTTGAGATCCTTACAAGTGTGCTTTCAAACAGCATCACAGGATTCTGGTCTGCTTCTGCAAAGCTGGTCTCTTTCACATCAAGGTATGGTGTAATGTGATTCATATTGCTGCCAGTATTCGCTGCCTCACACAGGCCACAAGACAACCCCACCAACCAGCTATGGACAGAAACTTCCCACACTGAGTCAAATAAAGCTTTTTTCACTTTAAGTTGGTTAGCTTAGGTATTTTGTTACAGTAACAGAAAACTGACATAAGTCACAGAACTCTTTTGATCATACCTATTTTTCAACATTTCAGGGTAAACATATACTTGCATTTATTATTTTATTCAAGTTTTCTGATAGTGTTAGAGTATATTTGTAAATGCATTATATATATATAATGAGAGCTGCTGTAGCTCACATTGGTCAGAGTATTTTTATATGATTTTTAAAATAACAGGTAGTGTGCTTACAGCTATAATCTTACAATCCACATTCAGCAGATGTTTCTAAAATCCCAGTGCTCTCACTCCTAGGATTTAATGTTAGACTCAAAATGAATTATGCATCCTACACCTTCTTGGTGTGGGAGGTCATATTCTAGGAAATCAATTTCTTAATAAAAACAGTACAATAATTAATGGATTATTTTAACATGCAGTGTGAAAACAATACATGTTTGTTAATGTAGAATATTCAAAACTCAGTAATACTTAAAAAGAAGTTATGCACTTAAATATATTTTTAATACATTTATTAAAATATATTTTAACAGTTTCATGTTAGTTAATCCACAAATTAAGTCATTATGGCGATTAACTTACTTTGAAGATAAGGACTTACTGTTTAGAAGAATAGATGGCACATAAAGACAAGCATTGAAGAGTTAATTGATAAGACTGATTATTTCTGAATCCATTTACTACATTTATTTAATTGTTTCATCAGAGAAGATAGTATCTATATCTGTCCATTTATGGGCTATTTTTGTATCTCTATATAGATTTCCTGATTTCATTAAAATGCATGTAAACTATCATTATATCAAATGGAACAGACAAATTCTCCACATTGTAGATTTTAAAGACTTTTAAGAAACAGAAGTATGTCCTCAGTGTAAAATCCAAGCAAAAAGTCAAGTCTCCAAAGAGTTCCTTGTTCTTTCTAAGAGGAAAGATTTTCTGGAGTCATGATGAGTAGCTCTGTGTAACATTGGCTAATTAATCTCTACCCCTGTTCATCACCTCCTTTGTTAGATAATATAAAATCAGTACCTTCTTTTTAGGGTATCACGTCAACTATGACAGCACTCACCATACCGAGGCTGATACGGCCTGGACACTTTATACTTCCCCTCCTCTCCTCTTATTCTTCTTCCCTCCTCTGCTTCCTTTCATCCTCCTTTTCTTCCACAACTCTCTGCTGTGGGATGCTCTGTATGCTGTAAGTGTGTTGCTATGATTGGTTAGTAAATAAAATGCTGATTGGCCAGTAGCCTGGCAGGAAGTATAGGTGGGACAAAGAGAGTGGAGAATTCTGGAAAGTACAAGGCTGAGTGAGGAGAGGCTGCCAGCCACCACCATGAGAAGCGAGATGTAAAGTACTGGTAAGCTATGAGCCACGTGGCAACTTATAGATTAATTGAAATTGGCTAATTTAAGATATAAGAACCAGATTGCAAGAAGCCTGCCATGGCCATACAGTTTATAAACAATATAAGCTTCTGAATGATTATTTTATAAGTGGCCTGCAGGACTGCGGGAGCTTGGAAACTTCTACTACAAATCTCTTCATGCTCCAACTCCTCAACATTAACTTCCTCCCCACCATAATCTACCACGATATGTCAATGAAGACACCAGATTAAATCATTTAATGCATGACTGAAAATGCATACATAATTGTGCCAATATTACATAAGGAATTTGGCACACAGAGGAAAAATTCCCTATTTTGTATTTTACAATGTTGTTTATCAAATATCACCAGACTTTTTACAAAATAAATGTTTAACTAAAACTATATAAAATAATTAAAAAATTGATTTCCTTGACTTAAAAAACAATTCTGATTAAAGGTTAATATGTTTGAAGAACAATGGTTTTCCAATGAGAACTTAGTTATTCTGATGCACTTCCTAGCATCACTACCTTATAACTTCTTATTTGTGTTATCCATATCAGCATTCACATGAAATCACACTATTCATAGACAATGGCTCCTTTGTTGCTAAAAAAAAAAAAAAAAAAAAAAAAAAAAAAAAAAAAAAAAAAAATTGATGAGGAATCTTGGAATTTACTGACAATCAGCTCAGGAGGGAGCTTGAGTATGCTCATACAGCAGAGTGTGAACCCTAATCCATATTGCCCATCTCATTAAAAAAGTTACCTATAACCAAAAGTATGAATGGATAACATATGACTGTGTCTGATCTCCTGGCATTCGAGCATTCGAGTATTATCAGTATTCGATAAGACAATCATTTTCTGTGTGTAGTTGCAGAACATATAGTTGAGGAGTTAGTGAAACTATAGCCACCATTTCCTGAAGCAATTAGATGTCACACATGTCTCAGAACACAAATAATTATAAGTAAACTATAAATAATGCAAAGTCATGTTTTGATTTCTATGTTCCCGAAAAACATAAGAAATTTGAGGATCCTCAAGATTAAATATGTTGTACAGTGCATTGGAAGAATTTAATCTGAAGCAACTGTGATTCCAAGATTGCGTTTGTTTTGAACTTGTAAGTACTGGATAATACAACTACATGGGACTTGTTTAATTGTGTCTTTCGCCATTTATAAAACTGGCCATTTTAACAATATTCATTTCTAGCATTAAATCACACTTTCACACAAAGTGTCCCTGGTAACTAAACACATAGGAAATTCTCCTTTGAACATTGGTCATGGATAGGAACTCAAAAGTCATAGCCACTGTTTGCCAAATATATGTTCCTTAACTTATGAAATGAGAATTATTATTAATATATGTTGCTTCCTAAATCCTGAATCTGTGAAGAAGTCTATGATTGTGTAGCACTCAATCTTTAGTACAGGCAGATATATTAAACAAAACCTTCAATGATGATACATTTGAAAATATTAGTCTTTGCCCTGAATCTGTTATTCTTCAGAAAAATGGCAAGACAACGAAATGTGTCATTACTTTAAACAGAATATTTTAAATAAAATATAGAATTTTGATATACTTTGTTTCAAGACCGGGTTTCTCTCGCTAGCCCTACTTGCTCTGTAGACCAGGCTGGCCTGAAACTCAGAGATTCACCTGCTTCTGCCCACAAGCGCTGGGCTATTTGGTATTTGCCTGGCTTAGAAGTTTTACCTGCTCTTATTTTGTTCAGGCAACTATATTATCAATGCATGTTAAAAATTGGACAGAATTTAGTAGCAGATGTTCATGTTGACATTCGATAGGCATCTTTTGAGAGATTATAGAGGAATTTTTCTATATAAACTTTTTCATATTATTATCAATCTGAAGATCTGTGTTTTTAACATGTATAGAAGGCTTTCTGTTCTGGAAGGACCATGGAA
Source organism: Peromyscus maniculatus bairdii (assembly GCF_049852395.1). Lineage (NCBI taxonomy): Eukaryota > Metazoa > Chordata > Mammalia > Rodentia > Cricetidae > Peromyscus > Peromyscus maniculatus. The sequence continues at coordinate 91,414,857 of NC_134860.1, forward strand.
ATTTCTGGCAGAGTGCCTATCCAAATAGTAAGAACTCACCATGCGTTTACTGAATGAATGAAAAAGTATATGACAGAAACCCGTGGGGAAGCAAAGTTGTTTTTCTAATTAACCTCTTTTGGTCAGACTTTAAATCTATGGTTCTATTTGCATATCCACTGGCAACAGATCTAGGAAGATGACTGAGAAATGAAATTCTCAGCATGACAATTGTGGTATGAAAATATTCATATTGTTCATGTTACAGGTCATAGATCCATGGCTGGCCATCCAAAGCTGAAGTGTACTTACACTCAACTTGCTAAATATGTATTTCTGTATTTAATGAATTTTAATGCATTATCAGAATGAAAGTAGGCTTACTCTTTGAAATTTGTCTTTTTTTGGGGGTGGGGGGGGAAGAGCCCCAGCAACCCCAGGCTGGCTATAATCTCCCAATTAGTGGAGCATCTTAAACTCCTAATCCTTCTGCCTCAAGTCCTCAGATTCTGGAAGTATAGTCATCTTCTACCCTAGCTGGAAAACTCTTTTAATATTATTATTTTAAGTGTATACTGAGAAAAATTAAACAAAAATACCAAGATAACATTACTTTATGTAAAGAAGTAGACAACAAAATGGGAGTTCAGATTTGTCCATATGCATTGAATTTCAAATTATATAAGTATGAATTCCACAATTTTGCAAAGTACCAAAATTGTAAATATAAGTAAATATTAAATTCCATTAAAATGTGCTTCTATTTTTTCTAAAGATAATACATTATAACTAGTTAGGTAATATTCTATATTAGCTATTAGAGTAAAAAATTGCAATGCCCAGAATAAAGTCTGTCAACACACTTGGCACAATATAAATCCACCAATACAGTACTCTACATTCCTTTCCATTAATGTGCCTTGCATACAAAACCAGGCTAATGTTGTTTTCTGACTGCTCATGTTTTCTTTGAAACACTGCTAATATCAACATGCAAGCAAAAATACAAATATTAAATTTTCTCATATATTATTATTTGAGTTAAATTAAAATATAACAAAATACATTTTAAATTGATGATCAACTATTATGTCAAAATGTTGTACTTTATATTACCTGGTATGTGTTTTTATTTAAAAAAAAACACTGTAAAAGCATTACTATGTTATTTGTTAATTTCAAGAATTTACTTCTCTGTAGAAATCAAGATTGTTAGGTTGGTATAGGTGACTCTGTATCTACTTACATATACTTGCATAGCCACATTACGGGCTGTAAATCATCCAACAATAAGTTCCAGCTATTTAAACACCAGCCACAAAAACAGTATCCTAGCTCCTCTGCAGGATATGATTGAACACTCTTTATCTTGCAAACCTGACCTCATGTTCCCTTGTGCCAAGTGTACAACTCCCAGCTGTGAATTTAAGCCCAATCTCATTTTCAGTTTCTATTGTACTCAGGAAGATCCTCATTTTTCACCGTGCTGCCCTCATCAGGGCCGTGGTCCAGTGTAGGACGAAGCCACTGATAAACCAGGGACTGTAATTGAACTTATAACTACAGATATTTTCCTTCCACCGCAGAAGCAATGCTGTAAATGAGAGCATGGAAGCTTCCATGCTTTGAAGAACCCGAGTAATATAAAATAGCAAAGCAGCATGCCTGTGACGAATGTCAAATAGAAATGCTGTGCAGCGAGCTCACCTCTGACCTTCAAACAGTAACACATAATTGTATTAATGGTTTTCTATACATTAGCTCACCTTTGGAAAGAGCTTTTCGCTGTAAGTGAGGGCATTAGGGGGCACAGGGAAGCCCCTATCGGGAAACTTACAAGATATAGTGAACCTGTAAATGGATCTCAGAGTTTTGATGATGGTAAAAAATATGTAATGCAATAGTTTTCTGGTTAGTTTTTAAGAGGGTCTCACACCTTTACTTCAATGAAACGTGTTCAAGGAGGGTTTTTTGTTGTTGTTTTTGTTTGTTTTCATTGTTTGTCTCTTAAGACTTTCTCATCGTGGCATTAATGAGGAGATTCAAACAGTACCTAACTCCACTGTTCATTGATCTCCAGATGGTCTCAGCCCTCAGAGGATCTCTGAAGCATCCCATACCAAAAGCCCCACCAAAACTCTATTGTTTTCTTTTTGTTCTTCCCTGGCTTTCTCTGAAACAGTAGGTATGGCTGCACTAGAGTCTACCTGTTCTGCTTTCCAGACCCTCATGCAATCAATATCACCTGACTTGTGTGTCGGTACTGCTCTTGGTCAGCTACTCAAATAAGGTGAGGGGAAACTTTTTTTTTTTTTTTTTTAAGAAAATTTGCTCTCAGATCATTCTGTAATTAGGAATAGTTCTGTGGGATGTGAAGAGTTATGGAGAATGATTGGTGCTGAAGGGTCTAGCAACTACATCGAACAGTAAGAATAATATTCTTGACGATATCTTGGGCAATACGTCTATGAACATTAAGGTGTAAATGTCCTATCTAGGCACTATTGAAGGTACCTAAGCAAGCCATACGTGAAAACATTTTGAATGAGGGGATACATTTGATTCTCTTGCTGCATTGATGTTCTAAGAAATTTCTTCTCCATTTATAAGAATAACCACTAAGCTATTTGCTTCTCAGAAATTGCTGCCCAAAGAGCATTTTAAAAACTAACAACTTGTGCCTGTCTATGGATATCGTTGCTTTTTGTTATGCTGTGTTCCCGGCATGATGACCTACACTTTTTACTCCATGTTCAACAAGCTCTACAATCAGTGTAGATAAAGAAGGCAAATGTCATTTATTGTGAACTGAGGAGGAGAGAGTGTGCCCCTGAGGTCAGAAACCTGGATATGAATTGAAGTTATGCTATTCATTATCTGTCTGACCCTAGACAGTTTGCATACTGTCCTTGGCTTTCTCTATTATAAGTCACAAAGGGAGCAAACCTCTCAGCTTACATTGGGAAGTATTCCAAGAGTTCAGTATGCCTAAGCCCCATGTGGACTCCACAGGAAAAAGGCCACCATCCATTGTTGACTATTTCCTCATTTTACTCTATATAATTTCTATGGAGTGATTTTATCAAGGAGGGAATAGGAATCCTGCAAAGTTAATTTCCTCTAGTCTTACACCTTACAAGTAGAGAGCTAAGTGCAAACCTAGAACATTTCAGCCATATCCGTAAGAGTATTGTGCATTATTTCTTTTCTCTCTCTCTCTCTCTCTCTCTCTCTCTCTCTCTCTCTCTCTCTCTCTCTCTCCTGTCTTTCTTTCTTTCTTTCTTTCTTTCTTTCTTTCTTTCTTTCTTTCTTTCTTTCTTTCTTTCTTTCTGCCATAACATTTCACAAATAAATTTCTCTGGGTCTTTCACGCTGCATGTCTGCTGCATTTTCTCAGTTCTATTTCACTTGTGTGTTTTTTTTTCTTTCTTTTCTTTCCCCTGTGGTGACATTTGTCCGTTCCCTTATTTTTATTCTCAGTACTGGTACTATGATTCTGACAATTATCCCCATCTCACAGAGACATGATGGCATTCATATCAGCCTTTTGGCTTCCTTCTCCTCCTCTCTCTCCTAGCTAGTATCCATAAATCACTTCAAGAGTAATCTTTACAGTTTCAATGCCAGAGAATAAGTCCTGACATAGTACAGCCTCATTCCATCCACCCTTGACACATTGTCCAGGCAATGTCTCTAAGATTTTACTCCCACAACCCTTCATGGATGTTCTACTCATACACCACACTTTCCATCATCTTGGTCAAAGAGCCACTGCTTATATGATGACTCCAGTCCCCTGAGAGTGTACAGCTACAAAATACCTGTCCTCCAGTCACAGCCTACTGTCATGGGGCAACATATTAATCTTGTGTTTGTGGTAAATGTTTGGAAAACAAATCTACTATGCTATAAGTTGTATAAGCATTTATTATATACACTGAGGTACAGTATATAAGACATGATGACACCTGACTGTATTATTTTTTTTTAATATCTATCAGAGTATACATTGAAATTTTTGGAAGTTTCTCGCTTTTACTTATAGAAAAATGAGATACATTGTAAGCACTTCAGAAAGGTGCTGAAAGGCATTCCCAGATGAAGGTGTTGCTATCAGTTGAATGTCTGCTCTTGGATTGCTATTGCCCCTGAAGAAATTTCAACAGAATAGGATGTAAGGGAAGAAGACTGTAAAGCGACAGCTCTGACCTGTGTAGTCCCAGCAAAATACGATGTACTTGCACCTTAGTTTATGGCAGAAGTAGTAATGAGCAAAGACAGTTTTAACTGAAAAAAAATGAGTAAAAGCTTATGGAATAGGGATATAAAGGAGGGCGATATTTTGTAAGCAGTTCTGTGTTTCAGGCTTTAGGATACAATCTATTCCCTGAAGGGTAGGCACATGCCCATAGTATATGCTGACAGGTTCCTTGTCTCACAATGTCATGCCATGGATTTTTTTTTATCTTATTTATATTTTATTTTAGTTATAAGCGTTTTCTCTCTTTTCACTCTATACTTCCGTTAAGTATGTATTGTGGCTTCCAGTTTTGTAGCTGTTTTTTGTTGTTGATTTTTTTTTTTGAGACAGGGTTTCTCTGTGTAGATTTGGTGCCTGTCCTGGAGCTTGCTCTGTAGAACAGGCTGGCCTCGAACTCACAGAGATCAGCCTGGCTCTGCCTCCTAAGTGCTGGGATTAAAGGCGTGTGCCACCACCGCCTGGCAGTTTTGTGCTTTCAATATTACATTTTTTAAACTATACCATCTTATATTCAAATACCTATAGTTCTGATTGTGTCACGTTTGTTTGAAGTATTTAATACAATATTATATTTTACAGAATTGCAGCCTAGGAGTCTTCAGCTAACCCACATAACCCAGATTACATTACAGCATACATCTTGGTTTGTGAAAACAATATGATGTTCCCACAAAAAGAGTCCTAGCAATGTATTTTCTAAACCTTGTCCTTGTCATTCATGGCTCATTGTAACCTTTTGTGATGCATACACTTTAAAGTAATTTAATCTTTTGTACTGTATATTCTTCAATGGTTTCTCTAAAGATCAATAAAACAAAACCCTTACATAGTATAAGGAAGTCACCGTGTCTTATTTGGTTAGTCTTTTCTTGTCTTGTTCTTATCAGTCCTTATAAAAGTACCAAATAAAGCTATCTTTGCCACAGCTGACAAGTGACACTCAATTTTTAAAATGTTACATTATTTATTATTTTGTGAATGTATGTAGAGTTCTAAGGACATCTTTCAGGAGTTTGTGCTCCCCCTCTACTCTGGGTTCCTGGAATTGATCTTAGGTTATCAGGATTGGACAGCAAGTGCTTCTTTGTATTTATGTAGAGTCACATTGTGTCATATGACATGTAAAAAAAGGTATTATGCGTTGTCAAGTAGCAGTAAAACAAACACAAAAGCCAATGCTTCCTCTTTAGTGCTTCAAGTGCCTCTTATACACCAGCCTTTCTGGTGTTTCTCTTAGAAGCTGTGAGAGGTACTTTCCCATCATGCCCTGGGCTGCTTTCAACTAAAGCAGTTATCAGCAGGTATTACCTTTGTGTTCACTTGACTGCTGCACTGAAGTACACCGTCTTTGAAAGCAGGAACAATGTTTTAATCATATCTCTGTGTGTATATCTAACATTCTTATGAAACAATGGCTACATTCAACTGTAATGAAGCCGTGCATTAAAGGCTGGCAACCGCCTGTTCGAAATGGCATCATGACTGATGAAAAAGGGCTGGTTTTAAAAATGCATGCTATGTATATTTACACATGCAAAGGCATAGAAATAGATCGTATTTGCTTTTTATTATACAATGTCAGGACTTTCTGTCTTTTATAATATTTCTGGGAAAATAATGTGAAAGGCAAATCAATTAACTTTACTTTCTCATCCCTGTCATGTCTTACCTCTCAACAAACTACGGAAAAGAAAGGTTCCCCTCCTTCCTTTTTCAGTGCATCATAGACATTTTCTGAGTGGGTTTACAGATAAAGAAAGACAACCTCGCTACTGCCTTACACCCTCCAACGTTTTCAGGTTATTATCTGAAACAGACCTTGTAAGGGCAGAATTCACTTCCTTGAATTTGTCTTTTGGGCAGAATCCAAAAGCAAAGGGACTAAAATAAGGAAATCAATTCCTGCAAAGGAGTGCCTGCAAAGCCAGACTAAATGAACTGATGTAATCTCAGTCCCAGGCTCGCAGGCAGTAACCGGGAGGGAATTCTCATTACTCTCAATCTGGAGGAGGGAAGAGTAGATGGAGTGAAACACTCCAGCGGTTCCAGCTGGCGGAAGTCAAAGATTACTGATAAGGCTTGGGCCGCAGGACTGCTCCCTTGATTCAGTCTGGGTGATGTGTCTTACACTGTTTCGCCTGGCCTCAAGTGACAGGAAACCAAGGTAGCACTTTCAATCTTTTTTGCCCCGAATAGATAGAGAAACACAGACAAGAAATTGGAGAGATTCAATAGACAGATTAAAATATGGAAAAACACAACACATTTAAGCTTCTGCCCGGGGCCCCGAATCCCTCAACATATTGCAGGAAAAATTTCAGTGTTTATCTGAATGAGCACAAGCATGCTACCGAGTCATCTGACAAAAGAAAAGCCTTCCTTGCAGTTCCTAAGAATGGTATGGCAGGAATTTGCAGAGGATGCGAGATTTCTTTCACAAAGTTAACCATCTTAGATAATATAAAAAGCTAGCACATCTTTTGCCATTTCCCTGTATGGCTGCCTATTGCGCATTGTATATTGTTAGCTCACATTTGCAGCCGCAGATATATGTTAAAAAGGAAAGAAAAGATAATGATCGGGAAGTGGGAACAATTGTGTGTTCTGTACCACATCTGGAGCTCTGGTCTTAAAGAATTGTTCCTTTTTCTTTAGTTTGCAAAACTGTACACAGATATAGTTCATAGAGAAATCTACTGCATTGAAATTTTTCTCAAAGAAAATACATTGGAAATGAATCTGCATCCTTAGACACACGAGGGAAAGCTAGAAAGGCATGTGAGTGGCTAATTAAATTGATGCATAGATTAGCTTTCCTAAGACGTTCCAGGACAAAAGGACATAATCACGTCCATTTATTTTTAAAAAGAAGGAGAAAAGATGCAGGAAACATGTACCAAAATTTCCTAAATAAAGGGAGCATAAAAAGTAGTAAGTGAGCCAGGCATAGAGTCATATGCTTTTAAAACCAGCACTAGGGAGACAGAGGCAGGCATATCTCTATGAGTTACAGGCTAACCTAATCTACATCATGAGTTACAGGCTAACTAGAGTTACATAATGAGTTCCTTTTTTAAAAAAGAACAGGAGTGAGTATTATAACCCCTAAGGTATTCAGATATTCAGATCAAGACTGACTAAATTATCATACAAGTAACAGCCCAGTCTCATAATGATTTTGACAAAAAAGGGTGTTTCCTTTTCAAGTACCAAGGTTATCATAGTTATTTTGTGCTCTACTCACTTTGAGATCTTAGCTTCTATAGATCAAGTTATTATGTGTAACATTGGGATTGCCATGACACAGACAAGTATAAACACATGATAATCTACCACAAGCAGATAAATGCTCCTTCTCAGCAGGGTAGAACTTCACTTCTACACATAATGCAAGGGAGGAATACCATTAGTGAAGCTCCAACTATCCATACCAGATCCAAGAAACAGAGAATTAGGAACAGCAGCTATTGTTTGCTAAGAGACAGAGACAGCCATGTCCTAAATTTGGAGATGCTGGACAGGCTTTGTACAATCTTCATTTACACAATGTATCTTGCAGAAAGATAAGATTCAGTTAATGTACAAGTGTAAGTGAGACTTTGAATTTAAGACTTCCAAAGCCAAAGAACAGAAAAGAAAGAAAGAAGAAAGGAAGGAAGAAAGAAGGAGAAAAAGAAAGAGAGAGAGAGAGAGAGAGAGAGAGAGAGGAGGAAAGAAAAAAAGAAGGTAAGGAAAGAAAAGGTAGTATGTCCTGACTTGGGTTACCCATCCCATATATTTGACATCGTATTAATTAACTTGTCTACTAAGTCTCTTGGGGTATTAATTCTTCATTCTAAAAGCAATGATAAAAATGAATATTGCATATGCAGACCCATTTGAATTTAGGCTTCCAAACCTTTTTTTTTTTTTTTTTTTTTTTTGAGACAGGGTTTCTCTGTGTAGCTCTGGCTGTCCTGGAACTCATTCTGTAGATGAGGCTGGCCTCGAACTCACACAGAGAACTGCCTCCCAAGTGCTGAGATTAAAGGTGTGTGCCACCATGCCCAGCTAAACTTCTAATCCTATGTTGAAGAATGTCTAAAAAAAAAAATAACTAATGGTACAAGTCTGATAATTTTAATTACGTATTTAGAAAAAAGGAACTCTAGTCATACGTACATACACAAACTGTTGGTATTCTCAGAATTAGTTACAACACAAACAACGAAACAGGTTAGAGAACTACAAAAAATATGCTGGTAGATGGGATACATGTATGTTGTGTGTGCGTTCATGAGCGTGTGTGTGTGTGTGTGTGTGTGTGTGTGTGTGTGTGTGTAAAACTAGACTATTAAAAATTATTGTGATGAGGAAATTTGTCTGCATTATTCAACACAAAAGGAAGTGTTATTTTATACCCTCTGAATTTCTCCCTTGCTTCTTTCCTTTGCCTGAATAGTTTTCCTAACCTTGATCTTAGCCCAAGAAAATAATTCCATCTGGTCCCAACTGTTAAAGTGCTGGAGACCTCTGTTGATCAGCAACTTCAAAATTGCCAAGTGTCCTATCTTCTTGATATTGGAAAACAGTAGACTGGAAAATTGCTGGAGATTGGTTTCCATAGACCCTTGTTTACAATTGTAGCTTGTGACTAGACAGCTCCAGCTCACTCTTAAACAAGTAGTTTCTCTAAAAATCTTAGAATCAGGAAAAGAAAAAAAAAACTGTGCAGAAAATTTAAGCCATGTATATACTTCACCAAATGGCTTGTTTTATAGAGATAATCAGCTTCAGGAGCAACAGAAGAGTCTCAAGATTTTCTAGATTTCATGTCAATATTGTGAGCATAAGAAATTATTTAAATGGTAGTAGGATAACAAGGAATAACTGGTTTTACAAACCTAATAATCAGTTAGTGTTTTTATCATATCAAATGCATTAAACTTCTCTGAACTGAAGTCTTTTCATCATAATATACTAAATTAAATATCTGTTCCTTGTAGAATATGACTCTGCTAAACTAGATTAAAATCAAATCATGAGCAAAATCAATTTTACTTACAATAAGCCTAGCCTACTGAGACTCCAGTGTGGTAATCACAATAAATGTCTCCTCCTTATATATTTTTCTAGTTTTATACTTTCCTAAAAGGTATAATTTGTTGACCTAGCATGCTGTTTTATATTTCCTTAAAAATATGGGAAGAGAAACAAATCGCACACCCTCCAACAACCCCTTAGAGTACCTGAAGGGAGCATATGTGTACATTTGTCTGTGTATGCTGATGAAAGGGGGTGAGTGATACATAGATAAGGCAATAAGGAGGTAGATAGATAAATATTTATATTTTTATCTGTAGAATAGGAATCAGAATGCCCCTAAGGGATTGTTTGATTTAAGAGAGAATGATAACTGTGTAAGCTGTCTTGAGGGAAATCTGCTTACATTGGATCTTGGGATTATTTTTTACATAAAACTCAGAGGATTTGATAGCTTGTCAGTGAAGCATGCATACATGATATTAGTGATGTATTGGACGGTTCTTTATTATAAGCCCATTGCATGATGACACATCAAATGAAAAGGAAAACAAGCAAGAATTCTCTCCCCCTCACCTGCCTCTGCTGGATCAATTCTAAGATCTACACTAATTTCATGTGCCAAGCAAAGAGGTTTTAGGTTGATTTTTAAAATAACATATGAAAATACGCAGTCCCATTTCAATTAAAAGTATATGGGGTCTTCCACAGTTATTTTAATCATTTGAAATTATGCTCTAGTTTTAAATATTAATTGAACTGATGTTGTGATAAAAATGAATGAGGTATAATATATTTGGAATCTAACAATACACACATTCTAGTTTTCAATAAATAACCTATAATGCTTTGGTTTAGGAAATAATTGTACAACTTACTGCCCAATTATTATCATATTTGTCCTTCAAAATTTTATGACTGTATACAATGTATCTTGATTATATCCATCCTTCATTATCCACCTCCAACTCCTCTCCAGCATGTCGTCTTATCTCCTGATCAATTTCATGTTGTCTTTTAAAAAATATTATTTATTTATTTTGTCTATTTTCATTTTTATTGTTAGCTCACTGAGTCTAAATAGTGCTGACCATACATGCTCATGGGCTTCTACTGGAGTGTGGAGAACATAGCAGTGGACACATTCCTAGTGAAAATAACTCTCTCTTCTAGTGGATCTGAATTGCCATTACATCCCAGTTAGGGGTGTGCAACTGTGGCCAAGGAAGTTTCTTCTTATTGTGGATAGTGGCTTATGAGGATTCACATGACAGTTCAAAGTGCTGAGAACAAGTGAGGATTGTGATTGTAAGTGCTCAACCTCCCTCCCCACAAAGCTAGAGAACACCTCTGAAGATGGGGCAGAAAGAACTGAGAGGCAGAGTACAGGGAAGAGAGCTGTGAGATGTGTCCCCTAGAAATGAGATGGCTTTTATGCATGTCAACTCACAGCTGCTGTGGTTGCCAAATTAACTTTCAATCTCAAGTATTTCACTGGTGCATATTGTCTCCCTCCAACAAGGCTTTAGAGATGAGGTAATCATGCCTCAGATAACTGATATGAGAATTGAAGACAGAATTCTTTCCCTTCACATTGAAATGGGAGGTTTTTAGTCCTTTGCTTGTAGTTGAACTTTGCTTTTCAACTTTAACATAAGATATATCTTCAAGGTTTAGCATGTAAGATATATGTTAACTAGAATACTTAGCCAAGAAGTTGAGAAATAGTACACATTTTAAAAAGAAAAAAATTTAAAGCTATGCTTTGAAAAAGTAATCCATCTTCTACCTATCTACTAAAAGTAAAATACTGAAAAGCTTCCTGAAGAACTTGCCAGCAGTGGAAATTACAGTTCCTACAATGTGTTTCTTACCATGAAGCATCTGTGCCTTGAGAATGTTTTTTATATAATATAATAAACATGCTTAATGATGTATGTGAGGGGTTGTTTCTCATGGCCTTTATGAAATGAGAATGATAAATATGTTCATGTTTAACTTATCTACTCATGGAAACCTGACAGCCAATAAAAAACATGTTACAAATTTTGGTCAGAGAGTTTTAAAAGCAAAGCAAATGTATATTTCAATTTAAAGCACAATGCAAAAGTTTTATTTATAGTTTTGACTATCAAATTATTACTTATAAACGTTAAAGGGAAATTTCACACTGACCAACTATTTTTATTGTTATATTATTTTAATATTCCTCACATTTTAGCAATTTTGCCTATTTAAAAAAAGATATTATTGGTGTGAAATAAAATGAACAACCTCTCAATATTGCACATTTGTACAAATCTATTTTTTCTATATGACCCACTCATGTATGTCCAATTTGTTTCCAATTTGTTGACATTTGTGTAATAAACACTCAATTAGATTATAAATATGTGACTTATGTCCCTCCAGCATCATATTCAAAGTCAAAACGTTTTCACTTCAGGTACATGAGTATATATATTTTGATTAGAGATATTAAAGTCAATTACTGAGACTGTCAGTTCTGCTTAGGTATTTGCTTCCTGTTTTCTTCTTTCTTAACCTGAAATCTCAGATGAAAATGTTATATTCCCAGGATTAGCTATTCTACTTCACATATTTCAAGTTCATTGTGAGAATAGATGCTTTCGTTCATATACCAAAAATGAAAAACAAATTACAAAATTAGTGCTAGAGATGTAGCTCAGGTGCATCATGTTTTTCTGGTCTGTTCAAAGCCTGTAGGTTCAACAACCATCATCAACACACACACACACACACACACACACACACACACACACACACACACACACACACACACCAAAATCAAACCACCATTTTTTCATGTTATGTTTTGTTTATATGATCCAGGACTATATAAAAGAAGTGTGAAGCTATGTAGTCTTGTATGCCATTTCCAATATCTAAATAATCATAAATGAAAAGAAAATTATAGCTAATAACAATTGTATGATTGAAGAAGAAAGAGAATTGCGTGTTTAATGTGCTTTGAAAATTAGGAGTCTACATATTAATTACATTCACTTATAATGTTTCCAGTTAGATATTGTTAATTGTATTTTACTTAGGGGTAAACCTATTCTTGTTTCAGGTAGTGACTTGTGCAGAGACAACATTAGAGCAGGCATGTTTCATCACAGACCTGGGAATTAATTTCTCAGTAGAACATGATTTGGAGTTTAAAATTGAACATCAAAATAAGAACTGAAAAAGAAATGAAAATTTCCCAAGGTAACACATTTGATTTATCAACTATTCCTGGATAAACAAAAAAGGTAATAAATCTAAGTATGATTACCTTTATGTAAAATGTTATAGTAAGTTCTTACCCTACTAGAATGTTATTTTGGGATTTTTCCTTTTCATCTTGCCTAATCTATTATATTCAAAATTTAGATCTGCAAGTTAAAACATATAATCCCATTTCATTACAATATTCTGTAAACCTAGCTGAGTTTCACACATTCCTATTTCTAGATTATCTGAAAGTTAAAAAATTGGGACTTTCACTCCAGTAACAATTTGAATAATCAATACTAACCAAAGTCACCTGTTTTAAATGATGTTTGATAGCATAAACAAAATATATTTATGTTATATATGCAGTTTCCTTCTATAGTTGAGCATCTCTAATCTAAAATATGATGAAACGTGAAGCTTTTTGAGTGTGAACCAGCTCTTCTGAACCCTAAAACTTCATGGTTCACATTTGCAGATTAGAGCCCTTCAATTTGTTGTCTAATCAAATCTGTCACAAACGTATCTGACATTAAATATATTTAATTTCTAATAAATTACTAATAGATTTTTAGATACTTTCTAAAGAGGACAACCTATGCAATATTAGCTTTGCCTTCTAAGTATATTTGTAGCTGCAACAAAATAAAAAACAGAATGGATGGTTATCCTTATCTGGTGACCCAACAACAACAAACGTATATTTCAAATGTCACTCAGTTGGTCAATATCCTGAAATATTTTCATATTATTTCCTATTAATGATCTAATAAATGCATTAAAAATTAAATGAAATCCTAAAGTGATGGGATCATATTTTCTTTGCAAAGGATCAGACACATTTTTTGCCTAGTTAATTCATCTGCTTATGAGTCGGCCTGAAAATGGTTGCTCCACCTGGAGGGCTCTTAACACCCTAAAATGCACCAAGTCTGGCAATTGTTTTATTGTTTACACAGGCCTCAAATTTCCTTTATGGTAAATAAATTATTGCATTTATTTACTGTGAGGAAATTTTCTCCAATTAAATGGTTATTTTTACCTTTGTGGATGCTAATAATATACCACACTAATGAGAACAGATTAAAGTAACTAATTCATAAAGAAATTGTGGTGTTTCTAAACTTCACAGAAAATACTTGGAATTGTCAAAAATGGGGATTATACACATGTTGGGGTGGTGGTTATACTTCTTCCTTGGTGCCCAGTCATCAAAAAAGCTCATAACTTTGTTTTACATAGCTCATGATTTTTTTTACCTCCATGCTGGACAATTTCAAATTAAAAATCCTTCAGGAATATTAACCAAGGTGAAGATTTATATCAGAATTCTCAGTTGGAAATTACTATTAAATGATTGTACTTCAAAAGAAAAAATATGTACTTTACATAAAATAGGATTGTTTTTATTTTTAATGCTATATAAACTACTCATTTCATCAGAGATCAAATAAATATTAACCTTTAGTCGTATGTGCCTCTGACCTGTGTAAAGACACAGTCTTTAGCTTTCATGTGATGTGAGATGTTACTGTGAATGAACACTAGGAAGCACAAGAGAATCACTTCATCTTCACAGGTTCAAAACACGAAAGATTCTCTTTCAATCAGTCAACACATTGTAGGATGTTGACAAAGTTGGAAAGACAGGATTCTTAAGTAAGAAAAGCACAACACTTGGGAATTTTCAGGAAAAAAGTTCTCTTTGTTATTTGAATCTTTTTCTTTTTGGCTTCTCAATTGTTTCAGCAAATCTACCTGCTGTGCTTTCTCATAATGATTACATAGAATAAAGAAAACAACTGTTTCATGTTGAACTTTTCTATTATTTCTAAGTATTTCAATTGCTGTTTTAGAGATTAAATTATAAAGGGGACACACAAAATCATCATTTCCATCCTTAATGTATATTTCTCCTATAAATTATGCATCTCAATAGCTTCTTTTTTAATAAACAACATTGCAATCTCTAGTGTGTATTTCTAATTATTTGTTCATTTGAGCTCAAGAATATAAAATCTAATAATCACATTCAAATTAGTTCTTTGTACATTTTCTCCCAACTACGTGTACCTCAAATTATAGTTTGTGTAAGTGATGTTTAAATGTAGATTTCCTGCTCTCTCTCATCTACTGAAGATTTTAATTCTGTGCTTCAGGAAATGTCTATATTTTTATCAATCTCTTAAACTCCTAGTTAGTGCAGCATATTTTTTTCTAATTTTCAAATTCAAGAAATAACCTGAACACTTGGATTTACATATTCCTCCCTGCTAATGTCCTAAACGTTCTTCTTTCATAGATTCACTTTCTTCTCATAGATTTTATTTCATTTAAGAAAAAATTCTAACTTCTTTGCTTATGCCTTTAATTGTTAGCCACAGCAGAATAATCTAGAAGATCCCCATTATATAAGGATAGTATAATGATCAGACTTAATGGTTTAATAGTTTTGGTTTTATACTCAGCCATTGGGAGTGATATATTTTTATGTTATGAAATTAAATAATTATGTCACTTCCTCTTTCCTTTCCTCACACTAACACCTCCCATGTATACCCCTATGAGCAGAAACTAAATTAAAAATAAATTTCAGCATTTGTTTTGCATTTCAAATATCTATTATTTCTGTAAAAATTCAAACTACAATTACATGATTAACCTCAATGGCCAATAATCTGACTGTATTGTTGTTCACTGAACAACAACACACAAATTAGAATTTATTTTTGTTTCTAGGCAAGATTATTTGGAAATATTCAACTGATTTATTTAAATCCATGAGGTGGAGGTTAACCCTTGATACTAAATAACTATGCAAGAAGCCTGTTAAAGTTCCCAGTGCTGAGTGAAGCTGCCCAAATAAACTGAGGCAAAGCCCAAAAATCAATAGGCACATATAATTCCCGAATCACCATTTGAACAATTTTATTCCAAAGCCAAGTTAAGGTGC
The DNA here is from genome assembly GCF_049852395.1 of Peromyscus maniculatus bairdii. Taxonomy (NCBI): domain Eukaryota; kingdom Metazoa; phylum Chordata; class Mammalia; order Rodentia; family Cricetidae; genus Peromyscus; species Peromyscus maniculatus. The sequence goes on from NC_134860.1 coordinate 91,430,312, forward strand.
ATAGGTCTGGAAACTCTAAAATTTTTCACTGACATTGCCAAAGTAATAACCCTTCAATGATATTTTGATAAAACTTTGTGGATCAAATAACAGATTTTCAAAACTCAGCAGTAAATGGTAGTCACTGTAGCAGTTTGAATGAACCCCCTTCTCCCATAGGCTCATAGAAAGTGGCATTATTTAAGAGGATTTGGATGTGTGGAACTGTTGGAGAAGGTGTGGCCTTATTGGAGGAAGTGTATCATTTTGGGTGGGCTTTGAGGTTTCAGAAACTCCAGACAGGCCCAGTTGCTTACTCACTCTTCCTGCTGCCTGTATTTCCAGATGTAGAACTCTGAGCTACCTCTCCAGAATTAGAACCCTTGGGTGTGGTGGTATTGTGTTCACCAAAATATTGTGTACCTTAATAAACTTACCTGGGGTCAGAGAACAGACAAGCCACTAGTTAGTCAGTGATAGCACACGCCTTTAATCCTAGTATTCCAGAGACAGAAATCCCTCTGGATCTCTGTGAGTTCAAGGCCACATTGGAAACAGCCAAGCATGGTGACACGCCTTTAATCCCAGAAAGCCAGCCTTTAATCCCAGGGAGTGGTGGTAGAAAGTAGAAAGATATATAAGGCGTGAGGACCAGAAACTAGAGGCTTTTGGCTGGTTAAGGATTTGGCTGGTTAAGCATTTGGCCTGGTTAAGCATTCAGGCTATGGAGCAACATAGTTCAGCTGAGATTCATTCTGGATGAGGACACAGAAGCTTCCAGTCTGAGGAAACAGGACCAGCTGAGGAAGTGGCGAGGTGAGATAGCTGTGGCTTGCTCTGTCTCTCTGATCTACCAGCATGGACCCCAATTACTGGCCTCAGGTTTGATTTTATCAATAAGAACTTTTAAGATTCCTGCTACATCTGGCGCCCAACGTTCGTGTTACGAATTCATGGAAAAGCTGTTTGCCTGTGGCCTTGTGAGCCCTAGCTCAGGCCCAAGCTACACTCAGCCGGTTTTGGTGGTGATGCACGCCGGTAGGATTTGCTGAAGGAGGCAGAGGCAGGAAGATCCCGAGTTTGAGCGGGCCTAGGGGGCTTGGGAGAAGCTTTGGCCCAGACTGAGTCACAAACAGTGGTGGGACCATGGAAGCAGTGGCTACTGCTCCACGTTGCCAGCTCCTTCTCATCATGTTGGTGACTGCGGTGATGCTGCTACCTGGGACGAAGGGTTTACTGCTGCTGGTTCAGAGAAGAATTGCCAGGACCATCGTGTTACAAGAAAGCATCGGCAAAGGTCAGTTTGGAAAAGCTTGGCAAGACAAATGGTGGGGAGAAATTGTTGTGAAGATTTTCTGTTCTAGGGAAGAATGTTCATGGTTCCGAGAGACAGACATTTATCAGACTATGATTGCTCCAAACCACAGAGGAGGCACAAAAAAAAAAAAAAAAAAAAAAAAGTCTGCATGGAACCATGACCACACCTAACAGCAACTTTGAAATCTTCAAAAGGACTATGGTAAAGCCATTAAGCTGATTAACACCACGGAAAGATCTGCTTTGGACTACAAACTGCTTAGGACAATTTTGAGATGGCTAGCTGAGATTATCCAGCCTGACAGACTACTTGAACAAGGACTTGAAACAAGCCCTGAACTTTCCTATTATGCAGAGACTGGACAAATGATACAGGACTTGATGATTAACCCAAAAATTTTCTTTTCAAGATTCCCTAAAGATATCTTCACCCCTAGAAAGCAAAAAGAAAAAGAGAATATAGATATGAGATAGATCATCGAATCTACTCTGAGAAAAAACATAAAGAAATAATAGGATAAATAGGTGGATCATTGAATCTACACTGAAGAAAAAGGGGAAGATATAAAAATGACAAAAGGTAGACTACTGAATCTATTATGAAAAGAAAAAAGAGAAAATATGGATATGATAAGTAAGATAAAAAGGGAGATTATGGAATCTACTTTTAAAAAGGAACTACTTCTTTTAAATAAGTAATGAATATTTTTTGGTCTGAGTTTATCAGATGTTACTGGACTTTACATTGGTAATATATATAATGGAATTTTTTTGTCTGGATCTGTCAAATGTTAATGGACTAGACGTTGTTAATGTAATCTTGACTGTATATTGCATATACTTATTGAAAATAGTTTTTCTTGTATTAGTTATAAGCTTTTTTAATTTTAGACAAAAAGAGAGGAGATGTGGTGGTATTGTGTTCACCAAAATATTGTGTACCTTAATAAACTTACCTGGGGTCAGAGAACAGACAAGCCACTAGTTAGTCAGTGATAGCACACGCCTTTAATCCTAGTATTCCAGAGACAGAAATCCCTCTGGATCTCTGTGAGTTCAAGGCCACATTGGAAACAGCCAAGCATGGTGACACGCCTTTAATCCCAGAAAGCCAGCCTTTAATCCCAGGGAGTGGTGGTAGAAAGTAGAAAGATATATAAGGCGTGAGGACCAGAAACTAGAGGCTTTTGGCTGGTTAAGGATTTGGCTGGTTAAGCATTTGGCCTGGTTAAGCATTCAGGCTATGGAGCAACATAGTTCAGCTGAGATTCATTCTGGATGAGGACACAGAAGCTTCCAGTCTGAGGAAACAGGACCAGCTGAGGAAGTGGCGAGGTGAGATAGCTGTGGCTTGCTCTGTCTCTCTGATCTACCAGCATGGACCCCAATTACTGGCCTCAGGTTTGATTTTATCAATAAGAACTTTTAAGATTCCTGCTACACTTGGGTCCTTCTCCAGTACCACATCTGCCTGCACCCTGCCATAGTTCTTTTCATGGTAATAATGAACTGATCCTCTGAACCTATAAGCCAGTACCAATGAACTCTTTTCTTTTATTAGAGTTGCTGTAGTCATGGTGTCTCTTCACAGCAATAGAAACCCTAATCATGGAAATGTATCTGAAAGTAATGAGAAATATATTGTCTTAAATGTGAGACTGTTGAGAACTGACAAGGAATGTATACCACATAGAATGCTCTCAATTTGATTTTATTATACCTATTCCTTGTTCTACTACCTAATCATATTCACCATTTCTGTTTTGAAGTGATTGGAAGAGATGTTATAATACTTTGCTTTGAATACTTAACATGTTTTTTTTAATTCTTTTTTTTCTTTTTGCTATTATGTGTGTGTGTGTGTGTGTGTATGTGTGTGTGTGTGTGTGTGTGTTTGTGTGTGTGTGAGAGAGAGAGGGGGGGTGGAGATTTGCGATGAATATTAAGTTTAAGTGTACATAGTAAGACTTGGTGGCAAAGCAACTGCTGAACATGCTTAAGGTTACAACACTCATCAAATTAATAACATTTGTATCACTGCTTTATCAAGTGTTAACAAAATTTCTATTTTTCCAATTTCTAAATTATACAATGACAAAATGGGGCTATTGTTCTACAAGGTATTTTCTACTTTAAAAAATATTACATTACAACCTTACAGTCTTATTATTATGTCTTGTCATTCAGTTATTTGCTGTGGATATCACTCTATATAAATAAAACACTGATGGCCAGTGACCAGACAGGAAGTATAGGCGGAACAAGGAGAGAGGAGAATTGGGGAAACAGGAAAAAGTGGGGAGAGACACTGCAGCCGCCGCCAGGACAAGCAACATGTAAAGACGACGGTAATCCACCAGCCACATGGCAAGGAATAGATTTATAGAAATGCATTAATTTAAGATATAAGAATAGTTAGCAAGAAGCCTGCCACAGCCATACAGTTTATAAGTAATATAAGCGTCTAAGTGATTATTTCATACGTGGATTGTGGGACTGTGGGGCTTGGTAGAACCTGTAGAGAAGCCCTCCAGCAATAAATGGCGCCCAACGGCTCGAGTTTCCACCTTAAACTGGAGAATATTTAATAATCAATTCTAAACAGAGCCAAAAACAGGTTCCTGCTTCATGTCTCATAAGGGCAGCTAGAAACCTAAAACACGGGTTTGAACTACTGGCGGGTTCCTGGTGTTTGCCTTTGACCAGCAGTATGGCGGTAATGAGGGGTCTGCAAGAGGAGGGGAGAGAGGTGGAACTGTGGTTGGTATATAAAACAGAAAAAAAGAAAGCTTTTAATAAAAAAAAAAAAAAAAACTACATCTTTCTGCATCTTTATGTTTATCTCAAACCAGAATGTTCCCAGTTCCTTTTTTCGCTTCTTTATTTTCCTCTTTCATAAGTGACCTAAATAACTTCTTTGCACATATGCAAGAAGATCAGCAATCTTTCCCAGAGGAGGGGAAAAAAACCGTAATTGTACTAGATTTAGGATAACAAAGAAGTTTGTAGGAAAACAAAGTGTTACAAAAGAAAAAGAAAAGAAATGCTCAACATGATAGATGAGATGGAATGCATCCCTGGGTGTCCTGAAACAGTTTGGTCATTTGTCTGCCTGCTTCTGAAAACCTCATTTTAAACAAGAGCTTGCATTGTTTCTTTGTTTTGTTTTTTTCTTGTCTATATAACACTAATATATATATATATATATATATATATATATATATATATATATATAACACTAAGGGATTGCAAAGAGCAAAACTGATGACAGTATATTCATTCCTTGTAGGAACAATGCATGGAACATTAAAAAAAAGTCAACCATTAGGAGACCAAGCACAGAGTGGCCTATAGGGGAGCAATGGATTCACTGGTTCTCAATGATAAAGCAAGGACTTGAGTATACCTCCCTGGTAGGAAAGTTGATGAGCATGCATGAAGCCTTAGGTTTGGTTTTCTGCACTGCAAACAATTTAATTGTCAACCTGTTTCCTAGAAATTTCATTTTATGGGTTTTTAGTTGCATTAATATTAAGAATAAGCAGTGGATTTGTGTGGTCAACCTTCTTTTAAAACCTGCCATATCTAAGTAAATTTAAATGTAGTCTAAGCATTCATTCTTTATAAATAATTTTTTTCTCATAAAAGCCTAAAAAATATCAATGTCTGTCTCCATCAGAAAATATATATATTGTCAATTAAACAATTTAAGGTCACACATATTGTTGTCTTAGGTCCTTCCTTGTTATATTCTATATGCCCTAGCTAAACACAATGATTTGGCATTTTTGCAGTTATATGAGCTGTCACGAACATTGGCCACTCGAGTCTTCGAACATTGTAGGAGTTATTTATGGACACAGACATTGATGGTCATTCAAGATCCTGCACTCAAGCCGTCCCAGGCTGCTTCTCAGCACATGGTGGACATGGCATGGCTAAAGAGCTCATGACAGTGCATTGGCTCTCAGCTGCACTGTCATTTGACTAGATCCTTCTCAAGTCTGCTCGGAGTCTTGAGACATTCTCTACAATACTTGCTTACTCACTTATACTTCCACACATATGATTAACGTTATGCACGGAGCACCCTCTGTGTTCTGGCCTCTTCCTACTTATCTTTCAATGAATATCTTGAAAGTCTTCCCCCACACCCTGAGCTGGCTTCTATGGGAGGATTAAAACTGAAAACTTATCGGGGACAGCTCTTCCATTCTCACAGAATCAGGGCTGGCTCACCCACATCTCTGCCAATGGGGACAGCTCTATCGTGCTGTCCAGGCGCGGTGCAGGGCATGCTCTCCTGAGTGTTGCAGCTAATGGCGGCCATGGCAGGCTGGCCTGAGCGGCTGACCTCAGAGCCAGCTCCTCCCACTTGCCTCAGGTGTTGATCAGTGGGTGAGTGGGTGGGAGAAAGCATCTCTCCCTTGCCCCTGCCGCCCCATGAGGGATGAGATGGCGACATCCCTCATGCTCACAACTTTGGGACTGGCTCACCCACATCTCCTCCACAGAATTGTTTCTCTTTTGCTCCCCAGGCAAGATACAGGGCCAGCTCTCCTGAGTATTGCAACTGGTGGCAGGCTGGAGCTTGTGAAGAGAACAATCAATCATTCGAAACCAAAGCTGCAGGATTTCCACAACACAGGGCAACAGCAGAATAATAAAGGGGAGTTCCAGTGAGGTCCCAACATTGATAGTGTAGCAGAAACCAGAGGACTCGAACTAGACCAATGACTGCATTGAACACTTAGAACTAAAGATATATGGACAAAAGGATTTTACAGCATGACTCACTATATCACACTACAGCTTCCATGATGAGATCCCCCCGCTTTATTCCTTTTTTTTCTTTTTTTCTCTTAGATTTTATTTGATTGGGTGGGGGACAACGACAGAGGGCAGATAGGCAGGGATGTGAAATAAATGGGATCGAGATGCTCGATGGATGTGAAAACCACAAAAAATAAATAAGAAGAAAGTTTAAAAAATGAGATCTTATTTCTCAAATACAGGTCTCATGTGTTCCAAATCTGGCCCTTTTCTTCATTATATTCACTGTTCCTCACACCATTTTTTGAAACATTGTTCAAGTATAAAGTGACAACCTTGAATCTCAAGCACAGCTCTGTGTGTGTGTGTGTGTGTGTGTGTGTGTGTGTGTGTGTGTGTGTGTTGATGCAGGTGGTGTGTGTGACTTTTCTAATCGATACACTTCATATTTTTTTTCTTAGACATGATTTTGTCGTAATTCTTTTTGCATAATACTTTGTCCACTTCCTATTCTTGGACTTTAAAGTCAAGTGTTACATCTTTTTTTATCAAAATATGTAAACACAGAATTCTTGACACTCTAGGAAATCAATATATATTAATAAATTTGGTTGCTGAGGCTAATTTATTAGAAGAGAATGAGACAGAGATATCAAGCTAATGTATTATTTATAAATGAAAGCCTTTCTTCAAGTTTATACACAAATCTTTCATACCTTTTCAATAAATCAGAAAGCAATTCTCTATTACAGTCATGCATTGTCCAGTCAAAAACTTGTCAAAAAACAAGAACCGAAAAGATTTCTGATTTAATAGTTATAGGAAAAAGTCAGGACTTATGGGCAACTAAAGACATAACTGAGTAAGTAGTAGAGTTTAGCATGTCCCCAAAATATGTTAAAAACCATAAATCTAGAAGGGAGACTTGGAGTGGTAACTTGATTGAGAATTATTTTTGAAGGATATATTTCATCACATGAAACAGGTATATGAAAAGTGCATTATACTGATAAGAACAGATACTACACTTGATCTTAGCCAAAAGTCTAATTAGCAAGAAAGAGGAGAGTTTATATGAGCGAGAATTGTTGAAACCAAGGTTGAATAAAGCACAGGGACAAATAGCCAAACTAATGGAAACACATGAACTATGAACCAAAGGCTGAGGGGCCCCCAACTGGATCAGGCCCTCTGAATACGTGAGACAGTTGACTGGCTTGATCTGTTTGAGAGGCATCTAGGCAGTGGTACCGGGTCCTGTGCTCATGGCATGAGTTGGCTGTTTGAAACCTGGGGATTATGCAGGGACTCTTGGCTCAGTCTGGGAGGAGGGGCCTGGACTTGCCTGGACTGAGTCTACCAGGTTGATCTCAGTCCTCAGGGGAGGATTTGCCCTGGAGGAGGTGGGAATGGGGGGGGTGGGCTGGGCTGTGGGGAAGGGGAGGGGAACAGGAGAGGGGAGAACAAGGGAATCCATGGCTGATATGTAGAACTGTATGGTATTGTAAAATAAAATAAAAGGAAAAAAAACAACTTATGGATAAAATTAAAAAAAAATATCAAGGGCAAAAAAAAAAAGAAAAGAAAAAACAATAAAAACCCCGTGTGTGTAAAACAAAAAACAACAACAACAAAAATAGTGCATTATAATAAACCAATTACTTTTAACATCACAAACATAAAACACAAAAATAGAGTAATAACTGCTAGCTGTACTTTTTCGGAGAGGAAAAGAAAGTATTTTGGGTAAAAATAATAAATTCTAAAATGGAATTCCTTCATTCTCAGAAAGTTGTTATAGCTTTCCAGACTTCAATAAATTACTCACTAGACTGTTATAAAAATTGTGTTCTTATATGTGAAACATATAAGAAACAGCAGCTTTAGAATTTAAGTAGGGAAGACCCAAAAAAGCACTTTTAATTTTTTTTCTAATATTTCTAATCTGGTAGCTTCATACTAATGTAGCAATACTCTTGGCAGAGCAAACTTAAGAGCACTTGCAGTTTTTGCAAGATACCCAGGTTGCATTCTGACTCCCCACTAGGAAGCTCATCAATGTTACAACTGCAGGTCCAAGGTATCAGACAACACCTACTAGTCACTGTGGACAAAATTAAATAAATGTTAACTCTGTTGTACTTTAATTCTGTGGCCGTACATTTGGTATCCTAATGAATTATTTTCTACCTTTCTTAAAAGAGCTTGGTTTTGGATAAGGAGCGAATTTGTCCAAATAACCAGTAGAGGATTGATAAATCTCTCGATTTCAGTTAGTATTTTCTTATTAGAGCTATTAAAAAGAATGAATTTTCCAGAATGTAATACATTTTCAGCTGAGTTAGTCCTATGGGGCTTTAGAATTTATAAGGAAAAAAAAAAAAGCATTGAAAGAGAAGGATGTTGTAAATAATCCTGTGAAACTAGGTTGATATAGCCTCACATTTTTCATTGTATTTATGAAAAAGTAAAATATTAACTTATATGTTAATATTTTCCACAAACATAACTTACTTGATAAGACATATGCAATTAATGTCTCAGTGTTTGCCTTTTCATCAATGAAACAAAGGATTTTATTCTTTAAATACAAAGGATTTAAGTCATAGGACTTAATAGCACCTCATCTACAAAGACAGAACTAATCTGCATGTATCTGACACATCTGAATCTTAGTAAGCATGAAGTAAGTCATATAACAGCAGTCTCCCAACAACATGGGCTAGATCTCAGTGAACATGGTGAATTAGCCAAATATGGAGAGTTACACAGCCCAGATTTGGCTACTATCTTCTCAGGTTACAAGTCACCACATAAATACATATATCACTGGCCAATGCTGGGGCTTCATTCAGTCTTCCTAGGAAAGTATATAATTCCACAATCTTCTGTCTCCTAGTGAGGAACCCATGTAATACTTTACAAAAATGATAATTCGAAAAAAATCAGTTTGGGAAATAAAACCAAAAGTTCAACCAAGAAATAAAGAAACAAACGAACAAAACTGATACCAGCAGAAGTGAAATGTGGCTGAAATAGAAAAGCGTTAAATGAGAAATGGCTGAGGACGGTGCCACTGACACCAGCAGCTATTCAAGAGGCTCTGTCTGCAGCCCGCTAGCTTACTGAAGGCAAAGTTTTCACTATAAATGCCCAAAGTGACTGTGATAAAAAAAAGATGATGATGTCCCAGAGGCAGTGACACCAGTGAAAACCTGCACTATAAAGGAACTCTCACGGACACTTTGAAACACTGCAACTTCAAATGATGAAATATGGCAAACTGATTCAACGGAAGAGCGTGACATGTCGCTAGAGCAGAGAGGATGGATGGGCCACACTGGAGCTTGCAGTAGGCTGAAGCACAAGGCTTGTTTAAACTCCTTTAGCTGTTTGTTTCATAAAGAAATGAAAGTTTATTCTGAATGTTTCTAAGCTTTTAAATTACAGTGTAGCTAAAAAAAAAAAAATGACCAATTGCACAATTTGTTCAGTTCTTGTACATGTATAAGCAACAGGAAAATCATTGTAATGTGTGTGGGAGGTAGAAGAGCATGGACCAATTTGTTAATTGTTCTAATTGACCATTTTCCTACCATTACACAGGTTTAGCTTCAACAATCATCATAGAAGTTACAAGTGTGTAATGTTTGGGAATTGAGTTATCTCAAGAAAGATTGGGTGTGAAAAGCCTCTACAAATCTGCTGATTTTGGGACTTAGAAAAGTGTATTCTATGCACCATGAGAAACATAGATTAAAGGACACTAGATTAAATCTTCTTACTACCAGTTTTACAAATATGTTATAGACCCCAATTTATTCTAATCTACAGAGAAAAAGGTTTATGCTTTCTAATCTTCCACAAGAAATAAATTTTAATGTAGCAAATAATTCAACCTCTGCTAACAGATAAATAGTAAAAGGAAGCCCTGAGTTAAAAAAAAAAGAAAAAGAACTATTTAAATTCTCATCTCTTAGTAATCATAAGCTGAAGCATGCATTGGAGCTGTGAAACATTCTCCCTCAAGCTTTTTTTCCTTCTCATTTGGCAAACACTGGATGTCCATGTCCTTTTCTCCTCTTACATGCACTTTATTTATACAACACAGGCAGTATGCCTTTCTTCTGATTTCCTTTGGATCATCATCCTAAGAATCATAGACATTTTCATCAGTGATGCCAAGAGTATTGGGAATACATTGGTTTACTTTTGCTTCCTCTGTTGCCTAGTTGGCTGCTTCTGTAGCAACAGAACAAAAAGAGGATCATGCATGAAATACAGCTATTATTTATGAGAGAATGGCTGGTTTTAAAACAAGATAGATGTTTAGTATTCCATGGATATTCCCCAACCAGATTGTAAGAGTTCTGAAGGAGGTTAAATTGTGAGCCAAGACTGTCAAATTTTTCTCTTGATATAGCACCAAAATAGCCTGATCAGCCCAAAAAGCTGCTGAGTTTGACTATTAGGATTTGTTACTGCTCTGCAATGTGAAAGAGAGGGGATTTGGTCTATTTCATGAGGGCATTTTTTTAAGGCTCTAAGAGTTATTGCTTAAAGAACAAGAATTTCTGCATGAATGGCTTGATGTGACATTTATCTCTAGTTTTTTGAATGAGGTCACAGTGTTGTTTAATGCATTGCATTAACCTGTGTCTCTGACATCTCACATCATTTTAGATTGCAGTTTAGCTTTGTCCAGCTTCAATGAACAGATATGCAAGCAAGTTCAAATGATATTCTGAATCAAGTCTAGTCTGCAGGTCACAAAGCTTTATCAAATTTCTACTGTATGACAAGCATGTATTCTTGCATGGAAAATTCATTAATGACAAAGTGTATTCCACCACCTCAAAATACACACACACACACAGACACAGACACACACAGACACACACACACACACACAAACTTTTGGCCCAAATCATAAAAGATTTCTAATGATGAGCAAACGATCTCTAAGAAAGAAGATTAATGTTCTGGCATATCATTCAATTTGTTTTAATCTGAAAATAATCATTAACATTCCTTATGAAATCTTAGGAAGACAAAAAACATACTACGATTGTTACTCATTTGTTTAAAAATGTTTAATTAGTTAAAGTATCAAAGAATTAAGAAGTAGGTGTTCTATTTCTGTGTTACCTGTCATATTATCAGACAAAAGGTTTCCATTAATTTCTAAGATATTTAACTATACAATTCCACTTTAATTTTAAAGAAGTATTCAGTTAGAAGATATAATTAGAAAGATGGTAGATCTTCATCCTATAGGAATTTAAACAAACACTATCTTATTTTATATTCACTACTTTCATTCAAAATGTTTTTAAGAAATGAAAATTTTAAGGTTGTTTCAGATGACCTATTAAAATTATTAATGTATTAGTAATGTCTTGATTATTTTTTAACATTTTTCTTTCTTAACATTCAATTTACAGGAACAGGGAGAGAGTTTAACAAGCAAATATATTGTGGGATGATAAATAATCAGAATAAAATATTACTTTGATCACCTTCATTGGATGCTAAGCACAGAGATATAATAGCCATTTTATATAAAAATATATTTTTGTCTCATTAATGTTTGCTGCTTTAGTAGAAATCCTCAAGATGTGACTCCAGTGTTCCTTGCTCTCTTGCTGAGATACTAGTGATTCATCTAATTATATGCCTGATATGAATAAGTTCAAAGACTTTGAGTTCCATCCATTCATTTCTACTGAATGTATTTGGTGATATATATTTTAATAACTCCAGTTCATAGATGTTTGATTAGGCCATTGATATATAAATGACTAAAGTGATTAAAAATTTGGATCTTGCCTACAAGAAAAGCACAAGTCTATTAAAATTTGTATGGTGTTTTGAAGTTTTTAATGAAAAGTTTGGCTAGAATAAAATAACAGACTAAAATATTATTATTGATACACATGTTTTAAATGAAAATACTATGGTGAGATCAGGAAAGACCTTTTTTCCCTATAAGAACATGTTTCATCAAATAATAAATTCTCTGGAAATATAAGCAACTAACATGCTTGCATTTCAACAGTAGATTCCATCCCCTTTTCAGATGTTCATGGTGATATTCCTATAAACAAACACCAAAAGTTTTGAAATTGTGGTTATTTATTCAAAACACTATTGTAAGTTAACATACCATGAATCCCAACTGTAATCCACCATATAACACCCTAAATATATGGAATGTCCTTCTTTTTTTCCTTTTTTTCTCTTTCTTAACTTAGATCAAGGAACTCATCTATTGAGACCTTAACAGTCTCATTCAGAAACATTCTCTGCTCCTTTGTACTGACCACATCCTCAAACCACTTAGTGGAAGTATTTCTAGAAACAAAAATAGGTATGTGATAAATAGCTGTTGAGTAATGGAATGAAATATAGTTAATGAAGAAGTCATTTGGATGAAAATAGCCTACGCAGTCATCTTCCAGATTAAAAATGGATGCAAACCATGTGGTGAAAATGCAAACTGAATTCTTAGGTGTGGGAAGGGAACCGCTAGTCTCTGTCCCTAAGGAGCTTCCAGGTGATAATAGTGATTTTTGCCTCTAGAAGTCTTTACCTTGCAAGGTTTCAGAACACTGGTTTAAAAGGTTCATTACTGAACACAGGTTTTCAGACCACAAACACTTGAAATAAAAAGCTGTTAGAAGGAATGATGCTATGCTGCATTTTAAAACACTGATGGTACTTATTTCTTTGTGCAGTGCTTATTATCTGATCATCATACGATAAACACTGTGTTATTCATTTATAATTCCCATAAAGAATATACTATTTTGCTTCTTTATTTTTGTGATACTGACCAAAACCAGCTTGGGGGAAGAAAAGACATAATTGGTTTCCAGGTTACAATTCATCACTGAGTGATACCAAGGCAGGAAGATAACTAGAGATCATTGAGGAATTTTCCTTTTCTATTGCCATGCTTCCTCTGGCTTGCTCATCTAACTTTCTTTTACAGTCAAAGGACACTTGTCTAAAGATGAAACTGCTAACAGTAGGCTGAGCCCTTCTATAACACTTAACAACTAAGAAAATGTGTCATAGACGTGGCTGCTGGCTAATTTAAGAGAGAGTGTTCCTCAGTAGAGATTCTCTCCTTCCGGGTACATTGTTTGTGTCACTTGAAAACCAATCAACACAGAGTGTGAGTAAAGAGTGAGACATAACTTTAAAAAGAAGAAAGATAACAAAGACTCACCATTGCTAGATCCATGTGCAATGGTTGCCCAGAACTGCGATGAAATTCTGAATTTTCAAAGGTTAAAATGCAGAAATTGTTAATCTTTTTCAGAAAGTAAGAGAGAAGAAGTAGTAGACCCTTACGGGTAAATCCCAACCCCAGAAAAATTTCAATCAACCACATTTAAGATACCCATGTGGCGCTAGCTCCTATCAAGTGTTGGATACTACCTGACAGAGCAAGATGTGTGGCCATAGGTACTTAGACTTCCTCTAGCTCATGATGCTGGGGGCTGGCAGCTCTCATTCTAAACTGCTTCCCATTTTTTTTTTTTTTTTTGCCAAAAAAAGTTATTCTATGTTAGAGAGATTGCAGATTTGAAAGTATATCCTTGTGTTTGGAAATTCATTGTAGGTTTCCTCCAACATCCATATTGTATTTGGCAACCGGGATGAAATGAATCAGTTTCAATTCCTTTCTCCTTTCTACAGTCTTAAAATATTTCTCATTCTTTCTCGTCAAATGAATTTTCAAATTCATAACACGTTTGAACTCAAGTATTAATTTAAATGAATGCCATATCCCTTTGGAGCAAAGGAATTTAAGCTCCCATATGCTCTTTATTCAAATGACTTAAATATTATAAATGTACGTAACACTGAAATGCAAAATAATATCTGTGTTTTATCTACACAAAAATCCACATGAAAAATGCAGGAGATAAAGTTAATGCAATATAGAATTTGCAAACTTAAATCTGCAGTCATAAATTACAAAAGTTTATAAAATTCCGGCTACAAATATTATCATGTTTTGTTGAATATGTGGATTTCCACAATTTGTAGGATTCACTGCCAATGTTGTTCTCTTACTGTTATATGCAAATTTTAGCTTACATGCTTAAGAATCTGAGGCAGCAGCCATAACTTTTAAATTTGTTTAGAATCTACTCCAAGACTATCCAGTACTGTTTTTTTTTTTTTTTTCTGTGAGATCTTCGGCTTCAAGGCTTTACATAGCTTTACATACCCTCTTCTATAGTTTATTTATTGCCTTATTTATGTAACAAAAAATAACAGTCATATAAGCATTAAACTTAAAAAAATAGTTTCATAAGTCAATTGATTAACATTTCACCTTGATTCAAATTATGCCAGCCCATCAAAGTTAATATTTCCTCAAGTACATCATTGGTAGTATGTTTTTATCTGACGTTATATAGTGTTTATTCACAAGTCATTCCTTTGGCATAAACAAATATTGTATTTTCAACGCCAAAAAGATGAATTTAAAGTTCACATATTATTTTTCACTGTCATACTTTTTTCAAATTGAGTTTATAATATTTGGAGTCGTAGTTTAAGGTAATTATAAGGTGCTACTATTATTTCAAAAACACCTCCTTCAAAATAAAGTCATACAAAAAATAGAAGTGAGATTTTATACATTTATTAAAAACAATTTTGGGTTTCTACAGTGCTTTAGTTAATCTCTGTTGAAATCATTCAATTAAGTCAAATTTGTTTTCATTCTAGTCTCAATTTTCAGAAATTTTCTTTTCATAGGTATATTCTAAAATTGTTCAGTAAATGTAAATTTTTTATTGTCTATATAAATGCAAAGCTATTGCAGCCAAACAAAACTCTAAGAGGTGACAGCAAAAGTCTACTTTATCCTGTCTGGTGTTGGGGATTGAAACCAGTGCCACCGTTTATGCCTACTGTTATTTCTCTCTGAAGAGCAGAGGCAGAGATTTACAGTGCTGCCTGGGCCCTTCTGGAATGCAACCTACCTTTTTATATAAAAGTTGTCATATTAACAATACTAAACCACATGATTTCTCTCCTATTGTTGATTTTATTCCACACCCTCTCCAAAAGAAGACTTTAAAGAGGAATGTAGTTGGAGCTGGGGCTTTTACTCTCCAGTTTTAATGTTGAGCTTCATGATAATGTTATATTTCTTACATAAAAACAAGTATACACATAAATGAGTCTGTATTATAATTCTGTGTTATCAATAGTCATCAGAGTAACACTTGATTCAAACTGAGGCTAACCAATGATGTGGATTGGTAGCTACTTTATGTTGAGGGAAACGACTATACAAAATGACAGACTAAGCAGTTATGCACTGTCAGGTATCACAATGATTGGATAGGCACAAAAATATTGAGAAAGAAATGTCAGTTGCTACCATTTAAACTCATAGTTACAAGAAATGGTTAGTTGCATTAATTAAATGAAAAAATATTATTTTGTTTTTTGCATTGCTCTGAAGAACAAAATTCAGATTGTCAATAATCATCTCAGAGCTCTTAACCAAGGAGAAACATTTAGGAGTAATATTCATCATCATATAAAATATTCTTATTATTTCTCTGGTAATTAGCATATCCCTCACTGATGACTCATCAGGAGACTATTCAACTGTCTAAATACAGTAGAATTTAAAGGACTCCAGTCTCTGCAAACAGTATGTCTGCAAGCTGGCCCCACTGTTCAGAAAGAAATGATCTGGGCTGCTGGCCATTTGAATTGTTGAGAGTTAACATGACAAAGTAGGATGTTTTCTTAATAATGAACAACCAAGGATATACAAGTTCATCAAAGAGGACCACATTGTCTATTTCCCCAATGTATTCTGTAATCTATCGTGTTGAATTTAATTCTGATTTTATGAAATTTTAAAAATGAGATGCTAGAAAAGTGTCAAATAGGGAATGCAGAGGTTTCATGTGAAAAAAGGAAGTAAAGCATGAGTTTTCCATTTTTCCTCTCCATGTACCTCTGTTCACTATAAACAATGTGTTATTTGACATAATTTAACATATATATTCTTCTTTACTTCTCAGCAAGGAAATGAAATCATAGATATATGCTCACAACTCCAAACAAGTGGATAGAACTTTGCTTGAGTCCCCAGTTTGGACGAGGCAGAACCAACTAAAAGGAGAAATAATGATGGACAGGACTCAGTGAGAAAATTTAATGAATAAAAGGGAGTTTTATTCACTCTTTCATCTAATTCTCATCTATTGTTGTTCCATTCCTTAAAGCAGACACCTTTTCAGCAAAATATTTCTCAATACTATGATATCATATCCTCCTAAATCACAGTTTAGCAAGGAGAGGAACCTGACATTTAGGGGATATATACAATGTATTGGAGTGGAAGGGTATTTTATCATGATCTGTATACTTAGACACTTTTTCATAGTCTGTTCTTAACACATAATAAATATGCAGTTAAATACCGTGTCCTAGGTGACAGGTGTCAAGCACGAATATCAAGAAATTCATTAATGCCAGGATGTGGTAGCACACGCCTTGAATCCCAGCACTTAGGAGGCAGAAGCAGGTGGATCTATGTGAGTTTGAAGCCAGCCTGATCTACAGAGTGAGTTCCAAGACAGGCTCCAAAGCTACACAGAGAAACCCTGTCTTGAAAGAAAGAAAGAAAGAAAGAAAGAAAGAAAGAAAGAAAGAAAGAAAGAAAGAAAGAAAGAAAGAAAGAAAGAAAGAAAGAGGGAGGGAGGGAGGGAGGGAGGGAGGGAGGGAGAAAGAAAGACAGAAAGAAAGAAAGAAAGAAAGAAAGAAAGAAAGAAAGAAAGAAAGAAAGAAAGAAAGAAAGAAAGAAAGAAAGAAATTTATCCATGTCCAGCATTCTTGTGGCACTTACCAAAGGAGGAAATAAAACTCAGAACTAGTTCTGTCTCTGTCTATTTTTCTTTTCATTTATCTAGAAAGTCACTCTGACTGAGACTGTTTCTTATGTTTTACCGTTGTTTTTGTTTATTAGATTGGAGTAATATCAAGCTAAGTCTGAAATTCTTTCACCTAATTTGCAAATTTCATTACTCTTAGGAATTACTAACTTTGGACAATTCAACTAAATTACCACTCTAACTCTAAAACTTATATAGCTCATCAAGTTAGTGGACTTACCAGAATTTATGTAATGTGCCAGACTAAAATCAAGAAGTCATAGTATTTTAAGAACTGTGTAGCAGCCCATAGTTGAAAATCAAGTTGTCTCCCCAGCTGATGGGAAAATTGTGAAGCATTTGGCTCTCTTTATGACATATATATATTTTGATTTAAAATCTTGGGAGGTTTTTTTTTCTTCAGAATGACAAATATTCCTTCAAATTGTTTTGTTCATTTTTACCACCTTCACTGAAGCATGAATGGTGCAGGAGTAGGCATTAGTTGTTGGCTTGTGTGTGATTCAGTCGAGTGTTACTGCATTCCAATTACTCAGACGCCAAGGAACACGGCTGTATCTGAGAAGGATTTCAGAGTTTCTTAACAATCTCTGTACACTTCAACGGAGTTCAATTCACTTTTATGGGAACTGGTACAGTCAAACTTGAACTCAGGGAATCTCTGGGTTAATAATTTTAAAACCATGAGTCTTTCACAGTGTATTATCATATTCATAAAATATTTTAAGTTATGTTTTTGATAAGATGTAATATAATTAAGATCTTTAGAATTTATCTGTGTGTTCATCTGTTATAAAGTGGAGAACTAAAAAATGATGCCCATACAACTGTCCAGAGTGAAAAGTTCCTTATTAATGCAGAAGAGATGACACATGTTTGGAAGAGATGAGTGAATTAAGATAACCATTAGGGTGATAGGACTTTACTAACATTTATCTTTGCCACACTGAGTATTGTGACTCTAGATTTATTAAGGTTTTTTGTTCTATCTTTCATGCTAGTAGTCTACTTCTTGCAAAGAATATGTAATAATATATATGCAAAATGCATATCACCTAGATAGTCTGCCTTCAACAACTGACTAACCATCCCCAATCTAGTTAGATGAATTCAAACCAAGTCTTCACATCATCACTTTTTTTTCACATCCTGCCCAGCTGTTATATAACAACAGGAGAGTAAATGATTGAAGTTTGAAAATTTATAATCTGTGGAAAATCATGATTAAGTAGAAAGTAAATGCAAATACAGTACATCCATGCCAAAGCTGAAACTACAGTCATTGGAGATGACCAAGAGAGTAAATGCTCACTTTGATCATTATATACATTATATCAGTAAAGACAAAGATGCATGTAATAGCCACATCTTTCTTTTGGAGAAAAGTTGTTAATATATTATAGAACATAAAATTAAAGAAATCAAAGTAGTAAAGACTAACCTCAAAAATATCCAGTATTTGATATGACATCAACTAGCTAATAATGAAGAAACAGTATAAAATACTATGTGTACTCATGTATATAAGCATGCACACACATACACAGGCAGGCACTGGGAAAGTTTCTTAGATTACACTTTTTTTTAATCAGTATAGAACATTGCTGTCATTGTTTTGAACAAATTATCATATAGCAAATGTGTGACAAACAAAGCTACAGCCCATAGAAATCATACCATGTCATTTGCAAAACATTCTGTTTTCTAGATTCAGAATAGTTATTCCACTTAAATCTTCTGTCATAGAATGCATCCTCATTGCACCAAGAGATGGGGAAACTGAATTTTCTACTAGACTGATAGATTTCTTAGCGACACAGAATGCTCAGTAAAACCAGGAAAATGATTTTGATTCACTTTATCATGGTGATAGAAAGACAACTTTTAGGTGCTGTTCACAATTCATTAACTGTTCTTATCAGTGATTCTTTCCCCACCAACAACAGACTCGGGATAACCCCAGTACCCAGAGGAAAAGCTCTATTTGAGATTACAGTGCTATAGATTTTGTATTACTGAATTAGTTCTCTCTCTGTTCCCTATACAATAAATGTGAAGTATATCGAGAACTCCCGTGCAGGACAATGCCGGTAGAGGAGAATGTGTGTGTCTATGGGAAACCTCATTATATGTGAAACCTCACCATAACTCAAGAATTTTGTGGTGAATGTGAAATTGTTGTGAAAACATAGTTTCCATATCATGTAAAGCAAAGATGGTGGGATGTCACTTCCTGTCCTTCACATTCCTTTTCAAATGCTTCATTGGTGCAACTAAAAAGAAAAAGAAAAAGAAAAAACCCTAAACTACGAATTTTTAAAATACACATAATTTCAAATTTAGTGGAAAGGCTAGTCAAAAGTGGTCTGTCAGTTTCTCCTCGTTTACCTTGATGAAAGTTAAGGCCAATTTGAAGATTTTGCTTGTACTGTAAAATGAAGAACTATGTGCACAGGTAAAAACCAATTTGAAAACAACTATCGCATAACAGGAAAATTATAGCAATGAGATAAAATGGAAAATGTACTTTGCTTGTTAAGATGTTTACCATGAGACAAAGGGGACTAATTATGGCTATACAGGCTCTGGGCTTCATAGGAGTTGAAGGAAATTTCCTACAACTTCCCTTTACATGAACTTTCTGCTCCCATTACTGTTTGATCTATGGTTATGCTTTTCAGTAACGGAGAAAAAGGAAACCTGATTTTAATTTTAACATTCCAGTACCCACACTAAAGCAATTATATGGCAGGAAAAGCAGTTATAGACTATTGATATAAAAGAAAAATAAATACACAGAACTGCAAGAAACAAGAAAAACCAGTACATAACTGAAATGCTTGCTGTTGTGGGCACACTACCGGATCAAGCCTCCAGGGTTTTATATAAGCTGGCTAAGTATCCTTTAATTAGCTACCCTTAAATAATGTCCTTGTGATTTTTGTAAATACTATCCATATTTGTGAATAAATGCTTAATGCTTAAAATTGATATCGCAGAAGTGACAGGAGCTCTTCAAAAAGGCATTTTGCACATTGTTCAAAGAGTCCCATACATCCCCAAATGCTCATACAATAGCTGTTTACTCTAAAATCTACCACCTAAACACCCCCAAATAGTTTCATTACAAGATTTGAAATAAACAAAGATTGTTAACAAATGACTTTAACATATTAAATTATGATATAATACAGTATACAAGAAAAGAATATTAAGTGGAGAACATAAAAGATCATCTCTATTTTGAAATTCGATGAGCATCTTTTAAAGAGATCTTGGAAGCAGTTCCCAGTTCTAATGATCTGTCTGTATAGAACTCAATAGCAATCCTGTTTGTGATCAAAATTGTTTAAACATAACATTTGTTTAAGCTTCATAGACTCCATCATTACCACCTAACAAAAATTCCTGATTATAAGAATTTAACGGAAATAATACAAGTAACAGAGAGAATGATGTTGAAAAACCTTGCATTCCCAACTTTTTACAGATGAATTATGGAGACATAGAAGTATCATTAAAACATCTTTTTCAGGAAATAAAAAGAGGACCAATATTCTCTAAAAAGGAAAATAAACTGACACAAATGATACAATGAATAATCTCAAAGTAAATAATACAAGAGTATATGGTATATGGTAAAGATAGATTAATTCTCTTGTTTTTAAAGAGGGCGTGGTGGTTTGAATAGGAAATTCCCCCATATACTTATGTGTTTGAATACTTGGTCCATTGAGAGTGGTACTTTAGGAGGTGTGGCCTTGTTGGAGACAGTGTAGCTTTGTTGGAGGAAGTGCATCACTAGGAGGTGGGCTTTGAGGTATCAGAAACGCAAGCCAGTTTTCTTCCTGCTGTCTGTAGATCACAATGTAGGACTCTTAGTGCCATGTCTGCCTGCACACCATATCCTGCCACACTGATAAAGGACTAAAACTCTGTTGTGGAGTATTACTTTAACTATGTAAGGATGTGCTACATGTGTTAATGCTACAGAATATTACGTTAACTGAGTATGTTTAACAATGTAATACATTAAATGGCAATCGATAATTCACACTGTTTAATTATGTAAAGATGTGTTGCATTTGTTTTACCATTCCTGCCTAAGGCACCTGATTGGCCTAATAAAGAGCTGAATGGCTGATAGCTACTCAGGAGAAAGGATGGGACCAGCAGACAGAGAGAATAAACACAGGAGAAATCTAGGCTCGAGGGAAGAGGGATGAGAAAAGAAGGGAAGGAGAGGAGAACAGGGGAAAAGAGGGGAACACACCTGGGACAAGAAGCCAGGCAGCTAACAGCCAGCTAGACATGAGAAACAATGAAAGTAAGATATACAAAAGGAAAGAAAATGTGAAAAGTCCTGAGGTAAAAGGTAGATAAAGAGAAACAGGTTAATTTAAGTTAAAAGAGCTAGCCAGAAATAAGCCTAAACTAGGCCTACCATTTGTAACTAATAAGTCTTCATGTCGAGATTTGGGAGCTAGCTGATGCCCCCCCAAAAAAAAACCTGGTACAAAACTCTGAAACTGTAAGCCAGCCCCAATTAAATGTTTTTCTTTATGAGAATGGCTGTGATCATGGTGTGTTTTCACAGTAACAGAACCCTTAACTAAGACAGAAGAGGGAGTGTAGATAAAAGTTAAGTATAGAGGATTTTTACTATGTCCTCTTTGAGTGCTTTGAGTTCCTCTTCCCAATCTTTCGAGTCAGGTAAATTCACCAAAATCATCAAAGAGTAGAATCAGATTATTTCAATGTTCTTGGTGTTAGAGCCCTCCTTAGTCAGATCTCATTAGTGTGATCTTCCTGTTTTGCATTATTATCATATAAGAAATGATGGAGACCTGGATGAATAGTTGTATATACTATATATGAATAGATGTATATACTATACACTTTAATCTTTTCCCACTTTTTGTTTATTTAATGTATGACAATGATATTTACATAATTTCTTTCTTTTATTTCTCCAGCTCCTTCTATGTCCCTCTCCTCCTCCTCCTCAAATTCATGGCCTCTTCTTCTGAGTTGTAACTATTTTATGTATCTAAAAATACAAAAATGTAATTTGCTGAGATAATTTAGTATTGCTCATATGTATTTAGGTGAAGACCTACAAAAGGACAACACCAACTGATATGAGAGAATATCAAAAGGCATGATCCCTAAAAGAGGAACTATGTACAACTGATTGCTGATGGAAGAAGAATTAGTCAACTCCAAGGATGAGGCCTCCGATAACTTAGCCAATCTCAAGAGATTGTACCTCATTCTGTATGTAAATGACTGATCTTTTGTGAATCCAAAGAGTAGAATCAAAGTTTATGTAGGAATTTTTTTTAAAAGTTAATCTGCCTTGAAGTTATTTAAAAACATGAACCAAATGAGGTATAATTAAATGTCTTCTAATGTTGTTTACTTTTGTTATCTGAACTTTGTAGTTTAAATTACAGGACAAAATAAAATTAGTACATCAGACAATTGATAGAACAAATAGGAATATATAACAATAATAGCAAGCAACAACTCTGTCAATATTCAGTAGTAGAGATTATTTTGTTTGCGAGCAAAGTTCCTCTTAGTAGACTACACAGTGGGAACTGCTGTCTCATCTACAATGCATTCCAGAGAGCAGAGTCACTCCGGTGAAAGGCCCTATGGTGAACACAACAGGACAAAGCAGAATGTGATACTAGGGTCTGACACCACTCCCTGGATGACATGCAAGCTTGGCGGTTGCAAAGGAACAGCAAGTGAGGCGTCTCTGAGGATAATAACTTCGAAATACCTTTCAACCCTTCATCTAGCTTTTTCCTCTAGCAAAGGTTAAAGTCAGTTTGACACCTTGTTCTATTGCCTGCACTTACCCTCAGGTAATAAAAGAGACAATGAAATATAATAATGGGTCCTGGTGCTCCATGGCACTGTATAACATCTATTACACATCTCTAGAAGTTCAAACATCCTCTTCCCAGTGATTTTAAATCACTGAACTATATTTAAAAGGAAATAAAAGAAAACATTAGAGTAGACAAGTCACTAAGCCTATGATTTTTTGTCCTGGCCTACGAATTCAGATTTGAAGACATCTTCTTTAAGTCTCTTCTCTCCAGTGTCTGATGAAACCTTACACTACTTCAAGTTTTAAGGTACCTTAGGTAAGCTGATCTGAAATATATTAATTTATTAGATAATTCTAGTTGTATTCCTAAGTCTTCATTATTCTGATAATTAAGAAATACAGTGAACGTAGTATTAATAAAAAATAATAATGCCATGTTTGGAAAATATCTACTTGGTATTCAGAAATGTGTACTGTTATTGCAAGGATACTGTAGCATTTGTTTTTCTGAAAATACAAAATCATTTAAAGACTTAAATATTTTTAAGAAATATAGCTTATTGACACACAGGAAATGTTTATTTCACAAATGATCCTTACTTTACTTTTTAAAGCCTACTGAAACATGGAATTATTCTCCCATAAACCATGTGTACACAATAACTGTCATAAATCAAAGAATAATACAAAATTTGTAAATAAGTACAATGAAGTAAGCATTGCTATTTCTCCTTTCTCCTAACCCATCTTTATCAAAATAATTTCCAGAAAGATCTTTAATTTATTCCTTTATACTTAAAAAATAACTCTTAGGAAGTAGCAGACAAAAAATACAGAGAAAAAGATAAGAGATAAATTTGATGGGAAAATATAATTATTTAAAAATGGACACTTGTTCCAAAGAGGACAGGGACACATGAATTGAATCCCAAGCAACTCCTGAAAAGTTTCACAGCTAATGAGCCTGTGCCTTCCATCAACAGAGAACTGAAGTTCATCACAAGGTGGGGCCAGCCATATCAAATGGTATGCAAGCTCCCAGAGCAATGGAGTTCTTCCTTTTATCCCCTGCCACTTCCACCTATCACTGGAGGTGATATTGCTATCACAATAGGAAACACTGATGTCTATATTTACATTCATGCTTTCAGAGAAAAAGCCTTTAGATAAACAGATTACAAACAAAAACATTCATTCCTAAACCTGAAATTTTGTTGTGTGCAGCCACGTATCTATCATCCAGTGAACCAATTTTTGCATTGCCAGGGAAAATGAGGTAATGTATTTCATAAGAAAATAACAAATTTGCTTGAATTATATATTTCAATACTTATTCTAATATTCAATATAATAGAGTGATTATCAGGATTTCTTGTATTTTTTTTATAATTCAATGCAAAAAGTGATAGTAGAATTTCATTGCTTCTTTAAAACTTCAAAAATATGTGGCTTAGCTGCCAATGTATTCCAAATTAAGTGTTATTTTATTGTTGTGTGTGTATGTGCATGTTTTGTATGCATAGAATTGAGATTTAGATCAATAAAGAGTTATGTAATTCCAAAGCATCATGAATCATTTTAAGGGATTGGTTTACACCAATATCTCAATACTTCTGTTACTCATAAGCATTTACCCTAGCCTAAGTTACCTACTAACTTAACTCTGGGCTTATGTTAAAACATCTTTATGATACTTTTGCAGAAATCTAAATGAATGACAGAGTAATAAAACTATACAAGGAATAATTATAAACAATAAGTCTGTGAAATGGAACACCAGCAGCAGAATGGAATGAAAATAAATGTCTTAAGGGGACGAGAGCTACTTTTAACTATTTGAAGATCTGTAAGAAATTTACCATTAAAAGGCAATGAGCAAAGAGCTCTCTTCTCAAAAACAAGTCCTTCGCAGTTTCAGTTCATGTGCTTCAGACATGAAGAAATCAAGAGAGATTGCACAATGCAGTGTTGAACTGCTACATGTGGATCTTCAAACCTCTGATTCTTTGAAATTAGTGGATAAAAATAAATCTAGACCTTATATTCTCCTAGCACAAGCACATCTTATTAGAGCCTTAAGTGTTCTTGCAATCTCGAGTTCTTCTGAATCTCATTGATTTAATCTTCAAAATAGAAAACTACACTTACAAAGACCATTGTTTTTAAATTTGTAAAGGTGCGTGCATCTAAAACTCTGACATTGAAAATATCAGTTTGTACCACACACTCTTTGAACACCTCTGTTTTCACTTGTAAATCAAAAATCAAAAGGGGTGCTAAGTGATGTAAACATCTTTGTTGAGAAAAAAAAATCAAGTCGAATATACAAATTTTCTTATCCTTCACACCCACTAAAGCAACAAAAAGGACAACTATAATTTTCTTCCTGAAGGTGCCAGGAAACAAAACAAAGAGACTCTAATAGAACAATCAAATAGCATAGGATGGTTAAGACACTCTGCAACAATGAGATATTGACTAGACTAGGACTATTGTATACAAAGGGTTGTACAAATCCCCTTCACTAGTGAAATTTTATTTGACACACAGAATAAGAAAATAATATTCAGTGAGACTGCAAGTTGCTGTTGTTGTGTTGAATTGACATCTTAATTTACAAATGAAAATATTATTTGGAAGATAAGAGTTATTTCTTTTCATATAAAAATTCACATTTGCTAAAATGTCATGAGGCTGCAATGACTATTAAGGTGTACATGATAAAATAGAGGTACCTTGTTTTCTTAAAATATTTTTGCCCCTGTCACGAATGAAGCAACAATAAGAAAAACAGAAAACTTCACTATACAAATATTTTAAGCATTTATACTGTACTATTGGATAACACAACAGGGGGAAAGATCTCAAAGTTCAACCAGGTATTGCAAAAATGATACATTGGGTTCTTGATAAAATGCAAAAGTACTACCAGAAAAAACAATAAGGGACAATGAACTAGAAACTCGTGGATTTAAAATATCCAAGGTAAATATGAGGAGGGTGGAGAAATTGACACACCACTTGTGTGTTACTGGAGGGCTTCTCTCCAGGTTCCCCAAGCCCCGCAGTCCCACAATCCACTTATAAAATAATCACTCAGACGCTTATATCACTTATAAACTGTATGGCTGTGGCAGGCTTCTTGCTAACTGTTCTTATATCTTAAATTAACCCATTTTTATAAATCTATACCTTGCCACGTGGCTGGTGGCTTACCCGCGTCTTTACATGCTGCTTCTCCTGGCGGTGGCTGCAATGTCTCTCCCCCCTTCTTCCTGTTTCCCCAATTCTCCTCTCTCTTTGTCCCACCTATACTTCCTGCCTGGTCACTGGCCATCAGTGTTTTATTTATATAGAGTGATATCCACAGCACTTGTATCTTTGGATTCAGCAAATTGGTGGAACAGAAATGAGTGTACTGACATAAATGGGAAAGCTTTAGAATATTTCTATCTTATGATTCAAATAACTCTGCTTTTGAAGAAATTACAAGTTGTTATCATGAAATTCCATAAAAAATGTATTCATTGTACAAACTACTAAGAGACAGCAGCTTAAGTATTCAGTGTAATGGGAATACTGGAAACTTCTAAATACATATTTTCTCATACTTGGTAATATTAGGAATTGATAAAGATTTTCCCTAAGTTGCAGAAAAGCAAGGGCTCCACATTTCTTCGTGTACACTCTTTTTCTAATGTTCTGTGATAAACCTATGTTGCTTTTGAGCAAGGGAAGTATTTAAATTAGGTTAAGACAGCGGTGAGTGATGGACAGGAGGCAATGTAATTCAGCTTGTACTCTTAGCATGCATAGGAGGGTGGTGGATTGCCTACAGTCTTAAATGCCTGACTAAGGGGTTTCTATACCATTGAGTAGGCAGTGGGGAGTCATTGAAGTTCTCTGAGTTGGGAATTCACACAGTCAATTTGATAGTTACATGCATGGCTAAGTGAATGACTTCACATCTAGTTTTAAAGAAAGCAATTGCAATCAAATTATGGTCGCTGTGGTGTGGTGAGATTTTAGTGGTCTTAACAAAGTACCTTCAGAAATTTCAAGTTATTCAATACGTTTACCTAATAAATATATTTCACAGTAAATATGCAAAGTGAGCCCTTGCTGCTAATTGTCATAAGATATAATAACATGCTAAACTGATTTTTCTTCTGTTTTTTTCTTGGAAAGATAGGGAAGTGATGTTCAACTGAATTGTAAAAGAATGAACCTGTAGCCCTATATGCAAAATATTTAGTGTTATACTTAGTTGCATTGTTTTTAGGCTGCTTTTAACTATGACAATAAATGAGAAGCGTAGTTTTATCTGTCACTTCTAACTAGCAACCTTCAACATTAAACTGCCAGAATCTGAAATGCTTTAGAATTTTACAACAAAATAGCAGTTTATATATCTAGAATGGTGTCAGATCAGCTGCATCGTTGATACTGAGTGATTCAGTGTTTCTCACTTCTCACTCTCTCCACAACTCTACTTCAGAGTCATATTTCTTCTCATTAATATACACCTTAATTTCTGGTGTATGGTTGTAAGAAAATTTCAAATTTGCTTAACACAGTACCAATAATTCAACTTGATGACAATTTAAAATTAATATCTGGCTACATTAAAAAAAGGGATGGTTGTAACTTTGAAGAATCACCTCTTTCTATATAAGAATTTATAATTTCTCTTTTAAAATTTCTATTTTTCTACTCCAAACTTTATACTCTCTTCCCTAAAATGCTTATTTCATTTTTTTTTCCTTTCAATATCCTACTTTTGAAACAAGCTTCATTCACTTCCTCCTACAACAACTTCCTATCCACAGTCACATACATTGCATGGGTTCATGTTCCAAACTTAAATCTCTTTGCTTTTGCGTATTGGCTACATTCATTCATGATTCAAGATCAGTTTCTTCTAGCTGGATCACAGTGCATTTGGAAAGCAGGTGATGTAAAATTGCCACTCTTTTAGCTCAAGTCAAAAGTACATGGAGCTATTATTTTATTGTGCTAAGAATAAAATATAAATGGGAAATTTTTCTTGGCCGTAATTTGGAAAATTAATTGGATACCTTAGGCAAAGTTTTCTTAAACTTTGCAAATAAAAACATAAGAAACAGAACATCAATTTCAGCCTCATAAAACACCATGATCTTTGGCTACAGGCTTGAGAACCACACTCCAGATTACTGGAAAAGAATTGGTCATTGACAGGAAAGTGCTGAAATAAATAATTCTGTGTACCGGGAGATGAAGTGAGCACAGAAATTAGCTCATAAAACTCGCCTACTTTCGACAAAAAAGGACTTTTAAAATTGAGTTTTAAAAGATGCTATGATGATTTTTATGTTGTCCATTCAGAAATGGTCCAGTCTTATATATTTAATGTACTTTCCTTAAAGGAGGTCTAGAAATCCTGCAGCTTTGCTGAAGATGACTGATAAAATACCATGTTTTATATTTCTATTTGTGTCTTTTCTTTGTATATTCTAATAAGGAGATTTCTAGCTTTTTTGAGCATTAAGCTTACACATATCTGAAAAATTATATTTATTAAGTAATAAAACATATTTTCGCAATTATTTAAGTATATTAATATGATATAGCAAGTATATTTTCCATATTATGTGCATAATGTTCAGTGATCTACATCATAAAAATTATAAGAAAACATTGCTTATATTTTTGTATTGGTTTGAATTTATGGAATATATCTAAAGTTTGTTTATATTTATGATTATATCTTTATATCAGAACCCATATCTACATATTACTTTTTGGAATAAGGAAAGCAACTTTTTATGAAATTTGAGTGAGCTACATATTTGGTCGCTACTCTCCTTGCCCTGAAATAGATGCCCATAACTAAGTCTTCCAAATTCTGTCTCTTTATTAGCAAAATTAAAACAGCTCTATTCAAATTAAGGGAGATTAATTATATGAAGTGCCTGTACTATGAAAGACATCCAGCAACAAAAATAATGAGGATCCTTATTTCAAATTTCTTGAGCCTATTAAATTGGATAGCTTATAAAAAAAAAATCCTCTGGACTTCATTTCATGTTTTTGATACTTATCCATTCTTTTATTCACCTATTTCATTACATTAAAATCCCAACTGTTCTCTAGAAAATACAAAGTAAATATAAGATATTCAAGTTTATTTTTAAAATGACTATATTTTTGAGAGTTGTTTTGCATTTCAATAACAAAGAATTATTTCATCTTTAAGTGAAAAACAGCGGGTTAATAGCAGAGATTTCATTTTTAAAGTGAAAGTTAATTTGTCCATACTAAAATTCTCATTTCCATGTGGCATTAAAAGGTAATGGAGTTCTGATTCAGGATGCAAAATCATTAAGTATAATTAAAATAGCAAACATGGTACACACCGATCACTAACCAGTAAGTTGATAGCAAAGCTATACAGAATGGATGATTTATACATAACAAGCAATGAGTAATGTGTGGATTCATGGCTACTAGTGAGCATAAGGCAGATGCACACAAAATGCCACCCATGCCAACATGATAAATAACTTTTTTCATCATTTTTGAGGCTGAAAAAATGCCACATAAAGTTTAATTTAAAATCCTTTTTTTTATCAAAGAAAGTAACCTTCACTTGTACCACTAATAAAGCATAGCATATAACTTAATTCACACCATCATATAAGCATAGAAAATGCACCCTTTGTGATAGACACTGATGAGCTACACACATGAAACAAGGAAATTAGCAGTGGCATATATTAAATAACTAGGCAATGACAATTTGATGATAACAGTAAATTTGAATAAGCATCTAACACTTTGCAAATTCATACAAACCCAAAGCTCCAGAAGATATAGTAAGATTGAGTATTCCTTGTAAAGGAAGGTGATCTTAACCTAGTGAGTGTGGATCCTCTAATATCATTTTTACACTCCCTCTAGCTGTCTTTCCGATGCTAAGTTCATAAGGAGACATGATTTCATTCACTACCATCTTGATTTCTTTTGAAGTTCTAATTCACCAGTAAGACTTGGGTAATTTTTTGTTATGAAAATTGTTAAGTCTGTTTTCCTAAGTAAGCTAGTAATTTGCCAAATCCCCTAGTTTTGCTTCTCTCCCCCTTATTTTTAGATGCATATGTCTTTATTTGGTATGCTTATTGTCTCAGTCCAAGTCCAAACATCCTCTCTAATTTATAAACACACATAAACCTTCTCTACTGATTTTTTTAAGTTTCTGTAAAAAATTATTTTAAATGCTTTCTAATCCATAATTAATGCTTTTGCTAACAATTTAAATGAATGTCTTTTGAAAATTCTAATATTTAACATTCTAATAATAAAAGAATTATTTTAAAATGTTTTCCCATTAAATCTAAATTGACTTACCAAGCTAACTTTAGAATTAGTAAATATTTGGCTCAAATGGCTGTAGTATTTATCTATTTGATTTTGAAACAAGCTATTTTACAATTTGAAACTCTGAAATTTTAAATTTATGAAGTATAAAAGAATGAAAGCATTTGAGATGACTCCCTAGCAAGTGAGAATTTGCCTCTTGGAGAATACTTGGCAATGCCATTACATTTGACCATAACAGATGAGCACTTACTATGTGTAAAATACTACGTTCTGTAGTATTTTGAAGCAGATGGGCTCTTAATTTCAAGTGTCTGATAATTCAGTGGGGGATGCTTTACACACAAGAAAGAAATTAATAGTAACTCAATGGATAAAGTGACATTTGAGTTAGTGACTTCCTAAGTAGTCTCAATACAGTTTTACAATCACTATATGTAAAATTTTCCTTTCTTGAAAATTAAATGGGTGCATGATAGTTTTAAAATCACACATCATGTTAGTGTGTAGATGATAAGCCAGATAACGCTTTGAAAGGTAAATCAATAATGATAGATTTCAAAGCAGTTAAACAGATTAATAATAAGTTCAGAGAAGCCTCCTTTTAACAATGCAAATGAGAAAAGATGAACACAGGATAATCAGTTCAGTTCAATTTTCAAAACTAAAAGCTACATTTAGAAACATGACTGTATGTTTAGCTTATACAGTCTTTCAAAAAGCATTCCTAAGAAAACCTTACAGAGAACCAACATATTTCATGAGAGTTCTGTGTGGTTTCATCACATGGTCTAGATGATTGTCAACTGCTGAGGTCATACTATGTACACATGCCTGTGGCATGGCCACATGTGGCAAGGAGGTGTGATCACAATTTTAGAAGTAAAGAAACTGAAATTCCTTGAGTCTCCATGGTCATCCTGTCTTTAGTATTCTAATCAAGGCTGTATTTTCTTTATAGGAATCATTGCCTTCTAGAATCACATAATTTATTTGTTCACACACTTATATGTTGTTTACCAGAATGCAATTTGAACTAAGTCTCCCATTCCCTAATATTGAAAACATAGTGATGACTTACTTCATGCATACTGATGAAACGCCTCTTCCATTTATGGAATGTAGTTCTTAAAAATGTCTTCTTGGAAAACTTTTTTCTTTGGCCAAAGTGACATAAAATTCTAATTTGCAGTGTGCTTGAACATATGTGTTCACATTCATATTTTATGGTTGCAAGCTGTTTTTTTTTTTTGTAAAGTAAGCATCATAGGTAAAATTAAATGTGTGAAGACAAAAACATTGATAAAAATAAAAGAAGTATGTGTCTAGTAACATGAGAATCAAGGTGCAGGTGTTATCATTCAGAGTAGTACTATAAAAAAATTTATATGTCATTCCTTAGATTAGTGATCCCTAAACTCTTATAATCTCCCAACAAACAAATATCAGACACACGTATTGTGAAGTAAGCATGAATCATATCACTCATTCTTATAAAGTCACTTTTAACTTACACAGAGCTAGTGAAGTCATGAAACTAGAAGAACAACCTGCAAACACCACTAATGTAAAAATCATGTTAATAAAAGTGAGGAAACTCGCCAGGCGGTGGTGGCACACGCCTTTAATCCCAGCACTGGGAGGCAGAGGCAGGCGGATCTCTGTGAGTTTGAGGCCAGCATGGTCTAGAGAGTGAGTTCCAGGAAAGGCACAAAGCTACACAGAGAAACCCTGTCTCGAAAAACCAAAAAAAAAAAAAAAAAAAAAAAAAAAAAAAAAGTGAGGAAACTCATGGTATATTAAAATGCTAATATTAATTTTTGCTTCCTTCAATAAGGCCATTAAACATGAAGCCACATGTAATGTCTTCAAAAATGTGGAATTCTGCATAGTTTCCACATTTTCATGCTAGTTATACCTTGATGATTCCATTGTCACTTATTAATAATAAAATCATCAATTTTATACACATAATAGAATTATCACCATATCCTGGGAATATATTTCATGAAATTAAACACACACACACACACACACACATACACACACACACACACATACACACACATATACACTTATCTAAACATTAGATAATATTTGTCACTTCTCACCTAATCAGGAATTATATGAGTTGTTTACATTTTCAACAGAGAAATTTTTTCAGAATAATCCAATTATATTTTACCTAAATCATTGTCTGGACTTAAGTTATAACAGACTTAGACTAACTAAGCCCATCTTACAGATATCCCTTGGCTCAGTAATCTTCACAACATTTTCTCTATAATTACTAGGAAAACCATTGCTATCATCATAAATTTCTTCACATATACTATTACAGTTATCTTTACACCTGCTTTATTCTAGTTAGGTTGTTTGATATTAATTTACCTTCAAAACAGCTGCATAAAGTAGTTATTATGACTATTAATTAACTGATAAGATACATCAGCCATGGCTATAGAGACAATGTATGGAAGTCCGATAGCTCTGTTTATGTGTTGTATTTAAAGCCATGTGGTACAGATTTCAACAGTAGAGAGGTTA
Source organism: Peromyscus maniculatus bairdii (assembly GCF_049852395.1). Lineage (NCBI taxonomy): Eukaryota > Metazoa > Chordata > Mammalia > Rodentia > Cricetidae > Peromyscus > Peromyscus maniculatus. The sequence continues at coordinate 91,463,075 of NC_134860.1, forward strand.
ACCAGAGCAAGGACATTCTAGTATAATACCCTGTGTACCTTAGTCTCTTTTTTCTTAACATCACATATTTTTCAGGAAAGGGTTCTTTATTGTCCTGGATAGTCTGTGCTCAATAGACTATATAAACACATTTCAGTACTATCAAATAAGTAGTAGAATAAGTGAACTTACAAATTTCCCAAACTAGAAAATTAAAAAAAAAAACTGAAAATTAAAAAAGAAAACCCTTAAAAACACATATTTAGCATTTGATTGACATGCAAATCATATGTTAGGCATTTTCAAGATTGCTCACATTTCTATTTGGGCTTTATTTTTCTGTGACTTGAGCCCCAGTCTTTCCACAGTTTCTAAGGTGTTAGTTAAACTTGCTCTGTTTTCAGGTATCTGCTTAAACAACTATGACAGTAATAGGCATGCTAAAGTGGACAGAGTAGTTTCTCAGGAAGCTTAAACACTAGACAAAAAATTATAGGCACCAAAGGAATGCTCAGAGTGGGATAATTACTTTTCTCCAGGAAAGAGCATGGCAACTAGTTATCCAATACTAACTAGTCAGACCTAAACACATAATACATATGAGTAACATTATATGGATTGAGTACATAGTATGTATGGATATTTGGGGATACACATTAACACACACACACACACACACACACACACCACAACAAAGGAAAGGAAGAAATGAATTTGAAAGAGAGTACGGTAGGATGACACATGATAGAGTTTGGAGGTAAGATACAGTTATGAAATTATGCAATTATAATTTCAAAAAAGTCATAAAAGATTACATCATTAGTCTTGATGCAATTTTATTTCCTATTATTGGGATTAAGTTCCTTATTAATATTTTGTCTTCAGGTACTGTCACTAAAATTAATTTTGAATTACAACATATACTGAGGCCAAGTGTAGATCCTCAATGTATTGTGATAGACCAAGGCGGCCTGCAATGTTAACTAGATGATTAAAACATTTAAAGAAAGGAACTTCTTCTCTAAAAGGAATTCAAGTTAAGTTTCAGCTTAACACTTAAAAGGAGAGAAAGTGCTTACTAGACAAGGTAATGACCTGTGCTTGGATCCCAAGTACCCACATAATAAAGCAGGAGCTGCTGAAGCCTGCCATTACATGCTGCCATGGTTGTAGTAGTACTGGAACAAGAGGTTCTCTGGGCATCAATGTTTTGAAAGAAAATGGCCCGCATAGGCCCATAGGGAGTGGCATGAGTTGGAGACGGGCCTTGATGGAGTAGGTGTGTGTAGCACAAATCCTAATTGGTCTCAATAAAAACCCAGAGTCAGATATTAGGGCAAGTGCTGAAAGATCAGAGAAGCAGAGCAAGCCACAGCCACCACCTCTTCCCTTGCCAACTCCTCAGCCTGAAGAGGCCTTCTCCTGTCCCCTCCCACCTCATATTCCTTTCTCCACCCAGCTATATCACTTCCTGTCTCAATCTCCCTAGTGCTGGGATTAAAGGCATGTGTGCCTCCTAAGTACTGGGAGCAAAGGCATGAGATCCCAGGTGCTGGGATCAAAGGTGTGTGCCACCACTGCCTGGACCTGTGGCTAACTAAAGGCTTAGCTCTTCACCCTGATCTTCAGGCAAGCTTTGTTTGTTAGATCACAAATAAAAGATCACCACAGGTGTGGCTGTGTTGGAGGAAGTGGTCACTGGGGGCAGGCTTTTGAAGTCTCAGATGATCAAACTGTGCCCAGTGTGGCAGATCACTTCCTACAAATACAGATGTAGAACTATCAGCTTCTTCTCCAGCACCCATGTCTGCCTGCATACAGCTATACTTCCTTCCATAAAGATAATGGACTAAACCTCTGAAGCTGTAAGCCAGCCTGGGTTAAATGTTTTCCTTTATATGAGTTGCCACAGTCGTGGTATCTTCACAGCAACAAAACCCTAACTAAGACAAATAAATAGTCACCAGTTTAGCCTCAAACAACATGCTTCAGATTCAGTGAGAAACTAGTTCTTAAGGGAATGCATCAGGGAACAATAGAATAGGACATTCTCTCTGCCTTTGGCAGGAGCTTATCCATCCATATATACTTATTCACACACACAAACAAGCACTACCCACATTAAAAATCTTTGCATAAAATATTTGTTTGTCTAGGGAAATGTAAAATAAGTTTGTTTTATTTATTCCTATTGCAGCAGACTTTTCACGTTGAATGTCTTATAACTCTCAACTATAATACTGGCAGCCATAGCATCCCTCAACAAAGCCACACTATATAATTGCTGCCCTTTCTATCATAAATATTTCCCCAATATAATATCAAAGAAAACACTTTCTGCAATCTCATCCTTTATTCTAGCATCCTTTGTCCGTATATAGTAACTGCTGAAACCTCACCCACTGAACACATGAAACACACTGAGAACCACAGTTACCAAAGTAGGCAATAAAATGAAATTTGTTTTCCTGGATAGAACTAATTGAAAGTCAAGATGTTCAGTTTGGTATACCACAAAGAATAATTCTGTGCTTTTCTTCATCAAAGTAAAGGGCATAGCACAGCTTCCTTAGAACTAAGCAGAAAATTCCACCCTGCTTGAAGTCACTGTAAAAAAGAAAAGATAATGTTGGCTGAGTCTATTATCATTCAGCATTTGTTGGTTTATAGTAAAGTTTTGTTTGTCAATCAGTGTTCATTCTCTCCTAAATAGTCCTTTAAAACATTTAACTTCATTGTCATGCCAAAACTCTTAATTTCAACAATGATGTATACAGGTGTGTTTATGGAATATATTTATATCTGCATTTTGTGCTTATAAAATGTATTTTTTCATTTCTCCCAAAACCAATTTAGAAACCATGAAGACTCTCTCTTCCCTGGCATTATATAAAATGAACAAAACTCAAAGATAAATGAAAATAATTAATGTTTAAAAATAATTTCAAAACAGTCAAAAAGACTCTTTGTAAGTTTTCTATGTTTGCAATGAAAAGACTGTAAAAGCTAAGGGAAGCAAAGGAAGAGAAAACCCAGAATAAATGTGGCATGGATTAGAGAATTTTGTTAGCTAGAATCAATAGGAGAAAAATACCATCTTTCTTAGTTTTACAAATAGCAAGACTTCTATGATGTAGAAACCGTCTGACTTTTAAATACAGATTTTAATTACAAATGTGTAATACTTTGAAATTAATTTGGTGCCCTAACTCTAGCCTATTATTCATTGTCTTTGGGATCTTGTTTTGTTCTATGTTATTATTATTATTATTATTATTATTATTATTCATTACATTTCTGTTCAGGGGCAATTTAGATTTCAGGGGATAAGAAACAACACAAAACCTAGGATAACCCATGCTGGTTTGCATTCAGTACTTCTTATTCTTTATAACTGTTGAACTAGCACTACAAGATATTTCAGCCATATACAAATAATGTAGCCATAGTTTCTGTAGGTTGTTTTGGAGTGGAATATATCAAAAAGTTAGCATTGCTTACTACTAATAAATGGATTTATGATTTGTGTTTAATTTTGATAAAATCTTGAATGAGGTTTCAATTTTAATTCTGGTGCTATTGATAGTATGTTCCTATATAAATAGAATATATCACACTTAGTGGAACCGTGGTTTTACCTATATCAACTTAGTGGCTGGGGTTTTTGAAACACTGTATGTCTGCTGAACGCCACCCAGGAGTGAAAGAATGAGGGGCCCTATGCTTGATGTTTCTGAATACATTCCAGGGTAAATCCTTCCTCTGGTGCTATTCTATACTTCTATCCTTAAAAGGATGGGGGGGCATAGGGAGTCTCAAGAGAACTGAGTAATTCAACAGTTAAACACTTAAGATGATTAAATCATATTTGGTACCGTTAGTAATGCTAATGATGCCTATTTCTTCAAATACAAATTGTGCCCAGTAGAATGCAGTTGGCCATCTCCCTGTGGATATTGATTTCTGAACAATTTGCATCCATGGTACATTTATTTCAATGTCCCTTAGCTGATTTGAATGTGTGGCAATTGGGGATGTGCTTTGGATCAGAAGTAGTAACTTAAATGATTCTCTCATTAATTAATCAATTAAGTCTTTGAGATTTGATATCTAGAGATGAATGAAATTATATTATTTGTCAAGTTATGTCAGTTATAAATTCAAATGCATATTGACAGAGTAGCTCAGTAATTAGGACCAAAGCCATTGGTAGACAGATTTTGAATCCAAATTTGCCCAGCACTAAGTGATTTTGGTTCAGTTAATTAAATGCTTCAAACATTCATCTCATCAGGTAAAAGAGTGGATGCAAAATGCATATTTCTCAGTGTGTGACTTTTGTTTAAATTTCTATTTGTTCTCAGTAAGCAAAATGGGAATTCTATTACAGTCTTATTCCTTTGAATTTTAGAAGGGTAGTGATAAAAGGCCTGTAATACAATTAGACTGGTTATAGTTGGAGCTAAGTGTCAGGAAATGTGGTGGCATGTGAGTTGCTATCATTTTTATTTTTAAGAAATGTTTTTATCTTTATTATTTGATTTTTCCTTTGCATTCACCATGTAATTATACCATTTCTCCCTTGCTTTGTCTCCATCCAAACCTTCATATATGTCTGTCCTTGTTCTCTTTCCAATTCATATTCCTTATCTCCACTATTTATTACTACAAGCATATATGCATATGTAGATATATCCCCAAATACACCCTGCTCAGGCTGAATGTGCTACTGGTTTGTCTATTTCCAAGGCTGACCATTTAGTATTGGATAACCAATTGGTGTGCTCTTCCTAGGAAAGGCTATTTCTTCTACTCAATAGAATTCCTTAATTGCCTGTATCTCTTTGTAGGATTGAGCCCTGTCCTTGCCACTGCCTCTTCTCCACCTTAGTGTATCTATTGCTATTGTCCATGTTCTGCTCATGTTTAGATAAGTCATGTTGGCAATGCTTTATAGATGTAGTTTCTGACATTCATAGGAGACTTAGTTTTACAACCAACTCCCTGATCCTTTAGCTTTTACAGCCTTCCCTAACTCTCTTACAAAATGTTCCCTGAGCAGAGGTGCAGGAATTGTTCTGTAGACATACCCTTTTATAAATTTTCATTCTTCTTCTTCTTTTTATATGCACATTGCTGCTTTTCTTCTTTCTATCTCATTATAGTGTCTTGTAAGCAGCTGACCTCTTTGGAGTGGTGATACATTCTAGCAAACCCTGTAGAACTTTTAGTCACTGCTTTCTCTTACATAATCTTTCCCTGATATAGAAGATTAGCTATTTGGCCATGTTAAGAAAAAAACAATGAGATTTTGAATCCCAAATATTATAAATATGGATAACATATAAACCAACAATTTTTCAAAGCATAGCCACACATGATTATATGAAATATTATAAGATAAATTATTATAATATCTTGATGACTGGAAAACTGGCTGCTCTGGGAAGAATGCTTGATGAAGAAGTATGAAGACCGTAATTCAAACCCACTGAATGTAGTAAAAATGATAACTGTGGTTTTATGCATGTCTGTTACCTCAGCCTTATGGGGGTAAAGAAGGGTAAATTATGATCTTGCTGGCCAGGAAATTAGTTCCAGATTCAGTGAGAAACCCAGTTTCCATGTAATAAGGCAAAGAATGATAAATCAGGATACCCAATGTCCTCCTGTGACTTCTGTTCATATGCAAAGAATTCACTCCATTGTATATCCATGCACATACACCACACACACACACACACACACACACACACACACACACACCACACACGATATGCCTAAAATTCTTTCTTCAATGTCTTAAAATTTTCATTGTAGAGGTATTTTGCTTTGTTGGATAAACTTAGTATCAAATATTTGATTTTTTTGATGGATATTGTGAATTAGATTACTTCACTCAATTATATTCAATGAGTTTGTCATAGATATGAAAGCTACCATTGTAAGTGTATTAACTTTGTACATTGTCACTTTGTTGGAAGTGTTTATAAGATCTAAAAATTTGAGGGTAGTCTGTAAGGTCTCTTCATAGATTGATATTATCTGAAAACAGAAAATATGTTGTCTTCTTATACAAGACTTCTAGGACTATAGTGAATGGAGATGTAGATGATCCACACCCAGTCTTGTTCCTGATATCAGTGGGTATACTGTTAGTTTTTCTATTTAGAATGATGTTGCCTACAGATTTGTTATACGTGGCCCACTTATGATGAGGCATGCTCCCTCCAGTCCTTGCCTCATGATGGTTTTAATGATGAAGAGATGTAGGGTTTTGGGAAAAAAACAAAAAATAAAAACAAAAACAAAAAACCCAAAAAAAACCTTTCCCTCCATCTCATGATTACCCTGTGATTTTTCTTTGTTTTTCCCAGCCAGCTTCTTGCCTTATAACCTGCAACACTGACTTTCCAGGCAAAACATAATTAGTAGTGCAATAGAGGTATGACTATAATGAAGTTAATTGACTAGTTTCTAATTGCCCTTTCCATAAAAGTGAGTCCATTCCTGATACTGTAGAGTTGGTCAACACTCATAGTTAGGACGTTCATTGTTCTGGATCTATGACTTTCATTATATAAGCATGTTGTTAAACAGACCCTTAAATATCCATGCTAATTCCTATAGAATTTTTCAGTTCTTAGTCTGAATCAAAGAAGCTTCTATGTGCAGGGAAGGATGATTAATGCAGACTCATGGAGGTTTAAGGGGCTGAAGACATGTGAATGTTGAGTGCTCTTCCTTAAACAGGACACCCATATTACCTACTTCTAGAGTCAGAGAAGAGAAGGAAAGAAGGCCTAAAGAATGTTTGAGCTTGCAAAATCAGTAGAAGGACGACTAAATGTTATCTTATGGGCATGGCATAGCTGTAGCAAGCATGAACTCACAGCAGCTAAGGCTGCACAATCTCGAGGCTATGAGCACTTATTTATGTCTTGGCAAAGGTGCATGGAGGACCAACTAGGGTAGTTAATTGATGGGTGCTAGGCAGAAATCATAATTTTTAGTGGTAGAACCACTGGTGAGTTACTTGTGCTTCTCAACAATGTCCACTTGAGTGGCTCTGATTAATCCCAGTGTATAACAAAGCAAAACAAAACCAAAAACAAAAGACATGAAAGTGTTGTGGAAATATGGTAGCATGAAGGTGGGAAGGGGTGGGTGAGCATGGGAGGAGAGTAAGGGAGGATAGAGAGGTGAGAGTGACCAGAATGCCTGGTATATGTGTATGGCATGGCCAAACAAGACAGAAGTAGAAGGAGTGGAGGTTGGATTGATCAAAACACAGTGCCTTCAGGAATGAAATTTTCAAGCAAAACATCAAAACAATTATAAATAATGTTAAATGTGTATTTATATACATAATGTTCTCTTCATTCATATAGATTGCATTCAATGAAAGGTAAATTCATTTCTTGAATGAAATTGTTTTCATTTTTAAAAACTACCTAGAAATGATAACATTTTTTCATATTTAAGTATATTTTCATGACTTCTGATTAGGACATAAGTTATGACAGTCTAGTGTAACTACTGAAAATCAGCTAATGAATTTTCCAGTTTTTTTATTTCTTTAGATGTTTATCTGGTTGAGAAAAAAAGAGGAAGAATATGATTAGGAGAACCTATTGAAATATCGTTTAAAAAAATTCTTAATACTGGAAAAGGATAAATTATCACTGCATACTGATGCTTCTAACTTCAGCTCAGCTGATTGAAATAAGGTTAGCAATGTACAAAAATCAAACTTATTAATCTTTTGTTATAGCCACTATAAATCATAAGAATGTGCTAGCTATCTAAAAATTTCTATGCCTCATTGAATTCAATACACATGCATACAAACAGATACAGACAGACAGACAGACACACACACACACAAATACACCCATCAAAGCCAAAACAAATGTACCTCAGGAAAGCAAACTAAGACATTAAACATACACTGATGATAAAATTTATTCTCCCCAACCATTATTAATGCTGCTTCTTAAGAGAATTTGATTTTCTCATGACTAGGCCACATTTTATTCAGGGTACTTGATATTTTCAGATACGCACATTGCAAAAAAGAAAAAGAAAAGCCATAACATGGAGGAAGATGAGCATGTTAAACATGCTCATGGAATAGAATCAATAAAAACGTATAAAATGTGTTATAAAATATTTGCAAAGAGATTACAATACTGACACTAATTGGTGTCAAATCTGACAGGTTATGGATAAGTGAGTTGCCTCGGTGGAGTAGCAAATCTGTATATCCATTTGCTGTCTTCTTTTTTCCATGCCAATCACTGAAAATGTTGATGAGCAGGCCCGGCTGAATTGAGCCATTGAAGGCAAGAGTAGGGAATTAATTGTGTTCTCTTGCATCTTTTCCTGCTGCCAAAGAAAAGCACTATTGTCCTGCTTCTCATTCAGTCTAAGGATCTCTGCCAACTCCATTGAGAAAGTCAAACTGCATATCCAAGGGGAAGTAAGAATGGGGTTCACATCAAGTTTTGTTCTTGGTGGGGGTTGTAATGAGTTCTAAGCATAAGTGCTTCTGGGCATCACATTTTCAGTTTATGTTTAATGGTACAATGAAAATCACCAAATGTGGAGGAAGTCAGGGTGAAGAAAGGGAAGCACACTTTACAGCCTGAATAAAAGTTACATTTGAACCTATTTACAGTGTTGTCTGTGTACACATAGTAAGAAATTGCACGGTTGTTAAATGCATCAGGGCTTCTGAACCACAGTGAACAATTTTATCTGAAGTAATAATATAAATGTCCACTTTCACAGTTGAATGGGTACATTTGATTTTTTAAAGCATTTTCCTTAATATGACCCAATTAAGGGTATAAATTAAAAAGAAGTCTGAGTCATGAAAATGTCAGATCTCAAATACAATGTGCTTAAAGATTTAAAAATAATCCACATAAAATGCAAGAACTATATAATCATTGTTTGAACAATGTATGTGTTATCATGATTTTTCAAGAGGAACACAGGAAATTTAACTGGATGGAGAGTGTTAGGATAAATGATTTTAAAAAAAAATATAGTATCAATTGATTAATAAGGAATGATGGTACATTTTCAACATTGTGAATTCTACATTAGCAAAAGCTATGGGTACTTGAGAGTTCACAAAGGCAAAGAATGTCTACTTTCCCCTTAAAAACAAAAGATTCTATCTGTCAAAAAATTATGCTGTAGATATTGGCTATGAGGCTATACCTACCCAAACTAAGTAGACTCTAGTACTTATTGAGTTAAATCTCTTCTTATCTCTTGACATTTGAACAAACACTTACATAAAAGTAGCCTGTCCCTTTTGTTTATTGTTCTGGTTTGATTTGATTTTCTCATATTTCTTGCATCAAAGGCAAATGATAGAGTTTCTTTCATTAATTTATTTGTACTCTGTTTTATAAAAGTCTGGATAAGTAGCCCTCCAGAAAGTCTCCCAAACACAAGGATATGTATAGTAAAAACTGTGAAATGTGTGAGCCAACAGTTTTATTTGCTAATAAATTGAATCACATGGCATAATTGCCACGTGGCTCAGTGTGTGCTTGTCTTCATTTCATTGAAGTGTGCCTCCAGCACTTCTCTTTCATTGTGTAGGATCTACTTCTAATGTGACTTTTTGCAAGCTAACCCAGGTGAAAGCTACACATAGCCCCTAATTGACTCCCTAAATGACCACCGTTTGTTATAAAGCCAGGTAATGTTTATACTATTTAAATGAAATTGGCCTGAAATAAGTATCAAAATATAAGTAAGCTCCTCAATATTTATATCTACGATTCGGCAGCACTTTCACAGTGCAACCTATTTATCCTAAATATCTTCTCCTAATAAGTAATTTTCAGCATGTCACCACAATTTACACAGGTCACCATCCAAATGTAAAGCAAGTAACCTTTTTTTTTAAAAAAAAAAAAATTAGTTTATTTGCCCAGAAAAAAAGCTGTATGACCTGACACGTATCCTATCATTATTAATTTATTTGTGCTTTGGTTTTAAAACATCTTCTTTGCAGCAGCATGTGGTTTATCACAGTGAATTCAAGCCCAAGCTTCTCAGGTAGAATCAGGTTTAGAATAAATCAAATAAACTGCTGAATGTCATTTTGGTGTGACTGTAGTTAATTAAAAAAAAAAGGATTCCATCCTTAGAGCTATTTTAAGTCTACAGCACTGTAGGATGGAGCTGTTTTGGTTTTACCTCTTCAGTTTGTTGGCTGTTTTCTGATTGCTAGTCCCAAGTGATACTAATGTCGCCCCCTTTAACCAGTGCACTTTGGGTAGTCTCCATAAACTAAATAATACATCTATGAAGCAATCAGCGATAGTTCAGAGTTAGTATCAATACATTCTGTTCCTAGCCCTTAGGAACACAATCACCATTTCATTGTAAATAAGACTAACTCATTTCTGCAGCATTTTAAAGGGAACATTTGTTCCCTTTAAAAATTAAATATGATTACAGAATATCTTACATTCTGTAGATTATAGGATTAGTACATACTGCCTCATAAGGCAGTTGAATGTAAAAGTTTCTATTATGTAGTAAAGTGACATAAATATTCACAGTGGATATGCATATATGCTCATTGTACCCAAGATAATATCTTAGTAGGACACCACTTGAATAACCTCATACTATCCCTAAGAAGAGCTAATATATTGAAATACCTAAACAATTTGAGATTTGCTTTTGCTTCTCTAAAAAGTACATTTTAACTCAAGTTTTAACTCAAGTCTTTTGAATTCTACATTACTTCTAGAAAAAGCAAAGGCAGGCTGACCCAGTAGCACACACCTATAATCCCAGCACTTGAGAGCCTGGGAAAGGAGGAGTCAGAGCAAAAGGCCATCCGGTTCTACCTTGCGATTTGAAGCAAGCATTGAACTACACTGTGATACTCTTACTCTATTCCCTCTTCTCCCCAAATAACACTATTATTATTTTACTACTATTATTATTGTTACTGGGCTCCACGTGCATTCCATAATCATATGTGCAGAAAAGATGTTCCTCTGTACACTGGCTGCCTCTAAGGAAGCAGGCACAGTTGCATTATGTACGTGTATCTGCAGTAGCCTTCTCAGGTAACCTCTGGAATTACGGAAATGCATGCCTCATTTGTTTTTCCCTGATAAACTGCTCTACATTATCCATTCATTCTTTCTCCCTGGTTTGTTTCTTCAGGAGCCTCGCTTCAGCTTGGGCATCACTTGATCTTGAAGATACAATTTACAGTATTACTTTTTCTGTGATTAGCTGAAATTGTTCCACATCACATGAAACTTAATTGCTTTCTTGTTATTGCTAACAATATATATTACACATGGTTGAATCATTTTGAAATATGACAAATAACACTTGTCAGCATTTATATTTTAAAGGTCACATGTTAGTTTTTAAAAACTACTTGTAGAACACCTTTTCCCACTTACATAATGCTACAGTTTTCAAATTACTCTTTAATTTAGTAATGATTCAAAATTTATAGATTTTTCAAATAGGGAACCAGCTGAAAAATGCCTAATTTTTAATAAAATGCTTTGTACTCTGTTGCATAGGAAATTTAAGTAAATATGTATTCCACTGATAGATTACTTCATTATTAACAATATCTATTAATCTACATATCATATTAACTTCCTACCATATAGTGAGCAAAATCCTGAATATATAAATTAATGAAAAACTTAGTGTTTCAGACAACTCAGAATATAGTAGTTGGATACATACATATATTTATATATATAATTAAAAATTTAAGCTAGGCCATGCTGGCACATGCCTTTAATCCCAGCACTCAGGAGACAGAGGCAGGTGCAGATGAATCTTTGTGAGTTTAAGGCCAGTTTGGTCTACAAAGTAAGTTCCAGGATAGCTAAGACTGTTACACAGAGAAACTCTGTCTCAAAAAAAAAAAAAAAAAAAAAAAAAAAAGAGAGAGAGAGAAGAGGAAGAGAAAGAGAAAGAAGAAAAGTAAGAAGGAGAATAAAGAAAACATGTTAGTAAAGTAATCTGCTCTTTCATGTCTTTACTTCATATAAAATGAATAAATGAATTTGGAAAATTAGGAGACTGATGTGAGCTGTAGTAATTGGGCATAAGACACACTGCTCAAGTAGTATGTGGGCTGTAAACGTATTCTGAGACATGCATTCTCCTGCACTTGATTTCCCTCTAAACTCCAAATATTTGTCCCATAAGCAGGCAGTGAACACGAGCTGTCAGTTTTAAGTGTGTGGAACCTGAGGCCCCATGAGTTACTGTATTGGGTTTGGGGAAATCTGTTCTGTGTTATGTCAGAGAATTACAACATATTGCTGCCTCGAGCAATGTTAACTTTTAATGTCTTTGTTGCAGTATCTTAAACTTTCCCCTCACATCACACACAATCATTATTTTCTTGCCTTTTCCCATATTTCTTTGTATCACACTTTATCTCCTCATCTACCATCAGCAATATCAAGCAATGTTACTTGAAAATATCTTAAAAGTATCATGATTTTAGAATATTTGGTTACAAAGATACTTTACAATAGCAACAAATATTCTTGTAAATTCACAGAATTCTTGCTCTACAGGTAAGAAAAATCTGCTGCTAAAATAAGGAAAGTTGTTTTCCTTTGATAGTGCAAGAAATTTGATACTACCTGGGTTTGGCCACTAAATAACATTAAATAATATCGCATAAACTTAATGGATGTCATGCAGCTGCCTTCTTTTGTCTATTTCCTTGGTTTTAAATTTTCATTTATTATTTGTATGTTTTTTTAAAAATGATATGATTTAAGATGAACACCATAAAGTTGTGATTTTTAAGTAAAAGATGTACCTACCTTAATATGAATAAGATTAATTTATTGGTCAGGATATTGCCCAACATTTAATATTTGGTCTGTATTTCTGATTCTCTCTCTCTCTCTCTTTCTCTCTCTCTCCTTCCTTCATTCTTTTATTCCTCCTTCCTTCCTTGCTTCCTAAACACTTTACTGTATGGCAGACGTGCTTATGAAAAGGAAGAAAAGGAATGATATCTGTGGAATACTTTAACTCTTTTGGCATCTTATATGTATTTTCTGGTATACCCTAACAATAACCTTATAAAAGATACATTTTCTCCTATTTACAAAGGAGAAAGGTAAGGCTTGATGTAATTAATAGAACTTAGGAACCTTAATTTAATAGACTGCTGGTGTAAATAATATTATTCTTCAGATGTGCAAGTTACCCTTGAAATGAAATTTAGGCTTTTGAAAATTGTCACTATATTCTTAGTAACAAAAACTGTAAAAAACTTATAGTATTGCGACAAACAATACTAATGTGAACTTTTTCTATGCATCTGAGTCTCTCTCTTTCATTATGCCATTTGTTTATTGCTGTTTTACATTGCTTTTCAGCTTTTTTGATATCTCCCTTTCTTCCTTTCTTCTTTCCTTCCTCCCTCCCTCCCTTTCTTCCTTTCTTCCTTCCTTTTGTTCTTTTTTTCTTTTTAAATACATGGAAGAAGAAAGTGCATTTACCTTTCTGGGCATGTTGTAATAAACAACCTTTTTCTGTAAATACTCATATCCTTCCTTGATTCATGAAAGGCACATTAGGAGCAGAAAGGAAATGTAACTATACCGTAGTAGATTCCTTATTTCCAACACATGACAGTGGCATTTCTGTAAGAAATGCTGAGAGACAGTATCGCCCAGAACTATTGGCATTCCTACACTGGTCTCCTATTAATCAGGGAAAATGAAAACTCCTCTGTGTGTTAGTACCAATATTCCATTCATTCATGTGTTTAAAGCAGAGAAAAATGTTTCCTATCCTTTACAAACATAGATATGCTCAATAGCAAAGTTTCCATCATCTTTAATTATTTTTTTGTCTTTTATTTTGAAGCCCTAGCTTAAGTCTTATAAAAATGTTCAAATATGTGTTTCATTAAGAAGTTTCATGACAATCAACATTGGTTTGCTATATTATTAAATTATGAAAGCATGATAGAAGAACATTTGTGTTCATAATAAAAGTTAATATGTATAATTTTTATTTAATGTAAATATAAAGCATAAAAACTAGTTTCCAATATGAAAAAAAAGAAATTAACTTTCTAAGAAGCAATTGAAAAAAATGTATCAAACTAGGAAGGTACTTTTTTTTTTATAAAATACATTTTTAAAACATATAATAAAAATGTCCATTATTTGTATACCCATTAAAATTACTGCTCAAAATAATTTAAAATTTGGTATTAAATCCTAAAAAAAAATCTTTCCAAAGGGAATCTTCAATTTCAAAAGAGTTGTCACCTAACCGTGCTTCGCCATGCTTACTGCGATGGAATCTGAACTTTCCATTGTAATTTATGGAATTATTCTCAATTCACTCTTTATTTTATAAGGATGTTAAATGTTATAGAGTTCATGGTTTCCTGGTAGACAATGCCTGCAGTCTTCGCTGCGTACTGCCAATCCCATGTCATGTATAGCATTCTCACTGCCATTTGTTGAGAAAATAAAATCAATCTGAAATTTAAGTAGACTCTGTGATTTGCTACTCATGATCAAAAAACAACAAAACCAATGCAAAGTTTGACCATGACTGGATAACTAGTAGGGGTAATATCTTAGATGTTGTACACATACACGTCATTTGGATAATTTAATATATAGTTGATGAGTACTCATTACGTGTGTAATGTAAACTAAGAGTAAAAATGTATCCTGTTCTCCTTTCTCAAACAGCTTATAATTGTTGGAGTAGAAAATTAGTTGAAAATTAATTCCATAACCAGGTAAAATGTCCCATGGGGCTTCTTCATCAGATTTTTGCTATAAAACAATAAACACATGGTTGGCTTCCCAGTATTAATTTATGGCAGATCCAAAGCACTCCTCAAGGCACATTATTTTTTTTTTATTAAACTCAATAACAACACCTACCAGCAAGTTGTTATGCCTTTTTTGTGGCATTATTTGGGAATGTTAGACATTAACCTAACAGGGTGATAATTCTCATCTTTCTTGACTAAGTCCCTGGGTGATGAGGAAAACAAAAGAGGACAAAGCAGAAGAATGCACACCACACTTGTCCATGGAGCTAAAGGTTTGTTACTGATGGACTATACCAGTTGTGTATGTGGTAAGTCAGGCCGTGGTGGCACAAGCCTGTAATCCCAGCACTCAGAGGCAGAGAAAGGCTGATCACTGAGATCAAGGGCAGCCTGGTGTATGAAATGAATTCCAGGACAGCCAGAGATGCATATAAATACCATGTCTTGGGGGGGGGGGGGAAAGAAAAGACAAAACAAGAAAAAGTTACTGTGTATCTTGTGTGATTCACTCTTGATGCTGTGATAGAAGGAATGAATTTTTTTTCACTTTCATGGGTTCTTACTAATACAACTGTTCTGAGGATTTACATGAATCTTGGTACAATTCATACATTAGGAATCTTATTGTATTAGTTTAATAAAACCTTGATTATGACTTGATGTAGAGCTCAGCTCCTGTGCAAAGTATATGTAGATCCTGAGCATGGAGTCAGTGCCAGTACATATCCTAGATCATCATCTCTGAAAAATTCTAAATTTCAGCAAAACTCTGAACCTCATTTTTCATACTGAGGCAATCTGTGTATGAGAATTTAGTGTATTAATATATGGAAAATAGACATGCCTGGTACGGAGGTAGCACCTATAAAATATTTGCCCATTTTTCCTTCCTAGATTTTATATTAATGTTCTCAACAATGTAACACTGGGCATCATACACACATAGGATTATGCCTCCAATTCAGTAGAACTGTGGAGAATGGCTACTCTTGACAAGGGAAAGATAATAGTAGATCTTAGAAACAGTTGATTATTTGCCCCATCTTTTGTCTTGACCTTAATACCCCATGTTTGCCACTTGGCTGCCTGTGCATCTCTTTGTTTAATATCTCTGATATTTAAATTGCTTTTAGCAAATATCTGTATTGCCTGGGATAGGGAGGAATAAAATTGTGGCAAGAGAAGAATCCTCATTTTCCACTTTGTTGCAGAAACTATGTACTTGGCATACAGAAGACAGTAGCGTAAGTAAGAACAAAGGGTTCATTTTTAACTTAAATGACCAATTCCTTATGCTTCCTGACATCTGATGACTGAGCTTGGGCTGTGAGTGTCTATGCTGCAACAATAACCTGAAACTATACTAAAATTGTTTCAGGTTACACCATGCTCTCTTAATCCATAGACTTGCTATTTAGTAATATCAAATATACTCACAAATAGATTGATATTTTACCAATATTTAAGTAAAGTACTGACAGATAAGTTTACTCAAAATATCAGCCTACAAGTGTGTTTTATAAGATTTAATTTGTACATGAGTTTGTTAAATATGGAAACAATATGGTACACATGTTTTGATGCCTCAAATAGTTTACAAAGTCTGTTTTAATTAGTTAATCAATTAAGGCATGAATATTAGTGTATTCTGGCAGAGAATAGACAGACTGGATGTGAAGAAAATAAACAAGTCTGTTTTTTTTACTTTTAACAAGAAATAGAGCAAAAAATTTTAATATATAAAGTCTGATATTAACACTCTCAAATATCTCTTGTATCTTCAAGATCTTTTAGCCCATAATATTTCATTTTTGTTGCAATAATTCATAACTTATGGTTGCTGTATGTTAGGTAGGAAACAATAGAATTAGGTGGAATAATATTATATAAATGGCAACTATTCCATAATACAATGAGAGATATCTGTGTTGTAAGAAGATACTCCTTAGCTAATTAAATTTAGAGACCAAATTAATTGAATTTGGTCTCTAAATAAAGAGAGAGAAATCCAGATGGCTCTTGGATTTGGATTGGGATTTTCTCCAAGCTTTTGGTAGCTTCCCAAGAGGCTGGCTCTGTTGCTCTGTGAGCTCAGTGGAAAAGCAGCAGACAGTGTTCTCTGAAGGCATCCAAGACTAAAGCCAAGTAGGGATATAACATCTGTGTACAGTTATCCAGGTCTTTTTGTCCTCATGGCAGGGGTTATGACTTGCACTCATGAGGTATGTTTCCTATGTGACGGGTCTACCTTTGTTTAGACTAAGTGTAGTAATTTAAGAGACCTTGCAAATGGTTATTTCCTCAATAACCTCAATAACCTGTTCATATTGCCCTCCCCCCGTAGGAAATTCAGGGCATATATCATCACTCTTGTCATTACTGGAATCATCTTCTCTATGCTTATCAAGCCCCTCATATTATAATTGCACCAATGTTCCTACAAAGAGCTTATGTCATCTGTTACAAGGGAATGGGTTCTTGAGAAAGGAGGATCTTTTTGTTCACAGAAGTGACTTCTAAAGAAATGATATATCTGTCATTTGTTAATGAAGGAGATGTTTTCCCCCCAAAAAAACTGTGTTTGGAAATCCTTTTAACATTATCTGTACTGTTTTTACAATACAGGAAGTTATTACATGGATACTTTCATCAAAATAATGAGGCTATATAATTGGCTCTGCAGGTAGCAGTTACTGTGATCATTAGTTAAGTTATATCCCCAAAGGTTTTTGGGATTCAGAGTTCCCAAATCTCATGAACCTCTCCCATTTTAGGATGTACTTGTACTTGATCTATACTGTGAGGAAATATTGCAATAAGAGTGCTTCATCACATGATTCAGAATGAGCCAACTCTCCTGGAGGAAACACTGGTGTAAAAATATTCAGTGTTTGGAGAATTTTTGGATATGCTGAAATTTTTCCACAACCACCAGACATGCCAATCAATGATAACACAATGCAAGTATCTCTGAGTGACACTTAAAGCTGCATTTATAAACAACCTGCCTCATTCAAAGTCAGTGAAGAGACAGGACTTACAAGTCCAAGCTGAAAAGTTATTGAAATGTGACTGACATCTCCAAGAAATGGTATCAAAGGTTTTGCATGACCTAGTGCTGAAGCACAGCAGGGTTAATCAAAGTTATGGCAGTTGGGTATCATAAAGGGCAGCCTTGGGTTACTTATTTACTTATTTTACTTTATTTGTGTCACTCAGTGGGATCATTATCACCCTTCTTCTCTTCTCCCTGTCATTTTATCCTTAGTGTGCATTGTGTCTTGTAAACTTTTGCTTCCGTTATTGTTAGAAGGGAGGACATTGAGTCTGGTACTAGGAAGGCTTCTGTGGATAAACCACTGTGTTACATCTGCTTTCACTGTTTGAATTCCCTTACATTCCCCTAGGACATCTTGAGCTTTCACTGTTATGTTACACTGCTAGACGTATCCTGGAAAAAGAGCATAGAGCTGTGTCTCCCATCCACTCCAAAGAATTTCCAGTAGAAAATAACTTCAATGAATTACTGAAATGCTAAATGCTACCTGCTGGAAACGGGTCAGAGACAGGACAAAGGAAGTGAGGTGGATCTTGGTTCACCTAATCATTCTGTCTCTTCCTAATAGCAGACATATTTCTTCCCTTTTACTAACCACCTGACTAATGGAAACCTTTTCTTTAAGTTTACATTGTTGCTCCCACTGGAACAACAATGGTATTCTGACAGTATTTTTGATTTAGCGTTACAGTTAATAACAGTTAATAAACAATTCAGTTTTACTTCTATGTAATACTGAAGATTCTGTGGGCATTCATTCATATCTTTTTAAAGTACCAAAAAGAAAAAAAAATAAGACACTGTAAATGAAAACTGTCTTATGATGGACAGAATCTAGCAAATAAGCTCTAATTATGTTCACAATAACTGTGCATACATTTTTAAAAATACAGTCAATGATGTGTTATATTTATATACATTAAAGAAAGCAATGCACAATAGAAGATATGTGTGTCAAATCAATATCCTGCTGTCCTTTCATTTCTATAATTGGGATCCAATATTACATGGCTTTTATTTATCTTGTGAATTTATCAGACTCTATGTCTGAGTTTTAATACTATAATCTTGAACATTACTACTATTGGTTTCTAAATGAGAATCCTCAACTTTCCTCAGAATTTTATCTGTGACTCTGTAGCTAAGAACCTAAAAATATTTTCCTATGTGGCCAGACAGTTTGTCTACAATATAAATGAGTAAATGCTATGTCTGAGTGAATCAAATATATTAGTTATTCTGGATTCAATCCACAGCTCATATTAAAGTCACAATGACTCCAGAAGAAAGCACAAAAGGGAAAAATCACTATATTCTATACTATTAATTATTTTGAAAATTTTAAAAAGAGATGAGAGTCATACTTGGGAAAGATCACCTTGGAATGAAAGCATATCAAACATGATAGGAATGGACTTTTCTTTTATGAAGAATAATGGTTTAATGTTTAATTAATCTTATCCATTTCTGCATTTATGGGAAGGCAGAAAAGAGTCTGCTTTATAATGTAGAAAATTAAATATTAAAACCTTGGTGCCTAGCGGACTTACATTTTCTTATTATGAATGAGCATTTTCACTTTCTGCACACACAAAGAATGAAATAGACGACGGATGCAGTCACTTATCTTTTCAGAAAAGGAGAATTCAGTGCATCTAAGGAACATCATATGCTAGAAACAAAATACATTTGAAGACAAAACAAAAAAGCACACCATAAGCCAATTATCTCATAAAATCAACATTCTTCATTCTAAACATAAGTAGTTCTTCCTTCTTCTTATTTCGGTATGTGAATACCTAAAATTAATAGATCCAGTACTCTAAAATGGCATGTGGCTTAAAAGAGTTACAATAAATTTCATATTCATGGTGCCTTTGCTAGTTAGAAAAAGTATGTTATGTGTTAATTAAAGCTAATAAATAGCACTAGCCTAATAAATGAAGAGGTGAACAAAGATCTAGAAAAACAAAGCCAGATATTTAGATATTTGATATATTTGATTGCATCCATGATTACTTACAATGTGAGCCATATATTGCAACTTCTATTTCAACACAAAACTTAGCCTTGCACATTAAGTAATAATTGGATCATTGTTTTCTAATGTGCTATTATTTGCAATAAAGCAGCTGGAGGGGATAAAGACCTCTCCACAGATGATGTAAAGCCTTTCACCTCTTCTAGGCTAGTTTATCACTCCAGAAAATTAAAAATGAATTAATGGAGATAAGAAAGGCTACAGAAATCTCCTAAAGTTAACAGTATTATCAGTATGGACAGATAGCACAAGCCACTAATCCCATTTATTTGGGTTGCTAAGAAGAGAGGATTCCAAATGAAAGGCCTGCCTGGGATGCAGAACGAGTTGAAATACGGCTGTGTAATTTAGTGACACTTTACCTTAATGTACAAAGTTAAAAGAGCCTCGTGGCTCTATCCCAGTGGTAGAATGTTAGCCTAGCACATGCTAGCCATTAGCTTCAAGCCTCAGAACTGAATATCATGGCTGCCATTAACATTTGTAGATGGCTTCCTGAGCTATTGCCATCTAGATTTAAGTATACAGTTTACTGATTTAATGATTTAACATGCAAGAAAATGTTCATATTTACAGTACATTTCAGTATCATAAATTCAAAAAGATTAATACAATTATGGATGAATGAAGTAAAAAAACTGAGGACATTAGGAAAACAAAATAACCCAAATATACTAAGTCTGCTTTTACTTTGTCTTTGTTACAACTTTCAATTTCTGTCTGAATGACTGCCCTCACTTACATAGACAATACAATGTGTTTCCTAGAGATTTTTCAGAGAAAACTGATTCTGTGATGGAATTTTATGGCCACATCCCATCTCCAATAGTCTGTAATAGACAACCATTTAATATGAATTCAATCCCTATCCACCATCTTATGATCACTTAAGTCTACAGGACCTATTCCAAGTGGACAAACTGCAACACAAAACTGCTACTACACTAAGAAATGAGTTGTTTCTTCCCAGAGATAACATGACCAATTATCTAGTCCAACTCATTTATCAACCTCAACAATTTCCCTTCAAAATAGTTATGTGCTAAGAAAGTTTGGGCAATCAGAGACTTAGAAAACTTAAATTGATTTCGTTCAATAACAGAAAGAGATGATATTATTTCACGTGCCACTGCAGTTCAACAGGTTATATCAATTACTTCAATTAAGATGCAGGAGTCATAAATGTGGAACTGCTAGTGCCTATATTTTCTAATCATGAGAGCTATTCAAAATCAATCCCACAGACAGTAGTAGTAAGTCAAAACCAGGAAGAAAAAAATTAGTAGTAATTATTGCCAGGTACATAACATTAAATATATATGAATTTTAACTAAAGAAAACATATGTGGCTGACAAAAATATTGATTGATATTGTATTCTAGCGTTTTCAATAAAATTTAAAGCTGAAATGCAAAGCATTGTGTAAGACAGCATGACATATTTCAGAGCCCTTCTTTGGTTAAAACTCTATGCATTCCTTGATATTCAGATCCAACCGTGTCTATAAAACCTATCTTTGCACTTCCATGTGTTATATCAGGCAATACTCTTTTCATGTGCTAGAGTTTAAAATGTCATCTCGTTAGATGCTTTACTAATGTACCTTCACAGAGAAATCACAATCATGATAAATAAGGCTTCAAAAGTGTTCTGCTGCAGTCAGGCCATATGGGTCTCTTACCTGTATAAAGCCTTCAGTTCTGTTTCCAAAGGTGAAATAGAAGAACTTTAAAAACTAAAAGGCAAAATTAATTTAGTATGTAGCATCTTAGGTCTGGGCACAATAAAAAGAGCATAATAAGTGCTTAAGATTTTGGTGTTTCTAAACTGGAAAAAAATGTTTGATTTATTTTTGTTTCAGAAGATGGAAATAAGGACAAAAAATAAAAATAACAGAGAAGTAGAGTTTTCTTTTATTTATAACTGTAGCCACAATAAAATAGGCTTCCTTTAAAAATTCAAAGTTTGCATAGACAATGAATGAGACTACAAAGAATTCTGAATTGAATTCTTATATTTCTACACACTTGACTATTGGTCTCCTTCATTGCTACAGTTCCGTAATTTCAAATCAAAATCCTGTGTCCTGACATTACTGAAAAGACAGCTCCTTCACCCAGCTCTGGTAATCTCTGGAATCCTATTCTGAATAAAGGGAGATAAGAGATTTGGCTAGGAAATCTGAAAGAGACCCAACTTCGCCAGCAGAGAGTTGATAATTTATCAAAGTGAAGGCATTGCTTTTTTTGTGTTGCTCATCTACAAATGAAAGGTTAAAAAGCAACCTTTTGAAGGGAATACCTTAACCTTCAAGTGTTCACTCTTAGCACGATGTGTTAATCAAAAACAATGCTTGAGAGAGTGACTGCTAGAATCGCTTACAATATGTGGGCATATATGGAATATTCTTCTAATGAACCCATAGTGAGTGAAGAATGCCAAACAATTTCCACTAAAATTATTACTTATTTATCTGTTATTTATTTGGAATTTTGATAGATTTTACTTGATTGCCTTGAACTTCTTTTAATGTTCTTTGCTCAGCCTGTAGACTGTTAGAATTATGGGTATGAGATACCATTTCAGACTCAAAGCAATTATTGTATGCAAGCATTAAAAATCTCATTTTAATTTTACATTATTGCTATTTTTATATGTTTAAATTATTGTATGTAATGGTGAACTATTTAATCTGTCACAATAGTGACTATTTTCAAATGCTATTGATGTAACCATGAAAACAATGAACAAAATTATTCAATTTTTAAGCCGCCCCCCAAGAGCCCAGATCACTATATACTAGTCCTCCCATTTTTAATATAGCAAAAATTAGAATTTAGAAGTCTTAAAAAATTTAAATATTCCCTGAGCATTTTAGATTTAGAACATTTATTTAAATGAAAATACCAACTGGTAGTATTATAGAAAACTCTTTGTTACAAAAATATCTATTTAATAATAGAAAATAAGTGATGGTTCATATGGAGTGTCACCTCAAGATGACCAAGAATTGCTTGCCCTGCTTTTCACCCAACAATAAGATGACTCTGGAGAACCATCTGCTGGAATTTGGTTCTCTCAGACAATTCACTTAATTCATTTCTGTCTAAATATATGCATTTCTCTTTATTGATAGTCATTCTCTTTCTTATAATTCAATAAAAGCCAATGCTGTGATATCGCTGTCATCAAACATCAGAAAAACACCGACAAAGGTCTCCCAAAGCAACCGCATGGGAGGAAAGAGGGCACCCATAGATACATTCTAGGTAACTTGAAACACTGGGAAGGTAGGATCTCACCTGAGTAGATTGGCAGTTTAAATGCCTTGACTATCATTCACATATTATTTTAAAACTCTTTCAAATAACTAATTACTGAGAGATGTGTGTGTGTGTGTGTGTGTGTGTGTGTGTGTGTGTGTGTGTGAAGTAAGGCTATGCTGACATAGTTTTCAGGTCTAGAAACAGGAAGGGAGCTGCAGTTAGGAGGCAACAATGAGAAGTGATACATGAAAATTTTCAGCCACATACATAATATGCATAGATTCATACAAATTATTTGTGTGGGAGGTATTATCATTTACTATTATTTGCCATAATAATACATGTCAATGATTCCATCCACGCCACTAATTTAATACTTCTCTAGACTTTTCAATGCCATAGAACAATCTATCTATTAATATTATGATGTTGTTGATGGAAAGATGCAGCATAATTTAATAAATATCAAAGGTTCTATTTTAATTTTAAAATACACATTTAATAATATATTTTTGCTTTAAATTCCTTTTCCTATCTAATAATGCTTAAGCTTTGTAGATGACAGTGCAAACTGGGGAATATATTGTAATTTAAAGTTGTGCATTGGCTTTAAGGTTCAGCTTGATAAAAATTTAAATTGAGTCTCCAGTTGTGAGAAGAAGAGGAAGCCAGTGTCTTATTCTACATTTCCATTTTGTCTTAGATCTTAGTTTATGGAAAGAATTCCACTTTTACTCACCTCACTATCTCTCACATTAACCACAGTTTTGCAAAATTTTGAGGTATGATTAAATATTAGTAATTTGCAAAGCAGGTTAATTTCACATATAGAAAGTTGATGTTTATAAAATCTTTTTCTAAGACATAGACATCTTCATTCTGAAGAGAAGTATGCAAATAAAACAACCAAAAAGAACTTTGAAATGTATGCCATATATCTGTCAGGAGTCAGTTACAAACAAAAACGCTTTGAGATAAATAGAAGCTAGAAAAATTGAGGTACATTTGCAAAGTAGAGAAAGTGTTTTCCTAGTAGGTTTGTTTTTCAGATTCCTATTTCAAAAGATGAAAAAAAATTTGCAGTCAACATCAAGGAATTTTGGTTGAGCATAACATCTCCTGCTGCTAGCAAGCAAGAAAGGGTCTGTCTGGGTTATATGTTGACCACAGTACTTCTTTGTCTCAACTGCTATTCTGTACTCTTCAGGGTTTGAACATACGCAGTATGGTGAGTGAATAACTGGTTTCTTCACAAGAATGCCTTTAAATTATTATTATTATAATTATTATTATTATCCAATTACCTATACATCTTAATTTTTCACTCACATATTTTCCACCTGTTTTATAAATGGAGAGTTGCATAACATTAAAACTAGTTATTGTAAGTATCTTTTTCTTTTACTATACATCAATTTGAAAAGTTAGGACATCTCATTAAACACTATTTGGGTGTGTGTTTGTGTGTGTGTGTTCAGAAGAGTACGCCTGTGTGAATGTTTATGTGTAAGGTGTTTGTACCTGTTAACAGGTATATTACACAATTGCATGTCAGTGTAGAGGCTAGAGGACAGCCTTAGCTGTCACACCTCAAGTTCTATCCAATCTAGGCCGGTTGATCATGGAGTCCTAGGGATTCTCTCTGATCCCCACTTCCCCAGCACCATAATTGCAAGTTTGTGCAGTCAAATTCATGTTTTAGGTAGATTCTGTCAGTTACATTTGCCATGTCCACATACTTCCAAGATGAGTGATTTGTTGAGCTACCCACATGGTAGCTGTTTATACATTGGAAAATGCACTATAAACACCCAGTATGTGTGTCCATTATACATGGAAATCATGAAAGTTGCATTATATATTTGGAAAATAGTGAGGATGGTTTTGTGCTCATGTTTTCTGTATTGTCTATGTAAATTTTTGACCTAAATTTACAACTGAATTTACTTCTACTATGTTGATACATAATTCAAAACTTTATTAAGTTAATGCTTCAACATCACCTATGAAGGTGAAATAAGCTAATTTATATTCAGGTACTAATGTAAGAATGACAGGTGGTTAGAAACATATTTTAATCATATCTTGTCTACTGAAATCTCAAACCATAAGCTCAATGAAAGCATCAGAGTACATGGCAGTGTTTCTTCAGCTAGCTTTATCAAACAAAATTTTGTAGGTCAGAACTTTGGAGGAGATCCTCTTCATTCCACAGTAAGGGTAAAAACATGGCATAAATTGTCTTTGGTGAAAAAGAATGGTTACCAAAATAGAGATGACTCAACTTTTGCACAGTGGAGCTGTGCTGTAATGGAAATTGGCTCTCAGCTGCAGTGACATGTAATTTTATAATACATTTTAGAACATTTAACCTATCCACATTTTTTCCAGCACTGTGCAATAGTGAGAGGCCCTACTATTGTTACACAGTCTGCTGCAGCTACTTATGTGCTATTTATATACTGAAATGAAAGCGAATTCTTGCTTTACTGGTGGTCTCTTCTAGCTACTAAAAAGCTGCATGGCCTAAAAATGTCATCAACCACTGGGACTACTTGATTTGCTTTGTCCATAATCGATTAGTTGGCTTTTTACTAAAAAAGCACAATTCAAAAATGTCTAAAAGGGAGAGGAAATATGTTCAGCTCCATGTCAAAAATTTCTACAAATTTTTGAAGCTGAAAGGAATGCCCACAAACATTCTGACTCCAGTCATATTTTGAGGAGTCATGCATAAATCATGTGGTAAAGAAAAAGAAATGTTTCGTGACACAGAGAAAGAGACATATTTCTTACCTCAACTAGCATTTATAAGAACATTCACAGACTGGGGATAAGTCCGCTATAGCAAAGTGAAAATGCATGAACTGCCTTTCCACAGGAAAGAACTTGATATCCCATCTGTATATTGACTCAAAATTCTTAGTAAAATACTTGGACTCATGGAATCCAAGTATCTTCTCTCACTTAAAGACCAAAATAATACATGCCTACTTCATTTAGTTGTGAGGAGCTGAAAATGTTGTGCTGTTTATACATTGGAAAATGCACTATAAACACCCAGTATACATGTCCATTATGCATGGAAATCATGCAAGTTGCATTATATATTTGGAAAATAGTGACGATGGTTTTGTGCTCATGTTTTCTTTATTGTCTGTGTAAATTGTTGATCTAAATTTACAACTGAATTTATTTCTACTATGTTGATACATAATTCAAAATGCCCCTTGCATACTAGAGTAACTAAGTATCTTTATCGATTCATAGACACAGAATTCTCCTAGGAAACAATGTGGAACATTTATGTTGTGAAGGAAAATAATTGGACACTTTATCAACAGTCTACATGTCTTTGTGATTGTGTAAAGGAATCTTCCATAGTAGCAATCAACAAAACCAAGAGGGCAGTCTACCAGGACAATGACACTCTGCAATTCTCAAGGGCAGAAATCTAGTCAATGCAATTGCATATGCTTCTTTTTCTGCCCTTACATCTGCCATGTCCTATTTTGCATGTGGCATGGTGAATTTTGTCAGATCATCAAGTAATAACATAACCATCTGAAGCATTAGTAGAAGACTTTCTTATGACATCAGCTGTCACACTGTATGTGAATCAAATTTACTTCATTTAAATAATTTGAGTTTTGTTGTGAGTGCTCCACGTTGCTCCTAGAATCTGTGAGCAGCCTTATTGACTCTTCAGTGCTATTAACAAATCTTATTCGCTAAGAAATTCTGCACAGTTGGAGTCTGTAATCAGAGCAAATTCCCCATTTGACTTTAGCACAGAAGTTACCACTGAAACTAACAGAGGGATAACACAAGCACAGTGACTCCATCTCATGTCCTCTTGTTCTCTGTGAATAAAAGCATGGAGTAACTCCTTTGTAAGCTAAGTATTCCCTGAATTTGCATCATCAACAAGAATATGAACACATACCAAATATATTACTGTTAGTTTAAAATTAGAAACATCCCAACAATTATCAGTTTTGCTTCTCAGAGTAGATGATTGTACATCTGGATATCCAATCCAGTCGAGAGGCAATCCTTGTAATAGGTTCAGGTTGCACCATAGCCTGACATCTGCTCTGCTGTACCAATCTGACTTTGCATATGAACCCTTGAAATGAAGCAATTAAGCTTCCATTAACTCCAAGCAGTTGTCATCAGCTTGTATTTTTGTCACAAATGATAAGCACTCACAAACGAAGCCAGCTCAATTATATACGAGAAGTCTCGTTTTTTGGTGTTTTGGAATTATTTTTTCCTTACAAGACTGGATGTTGTTCATCATTTGAAATTTACCCACCCTAAGGTAATTCCATCGTTCTTTTCCCTTATGTGGCTAGAAATCCAATTTTCTAATCACTCCCTACGGTTTCATATTTTAAAAAAATAATGCACTTAAGGCTTAAGGAAGGGTTAAATCGTAAAAGAGCATGCTTTTTAACATCAATGGCACTGATTTATGACAAGAGCACTTTTAGTCAATTATTGTCTAAAAGACTAAATGTACCTCCTGGGGTCCAGAATTCAGTCATAGAAAGTGTCTGGCTTGCATTGCCAGAATTGGTCATTAATTATGATGACCACAGGTAGCAATCCATATATATCTTAGCTTTTGTGGAAAGTGTGCAATATGAACACTATTTCAGCTAAGGTAAAAGTCAGTCTGCTGGGAAAGCATAAGGTGGAAAACTCATGGTAAAATTAAGACCCTTTAATTGACTAATGCCTAGTGATTAATTTAGAAATCAGAAAATTTTGGAGATGTATGAAGGCATACACACACTTTTATTTCTTATTTGCTTAGTTCTGGAGAAGGAGAACTTCACTTTCAAGGTTGTAGAGCACAGGTTAGACATTCTCAAACATGGGACACTTTGTAATCACATCAATTGCTTTATACAAGCCTTAAATCTTGGTTTCAAGCAGTGAATTCTTAATGTAATTGGTTCCTAATAACCCCCAGTTAATCCTAGTGTATCTTCACCTCTGGTGCTTTCTAAGGAAGAGAATGTTCCCCCTGGTTGGATAAGGAAGTGTTCCTTCCTCTTTTTAGAAAGTGATGCTTTAACCACAATGGCCCCTATGTAGCATGTTTCTCATCATTTCAGATAGGCAAGCATGAAATACACAGTGAGCCTACACGATGCCTTGAGACATCCATTATTTTCTGCTAAGTTTTATCATCCTAATTTTGTTTTTTTAAAAAACATCTTCATATAATTATAACATTTATTCTTTTTGTTATATGTATTTTATAAAATATTATTTTAGAACAACTTGGAACATCAAAACAAATAAAGAGATAAAAAGTAAATTTATATGATTAATTATAATTTTAGTCCTAAAACTTCTACATAAAACTTCTACATATCTGTAATCCTAGCAGTTAGGAGGGGCCAGCCTCAAGTGCATAGTGAGTTCAAGGCAACTTGGTTTCCATGAGATCTGTCTCAAACAAGCAAAGTGAAAAAGCACATGTTTGTAAAATAAAGCTAACAAAGATGGCTGTTGGCATGTGGAGTACAGGACCACATTCTACAGGAACTCTGCTGTGTGCATCTGTAAACAGAATCTCTAGATAATGGATTTCCAGAAACTGATGCAGAAAAGTTGGCCTGAACAAGGAAGATGCAGACAGTAAATAACATCACACATCACAGCCTGAGATTCTCTCCTGGTAATATGGCCACAGGAGAAATGGAGCAGAATCTCATTTTTAATGACTACACATTCTCCAAGAAGTAAAATTAAGAACAAAATTTAAATTAAAAAATAGGGAACCATTTCTAAAATGCTTTGAAAAACTCCATTTGTTTAGTATTGTTAAGATGGACAAATATATAGAAGGGGGAACGTATAGGTAATAAGATTAGTTATCTGAGGGTTAATAATGGGTGCAAGAGATATGAGAAAGGGCAAGTAGAAGGCATGAATAATTAGGAATGAGAAGAAAAAGCACGTGAAAACAAATTGGCCTGTCAACCTTGAATTGTGACTAGTAACAGAATACTACTAGAATATATTAACAGAATAACCAGGGATATTAACAGTTTCCAGGTCCACACCTTCTGGCAACATTATAAAGAGTTTATTCCATGTCAGTAGTTCTCTACTTATCAAACATAGGTACTTTCAAGGGCTTCTGCAACATTTATAAATATGATATTTATGTAAATATGATATAAATTTACATAAAAAATACCTTGAGATGACTGCCAACACACACTATGGTTAGAGAACATTGTAGTCATTTGGGTGACTGTTACTTTGCTACTATTTGCATAATCATTGTCCTAAGATGAATTATGAGAAAAGAGATACATGCAAGTATCAAAACAGGTACATTTGGATCCAGAATTTGAACACTTAACCCCATGGCATATTAATGCATTGTAATGTAATCAAAATCTTTCATGCTATAAGAAATTGATGTTTTAGTAAATGCTTCCTGGTTCCATGTATCATCTTTCATTTTTTCATATATATACTGCTGATACATAATGGAAAGGAAGTCACTCTGTATGAATGATCCAGTTCCAAGTGCTCAAATTCAATGCTACAACATGTATTTTGAAAGTAAGAGCTCAGAGTCCGTGTTGATCAGTGGTTCTATGCTTTATTTTAGATTTGTGTTTTACATCAAAATTGAAATGAAAGCTTAGTTCATTGTTCTTCTCCCAGCCATTATATAGAGCATAGGATGTAATCATCTGAACAGTAAAGAATGAATAAAAATTACTTGTGAATGTATGTAATGAAACTGAGTGAAGATAGGATGAAAATTACAAAAATAGGCTAACACAAAAATGCTAGGAATTTCATTGTCTTCCCAGTTAGAGAAAGACTTAGGGAAACTTGTCTGTCCTAACATCCCATTTGTGGTAGGAATAAATGTTATAGGGCTCTTTCTTATTTGTGTTAGATGAAGAAACACCAGTAGGTTTATGTACTCAAAAAGGTGGAGACATAAAGAGTGATGTCTCTTAAAAATCTAAAAGGAAAGTCAACGATACACTTTTGGCCAGATACACAACACACCATTCTTGGGGGGAGGGGGGCGGGAAGATGAGAAGTAACCTACACAAACACATATAGCCTGCTCCGTGACAGAGGGATCCATCTGAGTTCCTATATGACATTCCATCAACTTTACAGTTTATTGGCTGTGACATGCATTCGGTAAGAAATGAAAGGCACACTAAAAGAGAAATGCCTACTTATAGTTTAGGTGTATGTTGAGCAGTGGGTTATACTCTCAACTCTACACTTCTTAGTTAGACTGAACACTGCTAGAGAACACAGTTGTTCTTACTTCCCTGGAAGAACCAGTTGCAGTGGCTACCTGCTGGACAACAATAACCCTTACAGAGGACTTCTTTTAGTCTAAAAAGCTTGAGAAGTGCTTATGGGAATCTCTAATATGAAAATGTACAAAAGGTAATGCAAATTATGCTCTTTTAAACAATTCCCATGTGTAATGTTGCTTCTTAATTTCCAAAAGTTAGTTTTAATTTGCCTTAGTGACAGTGAGCTTATTGGCCAGAAAATGATTAAGGAAGAAAACCTTTTGAAATGAAAATGAAAAAGAAGGTGCCACAATTTTGTAAAATGTGTGCATTCTCCTCTCCTAAGAACAATAACTGTATTTTCTGACCTAATGAGCTTTTGCTCAGGTAAGAGGAAAGGCCTTGCTCTACAAAATGTGCCATAATGGAGGTTGTATCACTAAACTAATAAAAAAAACACAGTCCAAATTAAAATTATGTCTATTAATCCTAACCCACTTCAGTCAGTTAGCAAAAGCTCATATATATTATTAAATATTCATAGTAAGAAATATCTATAGTTGTGGGATCAAGAACATGCATTAAAAATGTAAATGGTTGGACACTGGCTGTATAGCCGGCTGGCACAAAGACTAAAAATATGGAAGACCCTAACTCCCTGTGGGAATGATTGTTAGCCTTCAAAGCCAAAGAATGCACATCAAGTGTCCAGATTAATATCAGACCTACTGCTTCTTATTAAGCTGTGGGTAGAAGGTGAGTAAGGAACGCATTAGTCTCAAAGTACACAGACAGGATACAATGTTCTCTACTCCCTGTGCACTTAGTGTAGAAAATAAAACAGGACATCTCTGTGGTCACACTTCTTTACTAAGAACTATTAAAAGAATAATTAACAATAGATCTTTAATTTTTATGCACCTCATTGAAAAGCATATTATAAATATAGTATAAGGTAATGTAATAAACTATATAGTGTATAATAAATAATGTTCAGAAATAATACATATTGAAGTAAAATTTTCTTATGTTTGCCAGTGATTCAAATCTCATTTAGAATTTAGATCTCCTAATATATATATATATATATATATATATATATATATATATATATATATAATCACATTTTTAAATGTTCAATTTTATAAATGCCTTTAGGATTTTATAATTTCCCTATCAATCTTTTATTTTTGAGAAAAAAATATTTAAGAGAGAAAAGATAGTTCACACAACCTGCCATTTATTATCTTCCTAACTGGCTTTACAAAGGACGTTGTTATGACGTAACTCAGTGGTACAGTGCTTGTCTGGTATGAGTGAGGACCTGCATTCAAACAATTATATCACCAAAAACACGTAAAGAAACAACAATAAAAAGAAAATGTATTACATACCACAATGCAAAACAGAGATGATAGTTTCAGAATACCTATTTTAACATTTATTGTATGTTATACAAAGCCACCTTTGAATTGCTGTCTAAATATTTGTATCAAGTGTCTGAGAAAGAGAATTCTTCAACACTTCATGATTTATTCTGAATGAAATGCTTGTAAATGAAGCTTTTCTTTTTTAAGATTCTTAGGCTTCTTCCAAGTGTTCAAAATTCATTATTTTTACCTTGTCAACTTTTTGTTCTTCTTTTCTTAAACATGATGAGAATGTTGAGGGATTTTCTAAACCTAATTTAGTACCATGAAGCTCAAGAGTGTTAATTAAGACAAAGTATGATTTCTTAACAATGAGAAGAGACTATTCCTTACTACAAGGAAAACATATCTTACCACATTAAATTATCATCTTGGATGTTATTTTTTATACTGTAGTTTCAATGCTATGCAATGGTAAATTCCACAAAGGACGCTTCTTGAAGCTACAGCCACTTACAAAGATGGACATGTTATCACTTTTCTAGTACAGAACTATATCATGGATAAAGATTAAGTGAGGCATTAATTCATACTAGTCCACCTTAAGGGCAAATTACTTTTGGAAGGTTACTGTACTATTTTTATTGGATATAAAATATACTAGCATAATGAATGAAAAATATTCATAAAGTGTTTAGAAGTCACTTCAATGACATTTCTTAAACTTCAAAAGAGAGAATATATCTATCAATAAAATGACACCAAAATCATATTTTAAAAGAATTTAATATTAACACTTGCTTTTAAAAGATGACATTATAGGGTTTTAATATCTATAATCAGAAAGTCTTCTGCTCTTAACTTGCAAGGCAATAAGTTTAAGAATTAATTTTGTCTGCTATAAAGCTAGCTTGCCTTTAATCTTCATATTTTAATAGGTCTCCTTTTGCTGAATGTTTTAGGAAGGTAATTGAGGAAATAGTTCACGTTTCATTTCAGTCAACATGAAATGACATTGAAATGTCTTCAAATATTTCTAGGAAACTCATACTAAATACTCTGCTGCATCTAAATCTCAGAGAAGAGCTAAAATCTGTGTGTAGCACAACTTTTACTAAGACACTGTTTACTAAAGCTACATACATCTATTTTGCAATTTATATGGTATTAAACATGTTTAAAAAATAAAACTTAATGTCCAAGTATATGATGAATGTACACTAGAAGATGTCACAGAAATTTTGTATTTTATCATACAATTTCAATGTATTTATATCGTTTTAGAGCCAAAATGAAACCAAACAAACAAAAAATAATAGCCATCCCTTGTTTTGATTGAAGCTTGCTACTACTTATGTCAATGATAATCTTGAAAATTTTGCTGAGTAAATTTTGTAATGTTCACAAGATATGCACAAAGCAACAACAACAACAAAAATGACTCTATCCAAAATAGATGCTTCCAGGAAACCTTGAGCCCCTTTACATTTAGTAGCAGCAGTGGCTATATTTAGGACTCAGGAAGGGGTTCCAAATCCAAAGTGCTTTTCAGGGCTTGTGTGTCACTGGCAACTCCTTTCTCTTACTGTTCTCCCAGAAAAGCCCCCTTCAGTCAAAACAAACTTTCACTTTAGGGCAGTTAATTTTTTCTTAACATTTAAATAAAGAACATACTACAGCTCTCCCTACATCTCCTCTCCCTTTTGGAAGTGGGTTTTCAGTCAGCACAGAAGGCACAATGATTCCAGCTCTTTTTTCCAGGTTAGCTATCCATCCATGGTTCTGAATTTTGCTATCTCTGTGCCCAGAGGCAAGTGAAAGCATTTTTATACATACCAAGTAGATGAACAATGTTGGAGAGATGCTCTAATGGACTGTTTCTCTCCTCCCCTCCTCTAGCCTGCAGCTCTTTATCTATTCTGAATGTATTACAGTTCATCTGAAAAGGCTCCTGAAACCATTGTCTTTATACTTAACAACCTTTTTTCATTCAATTTCTTATTTTAAACAATTGAAATTAGGTTGCTAGGATATTTGAACTTTCTTTTGGAAATTAATTTATAAGAGATAAGCAGGTTTCACAAAATAAATCATCCTTTTTAATTATACGGCTCTACTTGAAATGCTATTTATTTGTTTGTTTACTTGTTTTTATTTGCTTACTTACTTGCTTATTTACTTATTTATTTACTTACTCACTCACTCACTCACTCACTCACTCACTTATTTACTTATTGGAGTCAGGCTCTCTCTGTAGCCCTGGCTGACCTGGAATTCACAAGGTAGACCAGGCTGGTCTCAAACTCACAAGAGATCCCTCTACCTCTGCCTCTTGAGAGTTAGGTTTAAAGGCACGTGCCACTACTCCCAGCTGCAGTGTTATTTTAAATATGAGCGGTTGGACTGAGGCAGGGGGAAAGGAAGAGCAGATGTTCACATAACAACTACACAGCTGTGAGTGGACATGTGCTAGGGTGACCACAGCGTGGTGTTCTATCACATCCAGTCTCACAGTCAGAGTCCAGCTTCCGGCTCCCTATTCAGGCGGCTTGCTCCGTCCCACAGGAGGTGCCAAGTTTGCCTTCCTTTAAAGTGGTCTCTCTTTGGCTCATGTTCACAGTAGTTCTAATGGGCTTGAAGAGGCTGCCATGTCTGTCCTTTAATCAAAAGGAAAAATTACTGAATTGAAGTGATATGCTAAGAAGGACAAAAAACAAAAATTGGGACTATCCTCCAATAAACTCCCACATTTTTCCCCAGCTGAAGCTATTCTTTCTTTCCGAGAGGTGAATACATTTATATGTGGCGCATCATTTCGTTCACTTTCCCATTGTCTGCAAATATCAGAAAAGTGTCATTGCAAATGAGCTCCTAGGAAGTAGCTGATGTCTGGACGAGATTGTTCTCTTTTTGTTTGGGGTCTGTGATCTCACTGCCAAAGGGCTCTCTTGCTCTCTCTCCTCTTCTCCCGCCCTCGACACCAGTAGATGAGTATGCATTACATGCAGGATGAAACTATCATATCCTTAAACAAATGTCCTTTCAGAAGTATAATATAAAACAGACCTAGAAAGTCTGCTGCTGTAATGATTTCGTGTTTTGCTGATCTTGGTGTTTTCTTCTGAAAGGCTTTTTAGTGGTCCCCAGTGAAACGTTGAGATCAGCATTTAAATGCCGGTCTATCTTTTTAACATACTTTCAGTCCTCAGAAGTCACTACATCTCTGTAGCTTTGAGATTTTATAAAAATGTCTCAGTTGTTAAAGACAGTTCCCATGTCCCCTCCCCTGTAAAGTTACATTAATTGGAACTTGCATCTTTCTTTTCCTTTGTGATTTGGGGAAATCACGCTACTGAGATTTGTTCAAGATCATTTCTTGTGTGAAGCAGCTCTCCCCAGACTGTTAAGGACCAATTATGGGAATTCTTATATTCTTTGGATTTTTTTCATAGATGATATACATGTACCGATCCTTCTCCTAGGTAACAGAAGCATGAACATGTGCAGGGAGCCATAGGAAAGAAAAACAGAAGTGAAAAGAGTAATTATGTTGTTCCTTGTTTTCTGCAATAACCAGCATTTGGTTAGCACACCCGTGCGGGTTTTAATTTTAAATGAAAAGATTAAGCAAAAGAAGTCAACATTCTCTTTAAAATTATCCCTTTCTGAATCAATCAACTTATTCACTTAAATTGCAAACAGCTTTCTTTTCAACTCAGTTCCTTTTTCCCTCTGTGTCCTTTGATGTCCTTCTCTGTAGTCTTTCCACATGTCATAAAGACATTTTTATTTACCTCTCAATGCCACAGAAAAAGCTTATTAAGGCCTGAACATTTTACACTCTTGAAGATTCAGGTATACTGGTTGAACTGCAAAAACTGTCCTGAGAAGAATATGTTTGGGTAGAGAAGTAGCTTTAATCAGTAAAGGCAACATGTCTTAGGATTATTTTACTCCACACTGAGGCAGGAAGATTGCTTGAGCCCATCATCAGAGCAAGAAACTGCTCCAAGGGTGGAATATTCACACACTTTTAAATCATACACACACACACACACACACACACACACACACACACACACACACACACACACACACACACAGCTATTTATTCCAGTGATATATAAGCATTGTGTGACCTCATAGGTAGTAGTTAAAAAACATTCAGTGAAACATTCAATAATCTCTACAGTAAGAGAATTAAGACACTGACAAAAGAAATAAGAATGTTTTCTCTCTTGAGTTTGTGCTCAGACCTTGACTCCCAAGTTGCTGCTTTGATGTGCTTTATGGTAACAATAGCCAATAGCTGTGTGGAACAAAAGATGAAGGACAGAGACAAGTCATCCTGGAACTTCTGGTGTTCGACAAGCTTGTAGGAAATATGACAAAGTTAATAAAATGTAGAAACAACATGGATTCCTATTGTTGACTGCCTCAGCTGGAATCTTCTTCCTCTCTATTATGTCATACTGGGCATAGTGTTTCAAGCACATGTAAGTCTCATTATCTTTATTTATGAAATGTTTATCATAATAATACCTACATTGGATGTGTGAGGGATGCTTAATACATTATATTATGTTTAGTATACTAAGTCTAGCCAACTGCTAACAAATATTCATTACTTAATTATCTTTATCTTGTGTTGTAGGAAAGAAAATAAACAAACCGCAGATACAACATGTACATTCATACGGAAAATAGTATTGTCAAATAAGAAACTAAGCTATGAATTCTAATCACTGCTTTCTTCTTCTACTTCTTCTAAATACTTGTAA
The DNA here is from genome assembly GCF_049852395.1 of Peromyscus maniculatus bairdii. Taxonomy (NCBI): domain Eukaryota; kingdom Metazoa; phylum Chordata; class Mammalia; order Rodentia; family Cricetidae; genus Peromyscus; species Peromyscus maniculatus. The sequence continues at coordinate 91,499,725 of NC_134860.1, forward strand.
CACCGAGGAACAGTAGCTTCTACATCTATTTAGAGTAATGGTATAAAAAGTTTCCCCTTCTAATTATTAAATTTGAAGTCAGGTGATAGCAGTAGAATGCTGCATAGTCTTCTATCATGTCTGAGTTTTGAAAGCTGAATTTTCACTTGAACAATGTGAAGAACGTTAGTATAGTTTAATTTTTAACCATGTATGGTGTTTTCAGTCTCTGTCTTGAAGATGACGAATAAGAATTAAGTTTAACAAAAATAATAGTGGAAGTATCTAATCCCTTTTGGAGCCAAAGTCCACAAAAATAAGACTTTCCTGAGGGCTTAGGAAGGCAGCAGGAATGTTTTTGATCCACATTTTTAAATCCAATTTGAATTTTAAGGTAAATGAAAAAGTTACTCAAACCATAGGTTTCCATAACAAGTTTTCAATGTCACTAAGTATGATTGCAATTAGACATAGTTTGTATATGTTACCAAGAAATAAGATGCAGAAGAGAGGGACATCTTGAATGGATATTAGTCACTAACCAATCACTGACTTTTATGCTCATTTCAGTGATCCCTTTCAAGGTCTTGATCAATTTATATGTATAAATTCCATCTGATATTTTCTTAAACACAATACATATAAAAGACTGCTAATAATATCAAAGAATGAGAACCATGATTTAACAATAGAGAACAATGAACAACTAATTCATAATAATGAGATGACTCCATGCATGTTCTTAATTTGCTAGCAAACTACTTATAAACAGAGTAACTAGTATATACCCTTTATAAGCACAGCTATTCAGTGGTCTTTCCTTAAGTAACTGAACCCTATACTACACATTTGCTTAAATGCAGAGTTAGTTAAGCAAGCTCTATTTTCAAATTTTATGCTGCAACAAGATTACTATTAACTTTAACTGTATATCTTCCTTTCCCAAGATGATTTCTTGCATGTTTTTTTCTCCCCTAACCACTGATAAATAGAATATTGTCTATGTATTATCTCAATATATATTACAGGTGAGTTTTCTTTACACTCGTGTTTCCTCTCCAGGTACCTATTTTAATACAGAATTTTTTTTCCCAAATCCAGTCAAAATATCAGCCTTTTCTTGAATATGTCATTTTTGTTCATTCTAATGAAAACAAAAAAAAAAAAAAAACAAAACAAAACAAACGAACAAACAAAAAAACCCAACAACCTTTCCTTGTATTCAGTGGTCAAGCTGCTGCTGAGCTATCCATCGTTGGATGGGTCCACATGCCCAAGGGATGGCTCTAGTTACATGTAGTGGTCACAAAACAAAGACAACAAAACAAAAATCACATGGTTGTTGGAGGGGAACTTTTTAGAGGAGTTTTGCTAGGTGTAGATAAGAGATGGTGAGATGATGAGTGAGAACAGAATGTATTATATTCGTGCGCCAAATTGTCAAAGAATAAATTAACTTAAATAGTTTTGTGGATACTTAGATACTTGGTTTAGATGTTTTTTTCTTTAGTATAATTTTTCCTCTTTTCAGACTGAAACACTTACTGCATTTTTTTTCTGCTAAAATTTCAAACTTCTGGGAGAGAGAATCCTAACTGGCCCTCCTTGGCGTTACTCATTTCCTCTTGGAGACATTCATATTTAATCTTGGGAGTATCATGACCTTCTGCACTACTGCTCTTCATGAGGTTTTCATGAAAGTGCCTATGTCTGAAGATTTTATTGAAAGAAAAACTGCAGTCTACTAGTTAACTCATGATGGCAACTTTTTTTCCTTACTTGAGTTAAATGGTGATAAATTTAACCATAGTAAGGGACACAGAAGGGACTACTACATTCTATAATCCTGTACTGTAAGAGACAGGCAATTCCATCAGAACAAAGAATCTCATTTTACAAAGCAACTAACCATTAGAACCATTTCTGTGAGCTGGCAAAGTTGTGCTCAACAGTTAGGGGAGCAGAGGAAAGAAGAAGAATATCTTTTCCATTGATCAAAATGGAGGCTTAGAGTAACCAAAAGGAAAAAGGTATCATTATTCTCAGAGACTGTGCTTTGATGGCCATGTGTAGTCTTCGGAAATGAGAACCAGAGTAGACCTTCAGGGACATCCTCACTGAATTCTTGGCACATTCACTTTTCAAATATTTTATGATAGATTGAAATTGTAATATAACTGCATCATTCACCCCTCTTTTTCCTCCCTCTGAGCCTTCCCATGTACCTCTCTGACTCTTTTTAAAATTCATGGCATCTTGTTGTTTAACTGTTGTTATAAGTGTGTGTGTGTATGTGTGTGTGTGTGTGTGTTCCTAAATACATAAACACAACTTCCTCTGTCTGTATAATATTACTTGTTGGTACATTTTTTCCATTGCTTATTTTTAAGGCATGTAGCTTAGATGCTCTCAGGTTTGTGTATCATTTTTAATTGTTTTAATTTTGAAATTAAAATATAATTGTGTAATTTCTACCCTTCCCTACCCTTTCTCCAACCCATCCTATCTCTCTCCATTCTCCCTCTTAAATTCATGGCCTATTCTTGTTTGTTTTTTTTATATGCACACATAAATACACAAGTATATGAACACAATCTGCTCAGTCTATTTAGTGTTACTTATATGTATATGATTTCAATGCCGAGCACTTGGTGCCTAATAACTGATTGGGTGGGAGATCTTTCCTTGGGTAATGATATCTCCTGCACTAAGCATTCTTTAGTTGTCTGTAGTTCTTTGTTTAGGGGCAGGGCCCTGTGAGGTTTCCCTTTCCATCTCAGCATGTCTATTGGTGTTGCCCTTGTTCATTTCTTGTTTAGGTAGTCATGTTGTTGAGGTATCCTTGGTGAAGTTTCCCTGTCATTTCTCAGCGACACAGACACACTCACCTAGACTTCTGGACCTCAAGATGTAGGTCTTTGGTTGCAGGGTTGGAGCTAAGGGTTCTTAAAGCCTACTTTTCCATCTCTGAAGACACATATCACAATTTACAAGAGTGAAACTAGAGTGGTATTTCACAAATCCCTCCAAATTTTATCTTCTTAGAAAGAATTTACAAGACCTTTCTGTGTTGTATTTGTTCTAGGAATTGTAAATTTTACATTAAATAAAAGCATGAGCTGCCTTTGGAAGAAAGAACATCCCATGCCCCTGGAATAAACCTGTGTGTTTTACTGTTGATAGGAATTGGAACCCTGCCAAGCAAGGAACTAATGAATTATGACTTGGCAGCACTCCCCGGCTGACACAATTTCCTTCAAATTTATGAAATCTCATGCTTCCAGAAACCCACTCATGCCGAAGGCCTCTCTGCACCTTTCAGAGTAAAAAGGCAAGACATTGCTACACTTCAGATTTCACCTTATTAATGAACCTATACCTATGAACAACATATTTTCCCCCCGGACTGAGTTTCAGAGAATTTCTTAAATTTTGCAATAATAGCAAATCTATTCAAATCATCATCTCTTTGATAACTCACAGGCTATCTCTAAATCTTTTATCACATCAAATGTGCTAACTAAGACAGGAATGGTGTCATTGAGAAAATGTCTGCCACCCAAAGATGCCTGGTGATATTCGGAAAGGGCAGAGCCATCAGTATTTTCTCAATTGTAGTTTATATCCTTGCCACACACAATCCCTATTTCAGGTGATAAGCAATCTCTGCAATATTAATTAACTACAACAGTTTTAATTTTAAATTACTGCTTTAGTAAGCTTAACGTGTATGTATATGTATATATGTATATGTCATTGAAAATAATAAGATTTCCTTTTATCCTAGTTAAAATTTACAAAATATTTTAGTGCTCTATTTTTCTTAAAGTCAGATACAGAAATATTTTTTTAAATAGTAAGGCTTTTAGATGGTCTATCAGTTTTTAACTACTTAATAATTTAAATAATGTCATATTTTGTGTTCTATAATCAGTTCTCTGATTACATTTGCCAATGCTAAATATGAATTGATCTTCAAATAAAATAGGATTTAAAAAAAAAAACCAAAAAAGGGTCTTTCTTGATTGATTTGAAGAAAGGATTTATCATTGATGTTACTCAGAAATTTACCATTTTAGGGACTAAAGAGATCCATAAACATGGGAAGACCTGTGTTTCTGTCATTAGCACCTAGAAGAGCTGCCAGAACTTTGTGGCAGCTCTCCTGTGATCTTAGTGCTTGGATATTGAGACAGGGGATTGCTGGGGAGATTGTCTAACTAGAATAGCAGAACCTGTGAAGTCCACATTCAAGTGAGAGCCTGCCTCACTATGTACATGAGAGAACAATGGAGAAGACATCTGACATTGACTTCTGGCCCACACAAGCACATCAGTACGCACACATCACACACTAAAACGAAAAAAAAAAAAAAACCAAACTAGCTTTTTGTGGTGCTGGGTATAGTCTTTTAAGATTATGCTCGGTCAATGGGAGTGCAGAGATAAGACAATTTTATATTTTTAATATGTAGAAATAATCAGGTGATAATTCAAGGCATAAATCACAGTTCTGAACAGAATGATTGTTTTTAAAATACACATAGTGTGATGTGTCTTCCAATTCAACTGAATATCATCTGATGATGAGGCCCAGCAATTCATATAGTTTACCTGGACCTGCATTCTTCTGCACCTCGGGGTTTATGGGCATATCTTTCTTTCTCCTTTGCCCTTGGCCTAAAATACATTTATGGCCTGTGAGGCAGACTGCTGTTCTCCATTGTAAATTCTTTTCTAAATATTTTAAAAAATAGTTTCGTTATTTCCCACAATATCCTTAACAGTTTATTTGTCCATATTTTCTGCTTGTTAAATTATAGGAGACTCATCTACAAAAATGGTATGATTTTTATTTTGTATCCTGTAAAGCATCTTACACATTAAGAATTTTCCACATAGATTGATAGAAATCACAATAAAGCAAGTTTTGTTTTGTTGTTTTGTTTTTACAAAGTATGCACATTAAAAACTTTGCCTACACCGAGTTTTTTTTATGTGCTTTTATCTGTAGCTACTGGAGGTTTATAATTTGGAGAAGTAATATATTTACAGTCTAATAGGAACTGATGAAAAATTTAATTCACCCTGAAATAACAGAATTGCCAAAGGAAGTCATTTTGTATGAACAACAAAAGAAAGAACTGTCTTATCTGGCCTTGTGACCTTAGAATTAAGAAGACACACAATGAATTTTCACACATAGTTCTCCACCTTGCTCAAGGCATATATTATTTTATGCAACTAATTTAAAGAGAGTTTGTTTGTTGAACTGGAAATAAATGTAAGAGTGGAAAGAATATAAATAAATGGAAATTTAGGATGTCCAACTCTGATATTAGACACAGCAGGACTTAATACAAGACAACTAACTAGTTGTTCAGAACAATCCACAAAGAAGTCCTGTGCAATCTTGGTAAATTATTCAGCATTCATCTGTATAGTCATTTATTTTAAACTAACTTTCCTAACCTCCCTTTTCTGTATGTCTTTTGCTCTGTGCCTTTTGTTAAAGGCATTTCTCATCTATATAGACAGCTGCCAATTTTGTATTTTCTCGTTGCATACCTGATCAGATGCCTCACAATTTCTCCCCCATGTTCCTCTACAGGTTACTTTCAGAAGCTCATAGAATGAAATAGGCAGGCATGCTCAAATGGTTCTATGTCATTCCTAAATCTTGCAGGGTTTTAGAGAGAGCTCGATGGTTCTGGCTTTTCTAATATGTTTAAATGCATTACAAGGCTCTGGTTCAGTGATTACTTGGCATTTTTGGATCAGAAGTTAGAGAACTACATAATCTTGGGAAAATTTCCAAATGAGAATGGAAGGTATTGAAAACAAAATTTGCTCATATTTATATAGGATCACTACCTTGTGGAAAGCAAATATTCTTGTATTTTTGTACAACAGTGGAAGGCATGCAGAAATATCGTGTGTCCCTTTAGGAGGGATTGTCTAAGCTATCTTTACCTTAAATCCCAGGCACAGTTCTCTTTCTTCCTTTGCATTTGCTGAGGTATTACTTACTGTTGACAGAAGCCAGTCCTAAAGGAAATATCCAGAACACTAAAAACTGTACAAAGAAGAAGACATTGAAAATACTCTATAAAAACCAACAAAAGTAACATGTTTGTGGAAATAAGAACTTCAATAAAAGCACTATTGGTTTAATTTGTCTTTTGCTAATGTGACCAAATTCCATTTATATATTACAGCCAAAACATTAATGTGAGTGACGAATCTGGGCCTACTTGAGCTTCTAGCATGACTTTTTTCCTGACTTTAAGATTCACTTCGCTGCCTCACCCATGGCTAGACAACTGGTCTCAGCTTAAATATATATCATTAGGGGGTAGCCTGCATCACACACCCCTTTGCTTGTCACTTTCTAAACAAATTCTCTGAGAGAAATTCCCATTTCTGTTAAATAAGGGTCATTTCAGGTTTTTCACCTGTGCTTTCTAAAATAAAAATTCCTCAATATGTGATATGCACTGAATAAATATACACTGAAAGTGAATAAAAGCTTCCCTTCCTAGCATATGACTTAACAGCATACCTCTTGTCTTTGTCTACCTCACCAAATATTTTGTCTATATTTTACATAGAATACTTATAATTTCCAGGACTTCTGCAATTTGAACATTGCCTCTATTAAACTTCAAGCATCCCAATAGCTTGATTTTTTTTCCAGTTGGAAACATTCATGCTTTCAAGATATACATTCATTAACTGCTCTAGGAAATTATTTAAATGAAGGTATATAAATTATATTAATGGCAAAATTGATAATGCCAACTTGCCTTTTAAAATAACTTATAAGCATTCCATTTTCTTTTTTCCTATTTATTTATTTTTATTGAAAATGGATTCTTCTTTCACATGATACATCCTGAACACAGTTTCCACTCTCCCACACCCCTCATCTCCCTCAGATCCACTTCCCCTTTATATCTTCAGACAAAAGCAAGCCTCCAAGAAGCAACAGACAAACTGGATAAACCAAGATACAGCAAGACAAGGCTAAAGTGCTCATACCAAGGCTGGACAAGACAACCCAACATATGCATGTTCTAGGACTGGCAAATTCTTTGGATAAATGTTTTTAAATCTCAAATGCCTAAGAAATTATGTAAAGGTAAATGTATATAGCTCCAAACAATTCCTTTAAGTAAATAGGAAATTAGATATAAAACTTACCATGAAGCTAATTTGTGTAAATGATTCACTAATACATTTGAGTTAATGAAGTAAATTCAATATTACTAATATGGTTAAATGTCAGCCGTAGTATTTATGAAGCATTTCTTTGATGATCAAAGGAAGCTTTAGCAGAAGGGAGTCTAAAATCTAACACATAAGCAGGCACAGATTTCAGCGAAGTTTGAAACTTAACTTTGACATCTTAATGGATATTATCATTTCTTCATTGCTAGCATAACTCCCCCAGTCTGGGCTCTGGCAGGGAAATAAGACAACTCTCCTTGCAACCTGGGGGTTGACATTAATTAAAACCAGAAAATCAAAACGCATCTGTGGTGCGTTTGGATGCCAAATGAGATGGAGCGATTTTAAAAGTAAACTTCTTGCAAAGGTAACTGAATGTCAGAACCTAACATTATTCCCTAAAATAATGATAATTAAAATACCTTTAGCAGCATATCCTATGCAAGCTGTTATCATTTACAAAATGGGGACCAATAGACTGTCTTGTATTTCTGAAGGCTAAGATATGAGACTATAAATAGTAATGCTTATTTTAGCCTCAAAAACAAGTAAACCATTGTTCTTCATACCACATGAGTTAATATGGAAAAAACAAACAAAATACATACTTAATTCTATATATCTTGTGATTGAATACAAATTAGTAGCAAACTCAGGGCAAAGTTTTTAAAAGTTGACTTTCAACTTTAGCTTCTTTTCCCAGTCTTGTTTCTATTTCTGTGATGAATGCCATGGCCGGAAGCAAGCATAGGGGCAAAGGGGTTTAGTTCATCTTACTATAAGCTTCACTGAGGGAAGACAAGTCAAGAACATAAGATGAGATTCTAGAAACAGTAGCTGAAATAAAATGCATGGAGGAACATTGTTTAATGATTGCTTTTCATAATTTGCACAGCTTGCTTTCTTAACACAACCCAGGACCACCATTCCAGGCACGATATGGTCCACAGTGACCTGGATTTTTCCATATCAAACATTAATCAGGAAAAAAGTCCCACATACTTTACAAAAGGCCAATCTGATGGAGACATTTCCTCAACTGGAGTTCTCACTGATCAGATGAGTGTAGATTGTATAAAATTGAAAAACCAACCAACGAATTCACTAGCTTCCCTCACATGGATGCTGCTTCATCCACATAGTAAAGGCTAAGTGAATGTTTTGCTTCCCAAAACTTCAGTTAACTCTCAACTCTCCAACATAATGGTTTTTGGAAGTTGAGCCTTACAAGAAACTTGGTGATGAGAGCAAAATATTCATGAGTAGAACTGGTGTCCTTAAAAGAATGAGAAAGGGCGTCAATCTTTCCCCAGTCCATCCCCCCCTTCCTTTTTCCTTCTTTTCCTACTTTCCCATTACTGAAGCTCCTGTGCCTTTCTTCCCACATTGTCTACCAATGATTATCTGACAAAAATGGGAGTGAGTGCTTACAGTCAGAAAAAGCACAACCATAAACATCTTCTAGCTCTCAGTGATGTAGTCATTTTTTTTCTCTTATTTAAACCAGCCTATGATATTATGATCCAGTGCTCCCAAATGACTGACAGCTATTAATTGTTCTGTAGTAATTTTGTTCTTTATGAAATATCTTTATGAATAACTTATCTTCTGTGATTACTTTCCCTCCATAAAATAAGCTATGTTATAATCACTATATCTCTTAGGCAAAGGACACTTTAGCTATTATCATTAAATTGGGTTGACATAGTTTACTACTATCAATCCCCAAGTAAGGATGTATATCTCTGTTTACAGTCAATATTACTAATATGTTGTAGTGATCAATTTCGACTATATTATGAATTGGAGGAACATTATTAGAAGAAAGAGAATGATCTGAATGTGAAGAATGTCAGTCATGCGGACATTCCTACACAGTCTTAAGATTTGACTAGAAGATATCTTAAAACACAAGAATTCCTCTATTAAAAGGCAAGCATGAAAACCTAAAGGTACAGAAGATAGAACCTAAAGGTGCAAAAGTCAATAAGAGGGAGAAATTGAAACTGGCATTGAACAAATTATAGCAATTAGTGTAATGTAAACCAAAAATACAGAATTCCATAAACAACTAGGCAACTTTTTAATGAACAGGCTTTCCTTAAAAAAAATACTTTTCTAATTTTATTGCTTTTTCATATTTTATGTAGTCACCTAGATATTCAGGGATTCTGACAATATAAAAATAATCTTAAAAAATGATGAGAGCTTGTTTCTTTCATCCATAATGTTCTCCAGCTCAGAGCCCCCACAGATATGTACCACTGCCCTCTGGGAAAATCTAACTCCTGAGTTCCTGTGATTTATTTCTCTCTAGCCTTGAGGATCTCAGACTAGAAACTCATCATCCACAATGAAATGTAACAATAATAAATACTCTAAACATTGTTCAGCTTCCTTTCCTGCAGTTGGAAATTGCTTTCCTACTGAAGTTTTGATTAAAAATTCAATCTTACGTTGTTATCCAAATAGCATGACTCAAAATTTTGTTCAGGCTTTGGCACCTTTCAGGTCCTTGTGGATTTTACCCTTTTATTCCTTATTTGTTTATTGTTTGGTTTACAGACATTATTCCTCAGTAAATCAGGATGACCTGGAAGGTATTCCTAGCCAAGGTAAGCCTTGATTTCATAGCTGTCCTCCTTCCTTGTTCCCCAGAGTATGAGGATAGCAGCTTTGTGCCATCCCACTGGGATACCACTGTGTTTTATCAGAGATAAGCCATCGTTTCATTTGAACTTGTTAGCTTCACAAATATCACATGGGATCAACCTAAGAAGAGACCAATTCCACTGAGAGAGCTTGAGACAGGAAGTTGTCAGACTAAATATCCAACTCTGGTTTCTCCTCGCCGTGTTAGTGAGGCACTAAACAATTCACTTCCGATACCCTCTTGCTTAATGTAGTTATAGGCTACCTGCAGAAAAGCTAAACTGTTTACCTGCCACTTTGATATTTTAAGCATTTCTGAAATGCAAGTACTGTGGGAAAATTTATTGAAATTTCAGATAATCTATTTAGAACCACATGTGACAAATAGGCTAGCCAGAGAGATTCACAGAGTGAATGCCTTTCTAGGGTGCCTTTGAGAAAAATCTTACTTCTAGATTACACTTCAATTAATTCAATAAAGTTATTGAATAGTCTGAATATCTAGAAGAGACTATTTTCAACTCACTGCCTGATCACAGAACAAGTCAAACTTGTCGGACAATTTTCTTTAATTTTACTTCGCCTCGAAATTTCTGTTCAAATACAAGGAAACACTCCGGGACACAAAGCATATGCAAACGGACAATCCTTTTAGTTAATGAAATGCCTCTGCAAGGACAGCAATCCATAACAGTATAATGTGTGTTTATAAATACGAGCATGGCCTCAGTCGAGTGAAGGCTAGAGATGAATTATTCAGGAGGTCTGCTGTGAGGCTGGACAGCTCCTTCCATGCTAACAGCTCTTGAGTGACAAAAACACCTGGCTTAGTGCCCTCTGACTGCAGCCACCTCCAAATAGCCGAATCCCATTTTACTCTTGTTCTGGATGTGGCTTATCCAGACAGCCCATTGTTCTCCCAGCAGATCTGAAGGTAAGCTCTATAGAGAGACCCAGGCTCCAAGGGGAGTAAGCCACTTCTCTGCGGGTCACAACCCCAACATGCTGAACTGCTGACTGCTGAATGCATCTTCGGCAGTGCAAGCAAGAGCAAGACCTAACAGACACTTTAATTCTTATGGCCTGTCAGGCGGGGTTAATGTGAGTAGAGAGAGGGAAATTAGTAGCTAATAAGGGAGAATAATAGAAATGAAGACTATTTCCCCTTGCTAAATGTCTGTAATTTGTGCCTCTTCTTATTAGTTTCACAACCAGAGTTGTTATAATAATAGCAACAATACAATCCCTCAGAGGATTTGAAAGAGTTTTGCCCTTCTCTGGACTCATGGACTTGGTAACGGTGACATTTGATGTGCAGTCAATAGTGCTTGGGAATTGGAGAGTGCCACCACTTATTAGCTAGTTTAATCCAGAGGCTAAGGAATTCCTTCAAGTCAGCCTTCTTAAATGACACTAAGAATACTGCTTCATTTATTTTCCTTAGCCACATCTTCTGGGAAGCAATTATAAAGCCAATAATTTTTAGTATTATTAATTTTTTATATTCAGGCTAAATTTTCCTTGGCTTTATTCCTTCCATTTGTTAGGACTTATTGGCCTAGATAATGATCCTAAATAATGTACATGTGTATAAAACCAACATTTGTAGATAAGAAACATTTGATATGATTTTGAGTATTGAACTACAGTTGCAATTTCTTCAAAAATAAAAGTATTTTAAATCACATCTTAGCTCCCAAGAAATTGGCCTGAATGAATACTCGTATCTAAAACTTTGGTTTCAACATTTTGATGGATTGAGGTGGATTATATATGTTCTTCTGGGACTTTAAATACAAAATAAAATTTTGTAAGTTCATCTTTCATGCCACATATTGAAAACTACAAGCATAAGCAGTGTTGACTTGTACTTTTTGGATGCTGACCCCAGAGAAAAAGCAAGCATCAAAAGTCTTCCCTATCTGATCACCAAAAGAAATTCTTCACAGGAGGTCAGCAGATTTTGACCTAATTCCTAGCCCACAGGAGTCTGCATCAGAAAATAAAGCTGGCCTCACTACAATGCTCTCCACTAAGCCTGCCGAGCGAGTGGAAAAGGTTAGGTCCTTCTGTGTTTTTAACATATTTCTGCACATTAGAGGCAAAGAGAAGTTGATCCAGAATCTCCAGACCTTACTGTTTCCATCATGTGTGGAGGTGAAAACACTGTCAGAGAAACAACTGTGTGTTGAAAATGCAACTGTCTTACTCAAGGTGGAGGAGTTGGAGTTTTTTATTTGAATCTGCTAAAAGAGAAAATCTTTTCTAAGCCTGCTATTAAATCTACTACCAAGTTACAGGAGAGTTAATGAGAAAAATATGGGCAACATATTGTGTGCATTTTCACAGTCCTTTATTTGTTATTCAGTTGTCCCAAACTTAGATCATGATACTGAATAGTCAGGACAACTAATTAACTCCCAAATATAGATATTAACATTGGCTTATAAACTCTGAGAAGTAGCCTACCTCTGGCTTTCACATGTTTGGTTACTGTAGCAACTCCATGTGTGTGAATTAGAATCAAAAGGAGTTGAGCACAAAGCACAGCAGATCCTGCTCAGCTCCGATAAATACAAATGCAAAAAGAAAGGATTGTAGTTTCCAACGGAAATGTACCAATTGTTCATAATGTATCAGTGCTCAGTGAGGAGGAACCATATTATGTTTCGTACATGTTAGTGTCTATGAATCCACCGCATTCAGAAAAAAACAAAACAGGATTTTTAACCGTGTTTTCAGATGATGCACCTGGTCTTTTAATGTAGGCAAGCTTTTTACTTATCTTAAATTTCCTTTGAGGTTATAAGGTTCTAAGCATTTAAAATCTCAGAATTTGAACAACATGTTACTAAACACCATCTATATAGCAAAGGAAAGATTTAAAAAAATGCTGATACAGCCCTACAGAATGAAAGATGCTTGGAGAATGTACGCCTAATGACTAGTTCATACCCAGAACATTTAAAGAACTCAAATCAATAGGAAAAACACACAAATAATCTGATTTTTTAAAAGGAAGGTAGAACTAGGTAGACATTTCTCAAAAGAGAATGTATAAATGGCCACAGATATAATTTAAAAATGTTCAACATCACTAATCTTCAAGGCAATACAAATAAAAACCACAATGAATTATCACCTCTCTGCAGTTAGAAGGGCTATTATCTAAAACACAAAAGATTGGTTCTGGCAAAGACAGAATACAACCCTTACACATTATTGGTGGGAATGTAAATTAGTATGTGTAAAGCAGTGTGGCACTTCCTCAAAAAATTATATTCAGAATTACATTTTGATCCAATAACCTCACACTTGGATGTATATCCATAGAAAATGAAATGGGCAAGTACAAGAAACCTTTATGTTCTCACATTTATTGTACCATTACTCATAATAGCCAAGAAATAGAAATAATCTAAGCATCTACCCACTGGTCAATGAGTATAGAAGGTATGATATATTGATATATTGCACTAATGAATACTATAATGCCATAGAGAAAACAAAATGCTATTGTTTGCAACCTGAATGGGACCTGCATTCTTATGCTAAATGATTAAGCATTGCACAGAAAGACAAACATCACATTGTTTTGCTCACATGTAGGATATAAAAATATTGACACTATAGATGTATATAGAAGAAAAGAGGTTAACATGCTCTATTAGAGAAAGTACATGGAAAATAAATGTAGGGCATATTTCAGGTGGAATATGGAATATGGAAAAATCTACGTGGAATGATTTTTTTACCTTAATGAATTCATTTTTTAAAAATCATTTTTATTGTATTTGCAAGTATGTGGATGTACACATGCCACAACAAACATATGGAAGTCAATTTTCTCTTTCCATCTTTAAGTGGGTTCTGGGGATCAAACTCGGGTCATCAGGCTTGTTTGATGTAAAAAAAATCAGTGGCACTAGAGAGATGGCACATCAATAAAGAACACTCTTTATTCATCCAGAGGAACTGATTTTGTTTGTCAGTACCAAACACACATGATCACAGGGATCCTAACTGCTTGCTACCAGAGTTCTAACAATATCCCTCTGACCTCTGCCATCACCAGTAAGTGTTTGCAAACTACACACTTGAGGTTGACTTTTCTTTCTTCAATTTTCAATTTTCATATGTGCCTACACTGGTAGCACTGTATAAGTGTTTCACAACTTCAATGTATTTCTTCAGGTTCTCTAAAGTGAAATTTTTTAAGGTGTAACGAGGCACAAATCTAACATAGCAGTGAACATTTAAAAGCTTCCTCTCTAATTCCAATTTTCTGGTGTAAAATTTCTCTAAAGTGAAATTTTTTAAGGTGTAACGAGGCACAAATCTAACATAGCAGTGAACATTTAAAAGCTTCCTCTCTAATTCCAATTTTCTGGTGTAAAACAAGTTTGGAAGAACAATTAATGGTGTCAGCATATGTTGTATGATAGAACTTTCCTGGGAAGATGCATCTACTTACCCAACATGGGAACTGACAGCAGACCTAAGTAGGATGCCCCTGAAGTCAATCTTCTTGAACCAAGGAATTTTATTTGGATTACTACCAGGAATGTGGGGAAAGAGTTGCTTACAAATCATGAAGCTCACCAGCATGGGATACAGCTTATGGACCCTGGACGTCCACCACGTACATGCAGACATTATTTAGAGGTTGGAGGGTGCCTTTTCTTGGTGGTTCATTTCATTAGAGCCTCTTTTAAGCAGCATGTTTGGTCTGAATTTCTTCATGGGAGTTATATATGGCTAATCCTGTCAGTTTCAGGGAATTCTGAAAGTTATATAGAGGTACTACTTCCGGTTTAGTCAGAGTCTCTTCAGTACAAAATGTTTCAGTCTCCAAAGAACTACTGCACTATAGCAGGTTTTTTTTTTTTTTCAGGCTTCTCCATTTTGACCGTGTATGTAGTATTTGAGGTTGAAAAGAAAAAAAAAATTAATGAAAATTTTTCTACATTGTCACATTATCAGAATTTTCCCTCAGCACAATCTTTTGATGATTTCTATGAGTTGAACATTGCTTAAGAAACATCAGAGAAGACATACAGGAAAGAACCCTTTCAAATGCAGTGAACATTGCAAAGTCTTCACTCACTTCTCAGGTCTAAGGAAACATCAGAAAATTTGTACTGGGGAGAAGAGTTTCCATAAAAATAATGTAAAAAATGTGGCATATACCTTTCCAAAGCTATCATTAGAGACCTCTGCATTCTCCACACTAGATGATTATTATGAACCTGAGAAACTTGGAAAAGTCATTAGGTGGAACCATTTTTTTTGTTTTTTCACAAGAATGAAATGAGCAATATTTTTACCACAAAAAAATGTTAAATATTTAAATAAATAGAGATGCTTACCCTGAGTAGAATATTCCACAATGTTTATGTGTATCAAAACATCACATAATGGTTTAAAAATGTGCTATGCTTTTATCTCAATTAAACAAATAAACCTTAAAATAAATACAATTACAGAGTAGGTTCTTCTCTACCAATGTCATATTAGAAAAAGTAAACAAACTCCTTAACTTCAAGTAGTTTTAACAGTTTTTTTTTTATGTAGTTCTAGGACTTTCAGACAGTTAAGTACCACCTCATTTTTGTTATTCATATTCCAAAACACATGCAATGAGAAGTGTTTAATCCTAGAACTTGAATGATGCTTTATGCTTTATCAAGACATATACTTAACAAAAACCTTATGGAAAAGAATATATTCTTTAAGCAATAGGTACTGATAAGTCCTTTTCTTTGTAGGTTACCAGGAAAATTATCTGTAAACATCTTTCCATTTTTGTGTATGTGTGTATCTGCTCATATGTGTGCAGGTACTCATGCCATATGTCCTTGTCTTTTAGGATTACAAGTGCATATCACCTTATCCTGTTTTGTTTTGTTTGTCATGGTTGTTGGGAATTGAATTCAGGTCCTTACAAGGCAAGCAATTTATTGAATGAACCATTTCTTCAGTATCCAATAACTCACATTTGTATTAGTGATCAGAAACTATGCAACCATGGCAGAAAAAAGCAAATTATCAGTCTATAGAAGTTTTGAACTAAAATTTCAAAGATATTTCTGCCATGTATGAAAGAATAAATGAATTGACTGGTACTTATATGTCTGTCTTAGTCTCAACATTCTGTTCTTTCTGCAGACATCCTGTGAACACGATTATACAGGAACTTCTGTTCCTTCTTACATTATTCTGTTGTGTGTCCCTATAACACTAACCCTATGGTAATGATCCAAGAAATAAATCATTTGCTTGTCAACTATTTTGCTCCATAAAGTCATATTTGGGGAAATGACTGTGAGCACTTTTATGTCCATGCCTAATCCTTGAAAACAGCCCTAGAAGAGATAAGGCATTTGAGGATATGTGTTGGAATTAGCATGTTAAAAAAAAAGGAGAGAGGATGGAAAGACGGCTTGACAGTTAAGAGCACTTACTGATCTTCCCGAGGACCCGAACTCAATTCCTAGTTCCTGTACGGAGGCTCACAATTGTCTGGAACTCCAATTCCAGGGGATCCAATATCTCTTGCTGGCATTTGTGGCCACAAAGCATGTGCATGCTGCACATGATAAATAAATAAGTCTTCCCATCGCTTAAAAAATCATATTCGATTGGGGAATTTTATCTTATCACTCCATTTTATTTTTAACAAATTTCAAAATGACAGAAATAGTGTGAATGAATTAAATCTTAAATTATAGCATACATTTCTCAAAAAATTATGTATTTTGTAATGTATTTATAATGTAAGATCATCACATAAATGCTGTTTTGACCATGAATTTTAAATGTACCTTATATTATTAAAAAATTCTCTATAATTATAAAGCAGAATTTGATGGTTCTATCATAAACAGAACCTACAATATAACTGTATTAGTGACTTTGTTCTCTGTTAACCTTACTTCACTTGGAACCATAGAAATGTTGATAGTGCCTCATCTTACAAGTGGTCATGATTTCCATGATTTTAAGAAGAGAAATAATACTGAGCCCAGCAGAACCTCTCTTTATGAACTTTTTATCATGTATTTTCCCATTTCTTTCAAGAAGGAAAGAAATGCACTATTCTCACCTATTTCTAACTGCTTTTTATGAAGATATGTATTTTTTGGAATCTAAGTCAAGTTTGGATAGGTTATCTTTTAAGGATGGTTAATTGATTCATAATAGTTCTTCTGATTTTTTTTAAAAAGTATTATGGTTCACAGAAATATTTTCATATTTGCACTAGTGTAGTAATGTCTATTTAACATTCTGTTGCTTTATGGTAACACCTCATATTTTTGGTTGTGAGCCTAGCCTTTAACAGCTGAGCAACCTCTCCAGCTCTTATGGTAATGTCTTAATAGCTTATCATATTCTTTGAATTGAAACTGAAATTTCTCTGTCCATTTTTGCAGACTTTGTACAATAACTATAAGTACTTAACATCATTTATGATTAACTAGACCTATAATTCCATGCTATTATTCCTGTCTCCTTTCACTTCAGTTGCTATGATGAATATCCTAACAAAATGACATTTTGAAATGGAAAGGTTTACAATTCTAAGTTGTGTCCATTACTCCAGAGAAGTCAAGGCAGGACTTAAGTAGCCAGACACATCACATCCTCAGTCAAGAACCAAGAGAAATGAATGTACTCATACTGCCTGCTTGTTTGTTTGCTATCTTCTGTCAATCTTATACAGTTTGAGTTTCAGCTTAGGGAATGTCACCACCCACCATGGGCTGAGTCTTATACATCAATTAACAGTAAAAGACAATGGCTCCACAGTCATGCCCACAGGCTAATATTATTTAGATAATTGCCACTTAAGACACTTTTCCTGTTACTGGGTTGCCTTATTCAACCTCTAAATGAAGGCTTTCACCTTATCGTATTGTATCTTGTTTTCTCCTGTTTGACTGTCATCTCTTGGAGCCCTGCTCTTTTCTGAACAGGAAATGGAGGGGAATGGATCTGGGGGAGAGGGAAGGCAGATGGGGGGAGCTAGGATGAGTGTAGAGAGGAAACTGTGGTTTGGATGTATTGTATGAGAGATGAATCTGTTTTCAATAATAAAAAGATTTTTAAAAGACTGTTTTCTCAAGTGATTCTATGTTGTTTCAATCTAACAGTGAAAACTAACCCACACAGCAGAGTTAGGAAATCTGTGGGAATCTGTTAGCTCATACGGCTACAACTATGGGCTTTGTAGTGGATTCTTATCTGTGTTGTTTGTGTTGGTAACTTCATATAAAACAACTCACATATCAACCACAACTTTCTTGGCCCTTATCTATCTTTATGCTTCTTTATTCCCTTCATGAGCATCTTATATATGCCATATTGTTTGGTGATTTTCATTTCTATTAGCGATGGATGAGTGCATGAAAGTAGTTCTTTTCAAGCTTTGAGTTGTATCCAACACCTACAAGTAACCTGGGATAGATGTCTAAAAGGCAACTGTCAGTGGACTAAATTCGTGAAATCAGTTTGATTGGAGGCGTTATTTCACTACATGGCATAACCTTTTAAATGACATTTAATACAACTGTAAGCCTAGTTTCAAATTATAAAAACATGTGAATCCACGTGTGGTATTGTACCTCTATAACCCCATTATTCATCAGGTAGAAGCAGAACCATTGCTATAATTCTGAACTTAGCCTGGAGTACGTGCATATCCTATTTTAAAGTTAAAAAAATGATGTAGCTAAATGTTTTATTCTAGGATTGGGCTTAGATAATGATTTTCAGGAAAACACAAGCTATAGGGAAGAGTTTCTATCTCAACAAAACAAAACAGACAGCAGGTGAATATCTCAATATATATCTAAATATGACAACTTCATGAGATGACATGGTTATTACATGTCTTAATTTGGTAACACAATAAAAATGATTTTCTATACAAAAAAGAGATGACTAGTTTTCTTGCTGGAATCATATATACATTGTGATCAATAATAATGTTAAGATTTCTAATTGATTGTTGTAATTGTTTGAATGACTTTTTATTCTTTATTGTAGCATTATAATGATAATGAGAAAAATAAAATTGTTTCTCTACTAAATTTATAATTGTAGAATAATATGGCATGTAGTTGATGATGTCTATGAATGTGGCCTCTGAATTTACCTTCCAGAAAGATAACAACTATATCATTATCTAAATTATGTAGAAATTATCTTTCCTTGGATGATCTAATACAGGAATAGAATTTTACCTGACATGTAAAGTTATGACTAAACATTGAAAATCAAAATTGTTAACACTGTGTTGTCAATAATTTCAAAATGTAGTGGGTTGTTTTTGTCTTAATCACATCCCATATTCATGTAAGAGTTCAATAGGCATCATTAGCTCAGTAGTCAAATTTAAGAATAAAGTACTTAGGCTACATTATTTGGTTCTAAAACATGCTGTTTGTGTCATTAATGCAGTAGTTGGGAGAGTCTCACCCCGAATACACAGCTTTGAAACTGATTCCCATTACTGTCCTTCATTGTATGTGATGTATACCCTCACAAGTTCACAAACGGAAAGGTGGTTCCCCTCTTTCTTAGCTATCTGTGGAGTAATTTTAGAACTTCAGGAGCTGAAGACCAGCTGAAAGGAGTAGGTCACAGTGAGCTTAGGTCAATCTATCACTCTACTGTCTGTCTGCCTCTGACAGATGATCCCATCAGCATGATGCTCTCACTCACCACAGGCCTTGGCTCAATAGAGCCATGGGAACATGAAGTAAACTTCTGAAGTGATAAGCCAGAAATAAATTGTTCCTTCCTTTAAGTGTTTGTGTCAATATTTTGTAGAAGAAAGCAAAAGCAACTGGTATCATGAATGTCAGAAAATTACTTAAGTTTCTAGAGGTTTGGTGTCCCCTTCTTAAAAAAGAAAAAAAAATAACATTCAAAATATAATTATGAAGACTCAGATTGTTAATATAAAAAAACAGCATCAGCACCTGCTTTGATAAGGACTAGCTGTGGTTCTAGTGTGCCAATCAATTTTGGTGTTTTATAAGAAAGGCCATTCTTCAGTAAGCTTTCACTTAACTTAGAAAGGTTTCTGGTGTAGCTTTCTGGCTGGATTGCTTCAAGTCAATATCTTTTCCCTTACAAGTGTTGACATTCCCTTGTGGCAGAAAAGAAATCAACATTTTGAGTCACTTGTTTTAAGTAATGAACCAAGGCCCAGCTTTGACACCTATTCATTTAGAGTCTATTTTCGATAGTGTTCTAAAAATGCTGAAGGTCCAAGCTCCATTGGATCTAAAAAGTCTGGAGTTTTTCTTCTTGGTAACAAGTTGACATAGTACTTATTACTGTGTTGTGATGAAACTGAGACAGATTAACTATCTGGAGTTACATCTATAATTCATCTTAGCAAAAGTATTAGAACTAATGTGAAAAGGGATTTTGAGGCACCTTACACAATCAGAACCCAAACTCTCCTCATACATCCAAGGAACAAGGAAAAAGCAAACACTTGTAATCAGGAGCCTGAGGTCAAATCCCTACAATTTCACGAAAAAAGAAATTGTTTACCTCACAGCAGAGATATCAATAGTACATATTAAAAATGACACAATTGTGGAAGAAAATACATAGTATTGCAAGCAAATGTGTTATAGAATTCTCTAGAAAAGCATGTTATCCAAGAACCGATGGAAATTCATATTCACATTTATAACAATGGTGACAAACCCCTATTCTGGCATCTTTCTCCTAATGACAGATATCTGATATAGAAATGATTTCAACACATAATCCTTCTACTAAGCCTCTGCATCAAATTGGCATTTTATATTGCTATATTTCAGGAGAATTGATGCCAAATATTGATATAAATGCCCATAACCATGTGGAAATAAATAAGGAAGAAGAAATGCCTGGAGTGGAATAATTTTTAAAAATCATGCCAAAATTGACTTTGATGGTCATGAGCATATGTGAGAAAAATACTACACAAAACTTGAATTCCCACAAATGCTCACTGGATGACTTTGCAAGTCTTATGATGTGTACATCTAGACTCCTTTTAGCATGCTTAAGGATGGCAGCTCTTTCTTTGGATGCTGAATAAAGGTTTGTGGGACAAGTAGTTATAACAGATGTTTCATATATTCTTCTGTACATTTATACACTCACAATATTTTTCAATTCTTTACTTTGAAAGACATTATCGTCCTTACATGGGTGCCAGTGGCAGTACTCAATACCACTGTAGAAAATCAATGTTTATTAATGGAGATCAAAATCATATCCCTAACACCCCTGACTAGCTGCTTCAGACATTCAAATAAAAATGCAAATATGAGACAAGAGCTGGGCAGTTATTTAAAAGGCACCTTTTAAGAAAATCAAAGAAGTAATTTTCTAAATTAAGTTCAAAATGTGTGTGTGTGTGTGTGTGTGTGTGTGTGTGTGTGTGTATCAATATTACTACTCATTGTGTAACTTGCAATTGAATTTGGTGTCTCACTGAAAACTTAAGCCAGATGTTGTGGCACATACTTGTAATCCTGACACCTGGAATAGAAAAGTGGGAATCTCAGAGTTCCAGGACAGTCTGTATATAGTGGTAAGTTTCAATACTTTGCCATAGAAAGTCCTTCCCATTTCTATTGTAAAAGCAAGCTCTGGCATAGGCTTTATTCAGAAAATTATTGCTGATTGTACCTCTTTTAGCTAGACTTATGTAACAGATTCTGAAGTTTTCTTAAGCTCAATTATTGTCATTGAAATGCTCCACAATGAATTCAGGAGCTTATTGCCTAAACTAAACAATGTTTTAACTCATTCTGTAGCTATTGAAACTGCCGTGTCAATGTTAACTTATATATAATCTTAACAACCTTGGGCTACCAAAGAAAGAAATCCAAAAAAAAATGTTTCTGTATTTGCCTAATAAGAAATTTTAGAAAACTACCCTTTTTATTTTTAAATTAATAAAGCTGCTCCTTCAAACCCATATCTTTTGTAAGTAAATTAAGGATCTGAGATCTTATTTCTCCACTTCTACATCTCTTTGTCCAAAGAGTTCATTGCTGAAGAATTCACATAACTCTTTTTTTTTCTTTTCCTGATGTATATCACTTTATGAAACTATAACACTGACACTTTATCCAACTCTCCAAATTGTGGGGATGGCTTCGATGAGCCCCACACTCATTAGAACATCCTGTTAGTCCCTTTCTTCTTTTGTATAACTCAAAATGAAATTGATATCTACCTATTTCTAGGTTAGTGCCTCATTCTAGGTCACTGTGGAGGCTTGAGTAAAAGTGTCCCCAATAGACCCAAGGAGTTGAACATATGGACCCAAGCTGGGAGCACTGTTTGGGGAACAGGTACAGTCCTGCTGGAGGAAGTACATCACTGGGAACCAGCTTTGAGACTTCATAGCTTTGTCTCTAGCTTGTTCTTTATCCAACTCTCTCCATTTTGTGTTTGCAGTTGAGATGGGGTCTATTAGTGTGCTACGGTTGCTTCCTTCTGCCATGCCAGTTCCAACAATGATTCTCACTCTGAGACAAAGTAATTTTTCCTTTAAGTTGTTTTGGTCACGGTGTTTTATCACAGCAATAGAAAAATGAAGGCTATAACATCTTGCCTTAGTTTGGGTTGCTATTGCTTTGGTAAAACATAATGACCAGAAGTAACTTGGAGAAGAAAAGTGATTTCATTTTACACTTCTACATCATAGTTCATCACTAAATGAAGCCATTGAAGGAAGTCAGGACTGAAACTAGAGGCCAGAACCTGCAGGCAGGGACTGAGACAGGAGCCATGGAGGGATGCTGCTTACTGGCTTGCTCCTCATGCCTTACTCCTCAGCCTTCTTTCCTATTCCATCTAGGAATGCCCTGGCTAGAGGTGGCACCATTCCCAGTAAGCTGGGACCAGCCATGTCAATAATTAATCAAGAAAATGTCCTATAGACTTGTCAGTGGGACATTCTTTTTTTTTTTTTTTTTGATAATTTTCTTTTTTTTTTCTGTTGTATAGATATCTTTTTTATTTTATAACACCATTCAGTTCAACATAATAGCCACAGATTTCCCTCTTCTCCTCCTCTCGCCCCCCTCCACCTCTCCCCAGCCCACCCCCCATTCCCACCTCCTCCAGATCAAGGTCTCCCTCGAGGGCCGGGATCGACCTGGTAGACTCAGTCCAGGCAGGTCCAGTCCCCCCCTCCCAGACCGAGCCAAGCGTCCCTGCATAAGTCCCAGGATTCAAACAGGCAACTCATGCAACGAGCCCAGGACCCAGCACCAACGCACAGCTGCCTCCCAAACAGATCAAGCCAAATGACTGTCTCACCCATTCCGAGGGCCTGATCCAGTTGGGGGCCCCTCAGCCTTTGGACATTCTTAGAGAGGCATTTTATCATTTCAACGGGAAACTCTTTCTTTCTTTCCTTCCTTCTTTCTTTCCTTCCTTCCTTCCTTCCCTCCCTCCCTCCCTCCCTCCCTCCCTCCCTCCCTCCTTCCTTCCTTCCTTCCTTCCTTCCTTCCTTCCTTCCTTCCTTCCTTCTTTCTTTCTTTCTTTCTTTCGGTTTTTCGAGACAGAGTTGTTCTGTGTAGTTTTGGTTCCTGTCCTGGATCTTGTTCTGTAGACCAAGCTGGCCTCAAACTCATAGAGATCCGCCTGGCTCTGTCTCCCGAGTGCTGGTATTAAAGGCGTGCACCACCACTGCCTGACCCTCAACAGGCAACTCATAAGAGGCATTTTATAATTTAGGATTCTCTGTTTATAGTTATGTCTAGGTTTATATGTAATTGGCAATAAACAAGCATCATACATTCTTTGCATTCAATGTTTTTTTCTAGTTTGTTTATAGATATCAGATCTATATAACATTGTAAATTATTCATTTCATTAATATGTATGTTTTTCAGTTCCACATAGCCTTAGGATTCATTAAGACGATTTAAAACTGCCTGGCAGGGGTGGCACATGCCTTTAGTCCTAGCACTCAGGAGGCAGAGACAGGCAGATCTCTGTGAGTCAGAGGCCAGGCTGGTCTACAGAGTGAGATCCAGGACAGGCACCAAAACTACATAGAGAAACCCTGTCTTGAAAAACCAAAAAAAAAAAAAAAAAAAATTAAAACTTTCATTATATCATCATCTATCCCCATATGACACATTACTTAATCGTAACAGATATAATATAGTCCTAGACAATATTTATCTGCTTCAGAAGAGAACAACTGTTTTCCTTACATAGATGGATGCATTTCACATGTTTTTTGGTTTTATTTTTTGTGATAAGGTTTCTCTGTGTATCTTTGGAGCCTGTCTTGGATCTCACAAAGATCCCTCTGTCTCCACTCCCTGAGTGCTGGAAATAAAGGTGTGTGTCACAATTGCCTGGTATTTCAAATAAATTTTTAACAAACATGTCCTAATATTTTCTGAAAGGCTGGGTAAACTATTAGTTGGAATCTGTATCAATTGTGGAGAGTAGCTTCTAAGAAAAAGATGTATAGGAAGTAAGAAATCTCAACCAATGATTGAGAGTGATAGTTTCTTATGAAATATTGTCCCTTAATAATCTTTTTGTTTCTGAAACATACCATTATAACAGAATTCTAAAGTAATGAAACATGTAATCAATGTAAGAAGTGAAAATCATGGGAATACCATGTAAAAAAGACTTGGAGAGAAACATAATCATGATAGGACTGAAAGATGATTTTAAATACTTTGATAACTTCAGGCCATATAAATTTATATCTATTATTGCAAACGTTATGTATCAAAATACTTTTTTGAGATTATAACACAATTATTACATTTCTTCCTTCCCTTTCCTTTCTACAAACACTCCTATAATGCTCCTCACTTTGTTCAAATTCATGGCCTCTTTTTTCACTAATTGTTATTGCCTGCATATATGTACATGTATTCATGTATATATTCCTAAAATCAACCTGTTCAGGTTCATGTTATAATGTTACTTGAATGTATTTTTTCATACATAATGCTACTTACATAATGTTATTTGTAAGCATTTTTTTCACAGATGATGGATTGGCACTGGAAAAACCAGGTGTGCTCTTTCCTAGGGAAAACCACCTCTCCTATGGCCAGCTTTCCTCGGTTACCTACAGCTCTTTGTGTAGGGTTTAAGCCACTTGGGCTTTGCCCCTTCCATTTTGGCATGGTCATGGCTGTTGACCTTATTCAGCTCAGATATGGGCATTCATGACGGTGAGACTTTCTGGGTGCAGCTTTTGATGTTAGTAGGAGACAAAAATCTTACAACAGACTCCTGGATACTCTGGCTCTTATAATCTTACTGCCCCCTCTTCAGCAGTGTTCCCTGAGTCCTAGGTGCAGGACTCAGGTGTCCTTACACCCACAGATAAGTGTAGCTTTCACCCTCATCAGGGAGACTTCATGCCATAGACAAGAGAAACTAAGGAAAACCACAACCAACCGAAGTGCAGAGTTATGAAGGCCAGTCCCAACGGCATTCGAAAGACTTAAATATTAAATATGTTGTCCAGGGAAACTGTCTGGATATATGTGAAATATCTGTTAAAAGGTAAATCCTATCTCAGTAATTTATGAGTGCCATGATAGTTGGTACTATTTTAGAAGCTACTAAACCTTACCTTTTCCTTTCTCACTCTTGGAAAGATATATTTCTACAAACTGGTAAATTGCACAGATAAATGATGTCATCAATATAAATTGCCTAAAAGCATGGCAGCCATAGTGTAAGCCCTCAACAAATATTACCAGTGGAATTCATTTCCTTATGTAACTTCTAGATGTACCTACATTTCATTGACTGTTCTCAAGGATGGGCATATTTCCAAAAGCCTAAGGAAGCAGAATATAACAGAGACCTATAGCCAAGATATAAGATCTGGCCTTACTCATTTTGCCATACCAGATGAGATTTGAAAGTTCAGCAGTTAAACTTATCTGTTAATTGGGTTTAACACTGTTCTTATGTGGCCTAAATCCATGCATTCGTCTTAAAATGACAAAACTAAATAAATAAATAAATAAACAAACAAACAAACAAAAAAGCAACTACAACTACAAAGAAATAAACAAAGAAAGGAACTGTCTACTAGCAACAGCTTGTCTATTTCAAGCATGGTTATTGCCCTTCACATTCCAGTGGTATGTTAGCTCCCACCTAACAAACTTGTTTTTGTAGCCTGCCTAGGCATGGAAAATTGCTGAAAGTTGACCTGGTAAAACTAGACAAAGCTCCAGCATAATTCCAAGCATTCTCTACTGGTATCACATACTAATTTATAAGAAATGGAAGGAAACTTGGAACCTACCATCTCTTCCGGAAAAAGGTTCAGCAAATCAAGGTTGCTTTAGTGAATCGGCAATAAAACAAAATAAAGTGAAGATAAATGGGAAGTAAGTTGAAGAGTGACAACAACAGAATCTTGCCTTCCGGTGATGGTGATATGGGGCAGTGGTAGGGTCTCAGTTTGGGAAAGGGACTAGCCACTCAATGGTGCAGTGGTGTTGCCATTTCATCTAAAATTTTCCATGGATGCTGGAACATTTTTTATCTTGACAGTTAATTCAAAAGATGAAAAGAGCAGGAAATAAGTAAAATAAGGTAGACACTGAGAACTTCGCGGATAAACACATCAAGTTTAAAAAGCAGAGAATACATGAGTGTCTGTGACTGGGTTTCTTACCTCTTTGTCAATTCATGATAACAACCTTTTTCATTCAAGGATAAATCACAGGAATGAAAAGTTAAGGCTTGTAGTACAGACAGGGCACACATAGAAGGGCAGGAAGAAAGAAAACTGAAAGTGATCTGCATTAAGACTGTATTTTTTCCCTTTAGTGATCTTGAATGAAAAGGACATGTGATTTGTTGAATACAAATAAACTAGAAGTAGGGATGGCTGGTGACGAATTCTATCATCTGTGAAGTATTGGTTTGAATATACCCTCCAGAGCTAGGCAGAAAATGTAGGGGTGAATAGCTTATGCCCTTGAAAGGTATATCCTTTAAGATCAGCAAATTATATATATTTTTCCAACTCTATCCCTGATTCACAATTCACAGACTTGTGGCTCATCTGTCAGTACTTAGCTCCATTTTCTACTCTGCGGTCTCACTGCAGGAGTTTCACAAGATGGAAAATTCACTTAGGCTACCTGCTCTAGATAAAAGTCAGGACTGGTGAACTAAATCCCCAGAGCCTCTGGTACATACTTCAGTTAGACAGAGAAAAAAATCTAACTGCACTTGAAAGAAAATGACCCTGGAAAATAGGTTAGCAAGGCAGCAGGAAGTGTGAGCCTGGGTATGTTTTGAATTTTGAATTCTAAGTACTCTGTACAGGCAGAAAAAAAAAAAAAAAGACGTTTTATGCCTCTAGCTAAGAGACCAAAATAAAACAGAATCCTACCACCCTGTTATCAAACCATAAACTTCCTCAAGAGGCTTGATCCATAAAGTTTCATGCATGAATTATTTGCAATTAAAAACATAACTTTGTACAAATTTAAAAGCTCACTCATTTTAACAACTTAGATAGCAGATTTTTTTTTCTTTCTGAAATGGAACTGCTCAATAGAAGAGGGCAAAGACATTTATCAAGCCATACATTATCACCAATAAGTTTCCAAAGCAATATATGAGTATTACTTGAAATTTTGGTACTCAAAAATATTAAAAATATCTTTACTTTTTCATGAAGCATATGGTCTGCATAACAAAACATTGATTAAAGGGACAAGAATATTTGTTTGGGGCAGAATAAATTTGCAAGAAAATAATTTAGGAGGAGATTGTTATTTCTCACAACTCCAATGCACATATAACAAGTCCTTGTGTTTGTAGACAAAACTCTGCTCTTGAAACTTATTATAAGGTGCAGATAGTTAGAAAGACAGACACACAAACAGGTAGACAGATGACAGTGATATGTGGAGGAAGAGAGAATGAAAGGATTGTTTATGTTTACATTTAAAAGCTTAACACAAAAATCACTGTGCTATTTGTAGGGTCGAACTTAAATCATGTTAATAGTGAACTCATATGTTAATTGATATGTTAACCAAAAATACATTCTTGGGGTAAACATGCGTGAACTGGTGTGAAATCTCCCAAAAATTTAATGGAAGACCAAGGTTTCCATTCTGAATTTTAACCCTTTAAACAGACTTTTAATGTATTTATTCTGCTTTAATTTTTAGTTGATAATGAGTTACTGTAAGATTTAATAATAATTTGCATCAAAAATATTTATTCATTAGATTGGTGTAAACAAACTTAAGGCTAATTGATACAGAGACACCTCCACTAACTGAGAAGATAAAGGAATTTGCATTTGAAAAAACTTTGAAACACACACACAGACACACACACACACAGAATATAATCAAATACCTCTTGTTAAAATTGTCTCAATCTGTCTTTTGTTTGGACGATAAGATACTCATGCTTGAGATTTGTACATTTTCTCAGATGAACTGGAATTTTAATATCTAGAAGTAATTCTTTGTATTGTAATAAGGCAATTGTCATGATTCCAGAAATAAGGAGCCCTAAGTTTGTTTTTAGCTTCTGTATGTCTAGGCTTCCAATGGTGGGGCTGAGATACCCATCCAGCCTCCAAACCAATGACCCACAACCTGTCCTGCATACAAAATGCTCTAGGGCAGCGTTGGCTCAGAGCTTGTGGGAGTGGTAAAGCAGTGACTGGTTTAACTCAGGCCCAAGGCTCTAGAAGGAGCCCATGCATCCACTGCCTGGATGGCCGGCTTCAGGAAGCAGGCTGGCACAGAGACCTAGTGTAGAACCAAACAGGACTGACAAAAAAAAAAAAAAAAATCAACGAAATTATTTCTAATGGTAGATCGATGCCTAACCCAACTTTTCTCAAAGAGGCTTCTTCCAGCAGCTGATGGGACCAGATGCAGAGACTCACAACCAAACATTAGGCTCACCTTGGGGAAGGAAGAGGGGAAGGAAGCCTTGTAGGAGCTAGTGGGGACGGTGACACTTGGAGAGGGCTGCCCCGACAATCAACTAATATTGATTCTCTCACACATACACCACATTCTCTAGCCACGGGAACATCATGTGCTGGGCTTTACACAGATCCTATTTGTTTGCTTTTTTGCCACCTAGGCCATTACTTCACACCAGCTTAAGTACACTCATTCCAGTGATTTTTCCATTCAGTATTCAAAGGGCATCTTAGCTGGGGGAAAAGTCATAGAGATACATTTTCCCTGCGGAGAAGGAAAAAAAATGGAAACTTAATCTTTGCTCATGTTGGGTATAAATTGAAAATGAAATACATATTTCTCTAAGTCAGAATTCACTTAAAAACTCATTATTCTGATTGTGTGCCTTCAATAATTCTAAGCAGAATTGTGATAATATGTCTATAAAACATTCTAACACTCCCAAGTCTGTAGAAATCCTTATATGTTGACTACAAAAACGAATCAAATGCTTAGAGAATCCAGACAATTCAGGATATTTTATTTTAGCAATCCAAGGAGACCTTCTTTCCTTTGTCATCTTATTGTTGTTTTTCTTTCTTACTTTTTCTCTTACCTTCTTCCTTCCTCCCTTCCTTCCCTCCTCCCTCCCTCCCTCCCTCCCTCCCTCCCTCCCTCCCTCCCTCCCTCCCTCCCTCCCTTCCTCCCTTCCTTCCTTCCTTCCTTCCTTCCTTCCTTTCTTTCTATCAAGTCTGCGTCTTTACAGCAAGAAGTGTTTCCAGCTGATTGAGCTAGCTGGTAAGTTTTATTGCTTTCAAATAGACAATGAAACAAATGCCCAGTGGAGGAAATTGCATGGAGCTTAACTGGAAGGCAAGTTAGCCTCTGGCTAGTGAACATGCCCAGCTGTGACCACTAGCTTCTATCCACTCTAAAGTCTAAAATGTAAAACAGGAAGGGGAGACAGAGATGGATATTTCATTAAGACAGATGAACTCAGAAAGAGCGGTGATGCAGAGAGAGTTAATAAGGGGAGTAGGAATAAGTGGTGGTGCCCTTATTACCAACGTAAAGCAAATTGCTCAGGGTCCCATAAATCTTTTCAAGTTCAGTCCTCTGTGCTCAACCAGATGAGCAGCCTGGGGGTTTTTTCCATGTAACTTGCTCCAGACCCTTCAATTGTTTCATCATCAAGTGAAAGGTATTTTCACTTCTAGTAAGGTTTACAATGCAAATTCTACTATTAAAACAGTATCATTGTACCACCCATTTGAATGCTTCAATATTCTGAGGACTTTTCATGGAGTTACTGAGGATTCTATGATACATAAATTCCCTCTCTTAAGTCAAGTAAGAATACTTTTAACATCACCTTACAAAACAAAAACTTAACTAATTTACTTCAATCTGTTTGCTACAGTAAATGTTCTATTGTTGTTGATGTTGTTATTATTATTTGTTTTTCAAGACAGGGTTTCATGGTGTATTTTGAAGCTTGTCATGGAACTCACTCTGTAGAGAAGGCTGGCCTTGAGTTCACAGAGATCCACCTGCTGCTGCCTCCCAAGTGCTGGGATTAAAGTCCTGCACCATCACCACCTGGCAAATGTATTATTCTTATGGTCTTATTACCATTATTAAAAATAACTTCACAGATTTTTTTTCTGTAGATAAAAATGAGTTTAGTCACTGACTTACTTTGGTTACTATGTGATCTATTGTGCATTTCTTTGGTTCAAAAATGGAAGCAACAATCATATTGTCCTCCTAAGTTGTACTAAAAATGAAAGTGTCTTTTATGAAGAAAATAAATATCTTAAGTTCATTGTAATCACTAAATTACTTTTTTTGAGCATATACCCACACATAGGCATACATGCATACACATAATTTAAAATAATAAAAGTAAATAAGTTAAAGAAAAATACCTGTAATTTATCATTAAATAATTAACTTTTTCTCTTTTTAAATAAAAAATTTCCCTACTATGTGCCACTCCTTGAGCTTCTATATCTTGTCCTTTCTTTCAAAATCTACATTCCTGGAAAAAAAATTGCCTACATTAACTGTCCATTTCTTCACATACCCTTTCTGGTCAATCACATTGGCCATGTTGATTCTTCTTTGGGGCTGGAATTGTCTTTTGCATCTGCTCTGTTATCATGTTGCACTTTAGCCGTTTTTCATGTGGTTCTATATCTGTGTTTGCTTCATCTTTCCATTTTAGCCTACCTTGTAGCTGAAAGTTTTACTGTGTCCTGCCTGGTCCATAGCCGCTCAGACCCAAGTAAACACACAGAGGATTATATTAATTAAAACTGCTCAGCCATTGGCTCAGGCTCACTACTGACTAGCTCTTACACTTAAAATCAGCCCATTTCTGTTAATATATATGTTGCCATGTTTTCCGTGGCTTTACTTATGTGCCATTACATGCTGCTCCCTGGACAGTGGGCTGGTATCTCCTGACCCAGCCTTCCTCTTCCCAGAATTCTCCTTGTCTGTTTATCCTACATACACTTCCCGCCTGGCTACTGGCCAATCAGTATTTTATTTATTAACCAATCACATTCACAGCATACAGAGTGACATCACCCATCACTGCCTCTTATGTCATCCCATTTTGTTGTCCATCTCTGAATATGCAGAACTGTAATATTGTTTCTGTAGATGATGTGTTTTATATGAGTTTCTATTGCCTTTGTTATTCTTCTATCCTTAATTACCTTCATTTTTTCCTTATTTTCCCTTGCAGGCAAAGCTGACATTGCCTTTGGTACCTGTTCTCTTGATGGTTATTAGATAGTTACCTTCAGACAGTAACACTCACTTAATTACACTGGACCTGTTAGCTTGGGTGCATCCCAAGTGCTCCTTTCTCAACATGTGCAAAAGTAAGCCCAAGATTTCTCATCTCCTACATTAAAACCAATCACCTGCCTAAGTTCATCAGGTCATTAACACAAAGTAATGTTAATTCAATTATTTGAGTGATGCTTGGAAGACACCTCTAAATTATGTTTCTCCTGCTAATGCAATACAAAATCTGCTACCAACAGTGGTATCTTTATCAGGTTTCCCTTTTTATTTGTATATATGTGCCATTACCTCAGTCCAAGTAATATTACTTCCTGAAACTTTCCAGTGTGCTCATCTCTCATAGTATTTTCTTACACATGGAGATATCTTGCAAAGAACCTTAAAATGGGGGTAAGTGATGCCAGAAATGTTAAGGTCAGCTGTTAGCACTGTGCTTCTAGGATGGGGGAGGGGGGGAATGACTAAATTTTAAAATTCCCAATTTATTCAGCTTTACAGAATAAAAAGCATAAAGGGAGGAATAAGGAAAGTATTTCTTTCGAAATACTTCATACACATTTTGAAAACACTTTTCTTATTTTGAAATTCAGCAACTATGCCTTATTATTAGGTCTGAATGTCTTGCAATTTTCATATTAAATCACTATTTGTTCCCGGGACAGCTTAGAATGAGGTTTCATTGCCTTAATTTACAGGTGGCTTATTTATAGCTTATGACATAAATATTCTACTAATTTTAGTTTATTTGTTCAATAGCCATGTCCAGTTTCACTCAACTATTCTTGGGTGTCACTGTCATCCACCCTAGAGTTTTATATACACTGTTGCATTTCCTTAATTACTCTCTTACACATTTTTGCAAATTCCATTTTGCTAGATTAAGTTTTAGATATGATCTTAAACAAGACAGCTAATACTGTATAAACTTTTGTTTTATATTGAGTTTATTCTAGACAATGAAAAATGTTTTAGACAAAATTTTTGAGTTATACATTTCTTAAAATAATTCCTAAGGAAGAAAGACTGCCCTAGGTTCCAGAAGAATGATAAATATGGTCTTTGACTAAAAAGCCTCTTAGATACTACATATAACAGAAGTATAAGTATGATACAATAAGTTATTTAACTCTCTCCTCAGTTCTATAGTATTTCTCTCTCTCTCTCTCTCTCTCTCTGGTGTGTGTGTGTGTGTGTGTGTGTGTGTGTGTGTGTGTGTGTGTGTGTATGCACGTGTGTGCCAGTAATCATGGCGAGAAACACTAAAGTCAAAGTTCAAGGTAAACATTTTGTTTTCTTTTTTTGTGGATTTGTATGACTAATATTACTAATTGCATCATTTAAGGTTAGGTATATAGAGGTAGTTTACAATAACGTCTGGTGTCTGGGATTAGTTTACAATCTATTCACAGGCCAGTGGCCAAATCTTACTATGTATATCACTGTTAAATAGCTATGAAGTGAGTCTTACCAGAAGTGGATTATATATAGGTCAGAACATGACTACAGAGAGTATATCCTAACAAACCCGGTTAAGCAAAAGCAGATTTCTAATGTTAATCACTGTTTATTTAATTTAAAATAATCACTGATGTCAAATCTAGTTTCCATGCCTGTCACACTCTGTTAGGTTTAAAGCTAAAAACACCAGAAGATTCTGTGCACTAGACAGTTCAGTAGCTCAACTCTAACTAAATGCTGTTATCTTGGAGAAAAATGATAAAAATCAAGTAAGGATGATTCATTTACCCCCAGTTTCTTGAATGTGTCCTCATTTTTCCTCTTGTGAATCTATTACTATCTTCTTTAAGCCTATTTCTAATTCAAGGTTAAGGGAAAATGATAAGAAAAATAAAACAGAAGAGACAAATATCAATTTTAATACAAAATGAAGGCTGTGGCTTTTCAGAAATGTATGCTAGGTTTTTCAGTCACCCACTCCAATAAACATCCTTCAAACTAAAATGGTTGTATTATTGCGTTTATTTGTATTCAGTTAGTCACACAGAGTAGAAAATTTTTAATTACCATAATATAGTAGATACTATTTCTTAGAATTGCTTTTTTTTTACATAAGTTGATTACCAAGGAAGGTTAGAATGAAAGAGAAAAGGAATGAATACTGCATTCAATTATGGTATATCAAGATATGGCTAGCACAGCCATTTAACCTGTCCCTATAATATCTAATTATGGTATATCAAGATATGACTAGCACAGCATTTTAACCAGTCTATACAATTTCACTTTCATCTTCTTAATCATAGATATTTTCTGCTTCATTATTCTGATGGGGAATAAAAGTAACAGACTAGCTACAGATGTGGATTCTACACAAGTAGTCAATGTGATGTATATATAGCACTATCTGTCAGAAACTTTATTTACAGTGTGTTCTAGAAATGTTGTTATTCAAAGCTTTTATTAATCCTAAATCTGCTAATGAAGCTGACTGCTAGATTTCTAGGTCACTTACAGAAATACTATTATAGGATGTCTACAATTCCGAGAGTCACTTGCATTAAGTGAAGGCATCACGTTACTTGTGTCTTCAAGTGCACTAATTCACTTTTTGCTATTGATTTCCGGGTGTTGCTGTTGACCTATGAGACTCAGTGTGACCTATTCCCATTTACAAGAACTCTTTGGAATCCCCTGGCTTGTCTTCATGAGGCCAGCTGACTTTGTGAGCTGCCGTTAAATCTTGTGTCATTGTGATTACCCCCGGGCTTTTCTCTCTATTGCTCCTTCTACCTTCAGAATTAATAGATTGGAGAGATTAGGTCAATTGGCATTTCTGAGGCAAGTCTGAATTAATTTTCTTTGGCTTGTCTTGTTGAATTTCACACTCCCTGAACATTTCTCACTGATAAGCAGATTATGATGCTGGCTCATGTGCAGGGATAGCAACTCCAAATGCTGTATTGTTACCTTTTAGCACCATCAACCACAATGAGCATGATCGTTTATAA
Organism: Peromyscus maniculatus bairdii; assembly: GCF_049852395.1. Lineage (NCBI taxonomy): Eukaryota > Metazoa > Chordata > Mammalia > Rodentia > Cricetidae > Peromyscus > Peromyscus maniculatus. The sequence goes on from NC_134860.1 coordinate 91,534,358, forward strand.
AGTTAAAGCTCTTCATTTTAAATCTGTGTCAAGAGGCTAATATAACTGTGATTTTAATTACTAAAAATCAATCTGAAATTAATGTGAAATTTAACAGTGGGAGATGTGTACGAAACCCAGAGACAATCAGCGTGGCCCTCACCTTGGGTGTTGTCCTCTGTAAAAGGCATTAGCACAATGCCGCCTTTCTAGTTCACTGACTTTCTAAGCTTAAGTCAAAAGAAGAGTTCCTAGGGATCTATTATTGAAATTTAAGTCATGGCAAATCAAACTTGCAAACAGTACCAATATTTTTCCCCATTTGCTACTTAAGGCAGCTTCTTGGTGAGAACAGTAATAAGGATTCACAGTTTTCAGTGTTTAGGAAATCATCAGTGTCATTAAGCTGAGCAATTTTATATGAAATTCATATCATGGAAATTGTGAGAGACTGAAGAGAAAACTTGGTAGAATCATCACACTGACAGTCCATTTGTAAATATTTGCAAAAGTAATACAAAGTGTACCAAAAATCACAGAATGATAAGGTGGATTTTAACTTGTTATGATGCTGTGTTATTTACAACATTGTAGGCAAGAGAGAGTATTGGAAGCAATCTAAAGTGAAAATCTGTATGAGTATTCTAAAAACATAAAACTTATAATGGTTACCATCTCTGATTATGGGGATACAATCAGAGTAAAGTGCCTTAGTTTGAAGAAGGTGGGCACAATGTAATTGAGTCATCTCCTTTAAAGTCACCAAAGCACCCATTATTAACAGCTAATACAGACAGGCCATGAAAAATCTACCACAAAATGGATTTAGATCCATTCTTCTCAAGATACAGTATCTATCTTCCTGTGGTCGATTCCCTGACACACCCTTATGCACCCTCAGGAGTAATTCAGCAGAGAGTCCTCCTCAGAAACACTCAGTTGCTAGGACACCACTGGCCTCAGGTTGTCCTTTCTATTAAAGAGCATTCCTTTGTGACTGGGCCACTCATTTCTGCCCTGGATATGGGCATGTCTTGTGCTCTGTCCTTCGGTCTCTTTTCTCTCCCACTACTAACACTGATTATCTACTTTCAGACCTTTGAACAGCTCAGTGAAGTTCTCTAAAATAAACCATGTCCCAACCTCTAGGGAGTGCTAAAATAAAGTAATTCCATTCATATATATGTAGGAGATGGGTGCTATAAAATTCTCTCCCCTAAAACAGACATTTGGTTTTCCCCTAAATCAACTGCCTATCTAGGTTCTTTATTTCCCTATTATTTCAGGTAAAAATCAAAATAACAAATAAACAAACAAACAGTAACAACAACAAAAAAACACAACTCAAGCAGCCTTTGCTTTCTATCATATTCTTCATCAAATCTTTCAACATGGCCAAGGAGCACCCACATATCAGCCCATATGCTCAATCTCACCATGTTCTATTATTCTCTTATACCGTTGTCCAAACTATTATTACATTTACCCTTTTGCTCCTTTCTTTCCTCGCTAAGCTGACTTCTCTATAGAAATTGAAATGATATTTACAAATCAATAGGCAAGCCAAGTTACTCTTTACTGAAAATTTTGAATCATTTTATTCCCACTTAGAATGAATTCTCAAACTTTACTAGTCGTAATGTCAGTGAACTGATTTTTTGCCAACATTTCAGCAGAGTAACATTCATAAAAACCCACAGCAGAGATTTACCAACTAATTAAGAAGGCATTGCTTAAAAGAAGTACAGTCAAGTATTCCTTAAACCTTCTTGGTAAATTTAGGGGCTAGAAAGCAATTCTAAAACATTGACGATCAGTACCCTGAAAAAGAAAGATGACCAAGAATGTCTGCATTTCCTCAATGTAAATTTGAACCTAGCTGCTGAGATGGAAAATCAAATTGATATGTAGATTGAATGATTCCTGAAGTGACTATTTCTACTATTATAGTGACCACTGCAGTCAAATAAACTATTGATCCTGATAAACACCATTGTTCCACACCCAGCCGACCCTTAGTTACATTTGAGTCTGAAAAAAAAAAAAAAAACTTGTGAAGGATAAAGATTATAGACTAATTTTTTCTCAGAACAAGAAAATAAACAAATGTCAAATATGATTACAATTCCTACCTTCTTCAACTTTGGCTTTCTAACCCTTAAGAAAAAAAATACATTTTTCATTGATTAGCCATGTCTATTCATATATAATTGAAAATCATTCTTTGTCATATTAGTAATATTTCTTGTTAAAGAAAAGAAGTACCAGAAATTATAAATTTGCTTCATTTTTGATAACTTGTGTGTATAACCAGTTTTCTGTTTCATGCAGCAGTAAGGGAAGGTGGACATTATTTCACAATCACGTGAGCATTGAAAAGCTCCTTTGGGTGTTTGGTGTCTGAATCATCCCATCCGACACCACAGAGAACAACATTTGTAACAAAAGTAATATTGCTTCTTTAAGCTTCTGGGAGATTTCTTTTCTCTACTTCATGATACTTGCTGAGATAAGGCCATACTGCACAGGGGTCTAAATTCTTTCTTTCCATAAGTTCTTTTCTGTCCGAACATTGTATTGCTCGCACTGACAACTCTGTATTTGTAGGCTTTTATTTGTATTTGTATTTTAAAGGTTAAATGTGATCACGGTGAAGGGTTGTAATAAATTGTAAATAATTATGCCTTGATAAATGGACATCTATTGTATTATTTGAGAAATTAGTCTTATGATTTGGGAAACAAAAACTGTGAATCTTAAAAATACTAATAAAGTTTTCACTATCTTCTGTTCAGTTAGTGTGACATTTTCTGATCTGTCAGAAGTTCATTCGCCCTTAAAAAATCTTAATGCATTCCTTTAGGCTTTCCAATTGGCTGCAATGACTCTTCCCACCAAATGTGCATACTCCATGCCAAGACATATGACATGTGTGTCTTGCTGCTTTCACAGAGCAACAATCACCCTCCTAGCCTATAAACTCTGCTCTATTATTGTCCTTGAAATACTGTAACACTTCTTTCTTGACGTCCTAAAATAAATTCAAGCAATTAAAATTGTTTCTAGTCTGTCTATTAGAAAAAAATTAAAGATGTGAACTGAGGATTTATTTAAATGATGGAATGCTTGCCTAGAATACTCCACTCATTCTCCTCTACCACAAGGGAAAAGAGAACATCGCCACTTTGGTAGTTTACTTTAAATTTTATATCTTGATGCTACACATTCTTTAATGATGTTTCTGCCATATAGAGTTTATTCTGATTACTTGGTCTAGGGGTGTGCTTAACTTATTTGTGTAGCAGAAAATGATGTAAACTTATCAGTGACTGTATGTTAATACACTTGTATTAAATGAATACATTTCACTTTTCAAATATATCACATAGCTCCTTGTAATCAGTCTTTGAAAGCATGGGGCTTTATGTGTGGTTTTTGAGCTATCTCCCATAAAGCAACATTATATTAACATACTTAATTTCAGATGTCAATATGTGTCCTAGTCACCTGCAAAACTTGTCATAATGAAGATTCTGATTCAAGGGTATATGTTAAGATATAGTTATGCATTAACAGGATTCTAATGAAGAATTCATTGACATTCTGAAAACCCACACCTAATTCTGTGTTTCGAATTTAATCCCCCTCTGCTATGTGTCTAAAGATTGTGGGCCTGGAAGAAGATAATTTTTTGAGCTAAAGTCAATGATTATTAGATGTGTTAAGCTTTATAATTAATAGCTATTGATGTGAAAGTGATATTCTTCCACTAATTATTTTCTAGTATTACAAATATTTGAGTGTATGGAAGACAGCCAAATAGAATTTAGCAGAAACTACACGAGCAAATGCTTCCACAGTCAATTACAGTACATAAGAAAATTGTAATTGATAGAAGAGGAGTTTAAGCTAAAGATAGTATATTTGTATGTGGAGTAAATGTAATGCTACAAAGAAGGATCATATCCATGTGGAATTATATTCATACTTGCATATGGAACATATTATTCAATTAATTATAAAAGTATGTATTTGTTACCATATGATAAAATTATATTTTTGTCTGATTGTGTGTGTGTGTGTGTGTGTGTGTGAGTGTGTGTGTGAGTGATTCATGTGCTTGATATAGGCAGGCATGGGTCATGGTTTAGTGGACAACCTGAATGTCAATTCTTACCTACTATCTTATATGAAAAAAATATCTCTGTTATTCTGTTGATGCATTATTGCTGGTCCATGAGCTTCTGGGAGATTTCTTTTCTCTATTTCATGTTTTCCTGAAGGACTTACCACTCAAATCACAGACTAAGGCTACAACACCTAGCTTTATGTGAATTCTGAAATTTGAACTGAATTACTCATGTTTGTGTGACATACACTTTATCTACTGAGTCGTCTCACCTACTCAAGGCCAATAAATATTTACATGCAAAATTAACATAATCATGATTTAGTAAAAACATCAATAATTTGAAATATTAAATATTTTCATGGATTCGACTTGTTTTTAAACCTTCTGGTAGAAATCAACTGGGACCATGTAGCAAAAAATCTACCAGAAAAAACAAGTCTTTCTCAGTGACAGAGCAACCTTATACTATTGGCATTCTTCAAATATTAGAAGCATCTTAACTACGGCAGAATTTTTCACACATTGCATCTTTCAATAAAATGATGGAACTATGTATGCATCTGGAAGAATCTGCTCAAAAGAATCTTTTCCTGTCTTGAATGTGAAGAGGGTAGCATTGAATTAGCAATATGAATATTGATGGATGAGGACATGCTAAAAATAATTTATGTTGATTTACCTTTGAATATGTTTTGTAATCATGAAGTAGAGAACTCATTATTGTTTTCATATAATAGGAAAACAATTTTATTATAGGAAGAAAGATTTATGTGGAGGTAGGAAATATTTAATATAATAGAATGTATACCTTAACAAGCTTTCACCTCAGACTCTAATATGCATTCTAATCATTTGGGAACCTCTCTGAAATGTGATTACTGACTCAGTAAGCTTGGAGAGTTTGTACACAAACTAGTAGGCCCCTCACCTTTACAGACACACTGCATTTTGAGAGTCAAGACCTTAAAAAATAGAAGAAATTAATGTCAAATGATTTGTCACAAGAGGAAAAGATTAGAATAAATGAGAGGTAAAGGAAAAGTTATTTTAGCTAGTGACAAACAATGGGACTGTAATTCCACTGTGTTAAATACAGTTTTTATTTTGAAATATTTGTGAAGTATGTATGAATATTATCTTCCCATCAACTTTCAGAAATAGAAAATTCAAGAGTTTCATAGACTGTTTTGTCAGAGTTTGTAAAAGACACTACTGAAAAACAGAAAAATAATCAGTGATAGCATAATTTTAATAGGGCTTGCTGTAATAACAGAGATGGAAGCATAAGGCCTTTGGTCAATAAGTTAGAAATATTTTTGTTTGTTCCTCTCTTTGCCTCAATGTGTGTGTACCCAAACATTTCTAACATTTTTCTTCTAAACTTTTCAATGCTGTGAGCATCTGTCTTTCTCTGTATTATGTTTTCTATCTAACCTATCTCCCATAGGCATCAAAGCTGAACACGATGGTCATGCTGTTCCAGGCAGCCCTGAAAGACAAACAAAAGAACAAACACATCCCAACGACTTAAAACCGGCAGCCAAGGGAGCTCTCCGGGTAACAGGATGCTTCTCTGATCCTCCCAGAACATATAAAAGACTCTTTCTTCAGTTACTGAAAACAATCATAACCGCCTTTCCCTGAGTCTGCTTGAACCTCTGGGGACAGAGGAAAGACACAGTATAGAAATGTACACCAGAGTGACCAAGGCAGGATTTGATTTACACGGGTTTGCTAGCTGTAAGTTGTGAGGATCAGGTAATGGATTGCCTTAGATACAGTTTCTATTTCCAGCAGAGGACCCTCAAATACATCTCAAAGGGTCTGGTATACAATCCAGTTTTCTAAAATACAACAGGCCAAAACCTCGTCTTGTTAAACTCCATAGGAGATCTGTATATATATCCATGACCACCAGATTGTGGTACATGCCTCTAGACTGTACTGAAATCCTGAAACTGTACCTAACTATTTGAGTTGTAGATTGAAAATTTATTGATATTAATTAACATGGATTTTAAAGTTGATACTCAAGAAATGATTGGTTTTAACCTGTAAAATGTATCTTTGAAAGCATATTAAAGTGTTCTACTTACTTCACATGATATACTAATTAATTTGGATCTTAAATGGAATTTTTAAAAGTTTCTTAGGTTTAACACAGTGACTTCTGTACTTCTGAGTTTTCTGGTTTTGCTAAAGTCACTTTCCTGTACTGGCCATGTAAATAATATACTACCTTAAATATATATAACATTTTCTGTCATTAAGGTCTCTCGATTCTCAATTAAGAAATAAGTTCTCCTGTTAAGAAGAACCAGGGTTCAGTTCCCAGCATCTATGTCAGGTAGCTCACAAATGCCTTTGCCTCCAACTCCAGATCATCCAAAACTTTCCTTCCCTCTGTGGGCAGAAGAAAAAAGTAGGTATGGTGATGAAACACCACGATGGATTACTTAAATCAGATAAACAAGAGTAGAGAATGTAGTTTTGTTTTTTTTTTAAGAATTAGTTATTTATTATGTATACAGTGTTCTGCCTGCTCTTAACCTCTGAGCCATCTCTCCAGCCAAGAATGTAGGTTTTAAACAAAATGAAATAAATATTCTGAAAACAGCTTTGTTAAATGTTATTATTAAATAACTGTAGATATTCTCACAAAGGAACATCAAATAGTGATGTCATTCTGACACTAAAATTGATAAAATCTGAAGTTTGGTTGCCATTAAATTTTATAAACTTTACAACATTGACATAATTTTTCCCTAAATCCTCATGTAATATTGAATAATTATTTTTCTTTTGGATGTATGGATGAGAGCTCTGAACTTTGGAGAAATTTCTTGGTGCATCAACAGCCTTTTGACTATTCATTTTATGAAACTCAAATAGAAGGATGCAACATTACTTCAATGAATTAGAGAATATTGAGTGAATTTGACAAAATTATCTTTATAAATCATCTTCTTTTAAGCCTCCTTCTGTCCACAAGCTTCAATTTTTTCCCTACTGAGCTACTTCAATATTTTTAAAGAAAAAAAAACATAATTTCACATGCAAAAAATTAGAACATGTTGTCACATTTTGGTTTGAAAACAACAAAACACCAGGAACGTGGCTCTGTGCTCCCTGTAATTTAATACCAACTGCTGCTTCGTGTGTAACTCTAAAACTCTCTCCTACACAGACTGAAGCCCAGCTGTGAATACTCTCATCGGCTTCTGTTACACACTAGCTTCTCTCCATGCCCTCCCTCAGACCACTTTAAAGCTTTCTTTCACTCTTCTTTCTATGGAACCTGATTAATCCTTCAAGCAACTGCAAGAACAAAGAAAAGGTCCAAAAATTGGGGGATATTTAACAGAATACAACTATTTAATGCTCCTAAATAATTACCATTGCTAATAATCTGCATGTTAGGTATAAAATTTGGGGCAGACCAACACATTAATTAATTTAACTTAGCCATCCTAGAAGGGGTGAGTGAGTGCGCGTGTGTGTGTGTGTGTTTCAAATAATGCTATACATAAAAAAATTTAAACTTTAAATTTTAAATGAAAACACATATTATAAAAACTAGACCATGTCCTTCCATAACAAAAAGACTCAGTGAAACATAAAAAGGAAATTAATATTTTTTTGTGTATTTTAAAATTAAATATATCTTCTAACCTATTCCAGACTTCAACCTTGAGTCTGTCAATCTAAAAATTGAAATTAGTGTACATCTTTAGAATGGGAGTTTCGAAATCCGTAGTATTTTGGTGTATATTTCCCATCTATATAACTATTTCATTAAGTTTTGTGAATAAGAGTACAAACATACTACAATAACAGAAAAAATAAATGTGAACAAAAAATACGATCATTGACTCAAGGTTTATTTGCTGCTCAATTTACTGTTTCATCCCCTCTGAAGCAGTTCATGAGCACCCCAGTGAGGAAGCACATTTCAAATTTTACAGCACTGTGTGTGCGTTTATTCTTATAAACAGATACAGTCAGTGGGTTATTTTTGTCGTTGTGTTTTCATTTTTAGTTTGGTTTTGTGAGATAAGGTCACACTCTATAGCCCAGGCTGAATTAGAACTCATTATGTAGCGAAGATTGACTTCAAGTTCACCATCATCTCGTGAATTCTGGGATTATAGGTGTCAGCCTCACCAGATGGCTATCAGTGCTTTGATAAGATAAGAACATACTTACCCAAAATTAACAAAAATTCAATTCTGAAGTAGTGTTACATATTGTGTGAGATGTTAGGTTAGAAGATAGAAGGAGAGATAGTAAGCAATGTTGAATAAACCCCAAAAAATCAGAATCCATAGTATTGAGCTGAATATTCAAGAGATGGCACAAATATGTAGACAATCTACAAAGCTAGTTCTTTCTTTTCTTTTTATGTGCCATCTATACCTTTAAAAATCACTCTACTGAAATACTTCGTTCACTGGTTCATTCTAAGAAGCACACGTGAGTTCCCCGTTTGTAAGGAGAGTGTACTATAACTCTGTTATCTTTAACATGTAGTAGGGAGAGTGTTTAACACCACATGCCTCGCATTTGCCTCTCTATATACATTTTAATGTCTAACTGATTTTAAAAAATCAGAAGAAATGAATTGAAATGTGCACATACACCACTACTCCTACCACAGAAAATTGTTTCTCCCCCTCATAACTCTGATAAACATCACCTTTGTTTGTCAATACCTAAATGAAAAAAAAATGGCATGTCAAATTTTACTTGTATTGTGGATAAGTTTCTCCAGCCTAGTGGAATTAAAAAAAAAATACCTCACAAGTCAAGTAACTGCCCTCGTGAAGAGTTTAGGATCATATATATTATCTTCCCTTTATTTGGAGGTTAAATTCTTGATCAAATGTATATTAGGAGTTATGCTGTGTTCTACATGAGATGAACACACACATACACAAATGAATGAATGGCATGTTTTGTGAATTGTTCCTTAAAACTCCATCCCTCTAGTCATGATAACATATGTTACCATGATAAACATATTTGTACATTCATTTTGCTTATTTGATTATCATTTTTCTTTTCTTTTTCTTTTTCTTTTTTCTTTTCTTTTTTTTTTTTTCTTTTTTTGAGACAGGGTTTCTCTGTGTAGATTTTATGCCTGTCCTGGATCTCACTATGTGAACCAGGCTGGCCTTGAACTCACAGAGATCTGCCTGGCTCTGCCTCCAGAGTGCTGGAATTAAAGGTATGTGCCACCACCGCGCAGTTCTTATCATTTTTTCATGGTACTTAAGACAAGAAAAATAAATATAGAAAAGTAAACAGTGTGTCTAAAATTTTGCTCAATCTTGAACATAGCTCAAAAATAAACATGAATCCCACCTAAGTTATCTGTTATTCAATTTCTATTAGATTTTCCCAAAGAAATAAATTGTGAATGTAAATAACCCCATGCCAAAGTTTCAATTAAAGAGAAACACACATTACTAAGTTTGTGGACACATCACAGAAAGATTCTTTTAATTTCTCAATTGTAAACTCTTCTGAAATCCTCATGGAAACGACCTTTTACTAATTCTGTGCATATTTTTATGGATGTGAAGCCATTTTAAAATATTTCTGTTAAATCAGATTTTATTATACAAACAAAGCTAACATTTAACTTAAGTGTTACTAATATTTAAGTTACATACTCACTGAACACAAAAATGTTAACTTCAAAAATTTATATGTGTAGATTATTGTAGTTTCTGTCTACACTAAGAGTTAAAATAAAATAAAAATAAAGCTAACTAGAGACTTTCAAAGCAGAAGTATCTTAAATTTCACACTGGGAAGCCAAAGTTTTTGAGGGAGTATTACCAAAGTCACTTATTGAACACAATGATGCTTGCTTGTTACTAAGCACTATTCTAACCCACTCAAGAAGATTCAGTTGGTTATCACAGCAATGGAAACTCTGTACACATGTCAATGTTTTGAATATTTCTCTGTTTGATGAATGTTGAGATTCTCAAGGTATCATTACCTCCAAACTAAAACGGATGACAAAGGCAAACATTCAGTCTTGATCTTGGAATAACATGAGTTCTGCCCTCCCCCTCTCCTCTCTGTTCCCATGGTAGGTCAGTGTATGATCACCTTCAGAAAAGAAGACATCGTAACTGACTCTCCCCTGCCATCTTACAAGGTCTGCTTACATTGTCCTCAAAAATGAAATCATTTCATATTTGCTTAAAATTTACTTCTGAGGAATTGTGATTACTTCTAAGAAGTTAGGAATTTCATCACAAGTTAAAAAGTACCATTTCCTCACTGGCTATTATTTTATATGCTAAATATCCTCACCTCTTATTCAGAGAAATATTCACACTCATTGTTTTATGGAAATTTTTAAAATGTAATGTTTTCAGCCAAGGACTGGGATGGTTTTTTAAAGTTTTGGGAGGATTTGACTACCACTTGCTTCTTTTCATCTAAATTTCTGTGTAAGGGCTGGGAAATGTGTGATGTAGTAACTTCTAAACTAAGGGGAGCAGCTGAAGGGTATGCCAAAATGTAGAATGAAAAAAGGGACAATAGCTCAAAATAACTAAGGCAAAGTTCATGCCATGTAAAGAGTGTTTGTTAAAGTATTATAGATATAACAAGAAGGTGTTTTGCAACAAAATGTTGTGTTTTTCCAGAGACTGTTGTCAGTCTGATAAGAAGCAGAAACTTGAATCAAATTTATCAACTGATAAATCTTTATGGGAGGACACCATCCCAGGCACATCAAAGGCACTGTCAATGCAGTCTCACTGGGTGACAATATTTTGCTATGATTTGTGTTCATGCATTTTGAATTATGTAAAAATGATGAACCTATTACTTCCTGGATATCAAAAGACAGAAACCATAGTTTGTGAGCTAGGATGAGCATTTGTGACACTTATCACTATTTATTTATTTTTAGCAGAGCTTGCTGAGTAGAACTAGGATCTCTGCAGATTAGAAAGTTTGTAGAGGAGCTGGGTGGTGGTGGCCCACGCCTTTAATCCCAGCACTCAGGAGGCAGAGCCAGGCGGATCTCTGAGTTTGAGGCAAGCCTGGTCACAGAGAGAGATCCAAGACTGGCACCAAAACTACACGGAGAAACCCTGTCTCAAAAAACAAAAAACAAAAAACAAAACAAAAGAAAAAAGATTGTAGAGGAATGATTAACATTTTCAGTTGCTCCCCTATACAGAACACGATAGCATTGCTATGCTTTTATAATAATAATAACCCTGTAATGATAAGGAAGAGTTCGTTTATAAATGATTCCTAAGAAGCAAGAATGAGATATTATATGGGGTGTAACCCCATATGCTCAAGTATCCTGAAATATCAGTTCTAGACATTAATAATAAAAGAGCGATTTTCTGATGTCATAGATGCGAACAGATATTAACGCTAAATGGGCACGTGGTATTACTCGGGTTATGGAAATGGTTAAAAGCTGATTATTGTGATGACTACTTGACCATCTCTGACAAAACTGTCAAGGAAATGCACACTGGAAGCATTCATTCAATAATAAAAAATTATGTTTGAATTGAGTCATAGAAAATGAATCATTATTGGTTTTTTCATACTGAAAAAGTAACTGGCATAGATGTCTAATCAGCCTGTGATAGTTTATTATGAAATTGAAGCAAATTCTGGGTACATTTCCTAGTGCCTCTAAACTCAAGTCTTCATCATGGCAGTAAGTTCAGAAGAATAACTATGCTCAATAAGATGGTTCATGATCCAAAAACAACAACAACAAAATATGTGGACTATGTATAGTCTGTAGAGATCCACAGAGGTTTCCAAGTGAGAACATACTCAGTGTCCAAGAATCTGAGCTTGCTTTATCCAGCAGGGCTGCATAAGGGGATGATTTGCCCATGGTCGTGGTTATCAGGTGTTTGGAAGTATCTAAATTTGGCTGTGCGGTGTGCTTGATCTAGCAAGGGGGAGGTCTTTTGCCATGCTGTTTGTATTGTGATAAAAAGCCCTTTGGAAGTGGAAAAAGGCACGTTTGTTTTTGATCCAGGCCCTCCCTTAGCTATCCTGTGTTTCTGTCATTCTCCTCTTGGCTATCTTTCTATCTAAAAAATTCCTTATCAGTCTCTTCTCCTCATAGGAACATTTTAAAAGGTGGGAGTTTGGCTACCCACAATAGTCTTAAATAACCAGTAGACCTAGTAGCTCTCATGTTGATATGAACTGGCCAAAAACCTAAGAAAGAACCATTGGAAAGAAAACAAGAAATCCATCCCCAAAAAAGAGTTGGCATACTACCTGGTATAGAAAAATTAGTTTGTGTTGATTTGAAATCTCATCCACAATATTTTTCACACCAAAATCAAGAGAGCAATTTCTCTCTTTGTTCAGTTATGCCAAAAAATTCACATACACACACACACACACACACACACACACACACGAAAATCAAGCAAAAAATTTCACTCAGTATGTATGACCTTGCCAAAGTTTGAATACTGAACTTTAACTTCTGTAGGCAGTGTGAGAACCCAAGCGTTGACTTTCTGAGGTATTCAAGCACTGTTTACATGGAATTATTTTATTACCTCATATGGCTTTAAGTAAGTAAATAAAACGCTTTTGCTCTTTGTAAAGTAGATGGCAATCAATTTCTGGGCTGCATAATCGAATGAACAAATATTTTACTTTTGTCCTGTCATTTCATACTCCTGGAGGAATAATCTTCCTGACCTCAGACAAGTGAAAGGACGAAAAACAAAACAGAGGAACTCAGCTTAACAAGTAGTGAGATATGTATTCAGCAAAAGGAGCTCAGATGTCAGTCACACCATTTGACTGTCCTAGCTCTGCCTGGCTGCTTATTTGAATGGCTCTAACAACACCAATTACACATGTGATAGAAAGTAATTGACTCAATGTTATTTTTGTATATAGCTTTCCCGAAAAACTATGTCTTAAATGCACAAATCTATTTTTCTATTCTACAAGGTAAGAAGGCAAAAATGATCAAGTTATTAGTCACTAATATGCAAGAAACTAGCTTTGAAGAAACTTCATTTTCAAAAAAAAATAGCCATTTCTGAGAAAGGAATACTGAATATTTACTTGAAATTCTGTGATTTCTTTTTAAATAATATTTATTAAGTATTGAGAGCCAAATAACTTATTATTTGGCTATTATGAAGGGCCATGTGCCCCTAGAACATTTGAATAAATTGGCTGTAAGTAGTCTATGGAAACATGTATTTCCAATTTTTAAAAATATATTTTAAAAAAGGATTTTTGTGGGGTGTGTTCCTATAGCTTTTCTTGATTACTCAAAAAAATTTGTAATGCAAACTGAACTTTCTGAGTATTGAGGATATTTAAAACAAAAACTATATTCATATTATATTGACAACTTGCAAACTTAAGGCTGTTAAACTTTTATAAAATGATTAAAATAAGTAATTGCCACACATACATTTAATATGTCAACTTAATGACTGCTTTATATAACCAATTTATATTTATGACTTATAAATGGTTGAATAAATAAATAAATAAATGGATACATTTTAGTGTTCTTAAACTTTTAGGTAAAATAGAAATTAATAATGCAAATAAACCATAGTTAAAACTAGAGCAATTAAGTGTTTACGGGTGCTTTTAAAAACATATTAGAAATAAAGTAAATAAATGAAATAATATTTTAGTTTGTAGAATATTATGATCTTAAACACATATCTACATTAAAAATGGTAAATATATAATAGCTAGCTGGTGATATGGGGATCTATAAAGTATGTAGATTTCCTCGATTATCACATGTGGAATTTGTATACCAAAACCAAAATAATTTATATTTATACAATTTTGCTAGTAATCAAAAAGGAAAATTAAATTAAATATTAAAATTGATCATTTTATGCAACTTAACTTTATTATATTTATTATACATAACTGTATTAAAAAACTGTCAATTGTAATTCCTGCTATATAGTTAAAAATAAGTGTATCTTAAAGATTTCCCTATCAGTAGTTCAAAAGAATTTACTGAAAGTCTATTATGCTCTAAGAGTCTTCAGGGTTCTCTTAAATTTTCAATATGTCCTTAGCCAGTCTCATTAGGCAAACCCAGCTTCCACTGTAGTGGGTGACAACATTCCACCTTTACTGTCTACCTCCAGTAATGTTACCTTACAACTATGCTCTCAGGGCTGAAAGTTCAGCAGGTGTAAAGCCTTAAAGTGCATACAAAGGCCATGTATAAAAAATCCACTATATTACAGGTGACCGATAAATACTTAACAAATAAGGGAGGTGTTAAATCACTCCATACAACATCATACTGTGATCAAAAGTTAAAATACATTTAAAATAATGAGAAATTAACACATATACGAATAAATAACTTATTGAACACCCTCAAAATTATGTTTGTGTTCAACCAAATGAAATACATTTAAGTATTAGCAATAAATATTTAAAAAGACCTCAACCTATGATAAAATAGTTCATAAATATTAACTGATAATGGCAACTTCAAAAGAATTTGGCTGAAAATATTAAATAGTGATGCCATAAACCCCATCCAAGGACTGAGGAATCTGAAGGCAGACATCCACGGCTGGGCCCCTGGTAGAGCACTGGGAGTCTAATTAGTGAGTATGAAGAGGATTTATATGAGCGAGAATTGTTGAAGCCAAGGTTGGATAAAGCACCGGGATAAATAACCAAATGAATGGAAGCACAGGATCTATGAACCAAAGGCTGAGGGGCCCCCAACTGGATCAGGCCACCTGAACGGGTGAGACAGTCAGTTGGCTTGATCTGTTTGGGAGGCAGCTGTGCATTGGTGCCAGGTCCTGGGCTCGTTGCATGAGTTGGCTGTTTGAATCCTGGGACTTATGCAGGGACACTTGGCTCGGTCTGGGAGGGGGGAATGGACCTGCCTGGACTGAGTCTACCAGGTCAACCCCGGTCCTCGGGGGAGACCTTGATCTGGAGGAAGTGGGAATGGGGGGTGGGCTGGGGGGAGGGGTGGGCGAGAGGGGGAGAACAGGGGATTCTGTGGCTATTATGTTGAACTGAATGGTGTTGTAAAATAATAATAATAATAATAATAAAAAAAACAAAAAAAAAAAAGAAAAAAAAATAGTTCATAAATATTAACTGATAATGGCAACTTCAAAAGAATTTGGCTGAAAATATTAAAATTAAAAATTAATATTTAAATAAATTATTTTTACATTAATATGTTATTCAAATGATTTTATAATAGGTGTATAATTGTTCACATATAATAAATAACAAATATTTCAGGTTTATAAACAAAAATTAGAGTTTCAAATATCTTCAATCTCTAATAATTTATATATATAAGTTTATTTTATGCCTTCATAGATACATGACTATTGATATCAGAGATTTTAAGTGTATGAACCTGTACCCAGTATTCACCTCCTTAAGATAGAGTATTTTATTTATAATGATAGTATTCAATTAATATTATGGAGTAGATTTATTGGTATTACTTATAAAAATGTGTTATAGATATGAAACTACTTATCCTTCCACGTTTTCTCATTTCAAAATCATCTGCATCTTGTAACATGTGACTGATAGAATACATTTTAATACTTAGAGTGTTAAACATATCAGAATATGTTTAATATATCCTTGAATATTTCCTTGATGCAAAGTTAAATGGTAAAAAAAAGACTCAGGTCATGCATTGGAGGACATCTTGAGAAAGTATGTACTATTTATGAATAAAATATTTGTAAACCATTCCAATTCATGAAGAAAATGAGCAAAAGAACTATTAAAATAGAAAACAATTTCAATAGTTACATAGCTATCTTTGAACTACTTCTTCTGACTAGAAAGTCAAATTGATTTTCCTGCTTTTGGTCATTTTATTAATTAATCAACAAACCACTTGCATGGTGTTCTTTGTTCTTCACATGTGACTTTGATATGCTAATTGATTTTGGTAATGACTGGAACTTGAATACATATTATGTTTGGGTGTGACATCAGCAACTCCAAGAAGGTTAACAACATTTGTATGACTAGACAGACTGACAATACTTGAACATTTTTGCTTTTTTATTTGGAACAAAACTCAGCAGAAAAGAAATGTACAAAATGGACAAGAAAGGCTAAATATTTCTGTCCTGAATAAACATAACTTTAAAACTAGCAGTTCATTCATAACTTAACTTAGTCCCTGTTTATGATGTGTAAGTTTGCATATGTATATCTTCTTTCACAATAAATATTTTACAATAAACATGACAGAAAATGAAGTCCTTTCATGAGAAAGTGCCTTTGATGATTAATGACTGTTTTGTATGTTTCTTTAGAAAAATGTAAGTAAAATAGTAAATAGGCAGAGGAGAAATAGTAATTTTTGAGGGAAACTTAGTTCAATATTTTTCTTCCTTTGTAGGGAAGAAAAACATAAAACACATAGCAAACACAAGTGCTCTTTACAAAGCTATATGTACATATATACCACTGTGGTTATAGCACAGTAGGACCATTCCTGCAGCCATCATAGGTTGACATTAAATGCTGTGGTGATTCCTTGTGGAACAGGGCTCATTCTCAGACTAGAATTCTGAATTTTTCTTATAAGAGTAAGTCTTTCTATTAGTGAGTTAAACACATTTAGAGGTGTAAATTTGTGTTTACTGTAGTTCAGAGTTTAGTCTCATCAGGCTCAATGGCATGTCAACGTTTTAAATTTGCCTTTTCAGTAGTATCTGTTCAGCTTCTGTACTTTGGGCAGAAAAGGGTTAAACAGATCTGCACATATGTTTGTCGCTTCACCTCCTCTCTTCATGATTGCTTCTCTGCAGTCTAGAACATTCAAAGTCTATGTAGCTGGACATTCCCATCCTGAAAAGTGCACATACTGAGTAACTAGGCACTTAGGAGGCAGGAGTCCACTGGTGTCACCTAGCCAACTTCTGACATGTGTGAGCAATGCATCATTTAGGGAAACTTCATTTCAGCTAAACAAGAGCTAGTTAATTACCAACCCATGTGTTTTTGCTCAACATTTTATCAATAAGATTAAGTTCTGGAATTCGTTGTTAGATGACCAAAGGACAATAAAATGTTCACAAAGAAATTCAACACAAAGTCTCAACATTGTACAAAACAATTTCTGAAACTTTATTGTGAATTTTAAAGTACACTTAGTAAAGGATGTTATCCTTAATATAATTAATTAAAAATAAATTGGAAAGCAATGCACACACTACTTTTAAAGCAAGAATAAGTACAGACTTTTAAAGCCACAATATATACAATTATATGAGTGCAATTAGCTTCTAAATACATTAGGCATATATCTGCTTAAATAAATAGTAGAATATTTGATTTGACATATGTGAGCGTCATACTGATTACATCAAAAAAAAAGTTTTACAAAATATAGCCAAAATGGAACGTTTACATTTTGATATACAACTTTTAAAATAATTTATATATATTCATTACTTAATTCAATTATGGTGTACAGAAGTCCATTTCAATAAGGACAAACTTTAACTGTGTATTTAACACTGTTCAGCAAGTATAGATGTTAGGATTCATCCTTATAAGTTACTAAATTCCTATTGAACTGTAATCACTACCACGGGAAGAAAATTCTACCAGTTATTAACAGTAATAATTTTTAAATTATAAATTATCCATATAACATTTCATATCCACATTTCATAGGCAAACTGTAGATTGCCCATTTTAAATTTTCTAATCTATGTCATTCAATTATTGAACCCAATTGTTTTTGTATAATAAAACTTATTTGAAACTAAACGCAAATAATTTTTAACGCTGTTTCTTTTCTTCTCTGCTATCCACTTTTTGACGTAATGCCTCTAGTTTACAGTATTTAATTTATAAATTTCTCCTAAGTTCTTTGATTATAATGTGTGTTGCTCATCACTTAGAATTTTAAGAATTCAGTTTAAAAAAAAAAAAAAGATGTGCTGTATACTGTGTTGTAAATGTGACTATAGGCCACTATTAGTGTTGGAAAATTTATTGTCAAGTGTTTTGTGCCTCTTCTTTATATAGTATAGTTCAGTGGGAGAAATTTGTAAGCCAAATTTATTTTAAGCATATACACATAGCAATTTACTTGGGGTATACAAAAAGGTGACTACTTTTTCAGAAGAAAAATTAAAATGAATTACCATCTTTTTCATTTAGTTCAAACAATTGTTTGATTTTATATGTGATTCCTTAAAATGAAAAAAGGTACATATAAAGAAGTAAACCCACTTAATCAAGGAGTGGAAAACAGGCAGAGGACCCACTCCTTCATTACTCTTTCAAAGTTTCCTAAGCAATAATGATTAAACAGATGTACTTTGCATTTATTCAATGGCAATATATTCAGATAATAGTGTTTACAAAATGGCATGTAATTTTGGCCACAATTACAGAGTGACCAATTACATATTACTGTTTCAATTATTAAGTTTCAGTGTTTACATCTGCAACACAGAAACAATATATTAATACTTATTCTGTTGCATTTTTTTTTAATTTTTAGGATATTAGGGTATTACTGTATCTAAAAACCAAGCAAGACAAATTCACGTCTCCTACAACCCCAAGTATCAACTGACCATTGTGAAAGGAGCAGTTTCTCAGAGCAGACAGCCAAAGAATACCTGTAACTTGCCTCTTACTGGCCAGCATGAAGCACGTGGATATGTTTGTTCTGCATGGAACCAAGAGTCGCAGGGAGACTACACGAGGGACATACACATCTACTTTTAGCAAAGACCAAAGTCTGTAACACAGAAGCTTCACCTTTCCATCCAAGCTTTTATTTTGGTCATGAGGAAAGATCATCATAACCATTGTCATCAGTTTATGAGAAGAAATACAATACTTCCTCTTGGTGACATTGCTTTTATCCATAACTGCATTGTGTGTATTTCTTTGTCTATGGATGAGGTCATGTTGGTGTATATCAGTGGTAATCAAAACACTAAATGGAATTCAAGTAACATATGATTCTTAGAGTATGTTATTTTATGAACCGTAAAATAAGGGTTAGTTAGCAAGTTGCTATGTTGTCTCAGCACTCAAAAGTAGCCTGAAAGTCCTCAAAAGTAGCAAAGCAATGGCTTAATTAACCATGAAGTATGTACATATTCCTACCAAAGTAAGACATGTCAATCTCTTATCCTGTGATGTTAAAAATTAGATAAAAACAATTTCAAACACATTTTGTTCTTCAGTTTATTGATATTAAATAAATATAAGCAAGGTTCAATACAAATCATTTTAAAGTTGGGAACAATTCTCTTAAAAAGGTTAAAATAATTATTTCGCTGTGCCTGCAACTATAAGTGCAAAACTGTGGTTGGCTTAGAGTATAATTTTGTCTTAGAAACTGTCTGTATATCAAACGGCTTATTTATAATCACCACAAATACAGCATAAATAACAATCTATAATTCTCTCTTTTCCAAGGGATCATCTTCATTTCGGCACAATCCTGGTATGTTTAGCTTATAGTCACTGTCTCATTCCCACGTTTTAAAAGTTTTCAAAAGGATCCTGTGACTTATTAGATTGCCTAGAACATCTGTGTCTGTAAAAGTGGAATAACGTTACCATTGCCATAGTTTAGGTTGCTACTCTTTATACAATACTCAAATACCGTTTGTATGTAAAAATACAATGCATGCATCAAGCAAAAGGAGTTTACATCACATACTAAAAATACATCTCAAAATCACTGCAGTGTCCAAAGGATCACCACTATTATCAAAAACCTATATAAAAGTATGTGCCACCTCCTGCCAAAGTAATGTTCACAAATAGAGAATTTTCTTAATGTATAGGTGTAGAAACACTTTAAAACAAAAAAATGCATACTTTTCGCCATAGGCAATATCATCATAATATGATTTATGATTAGTTGAACATTATGGTAAAGGGATAAAAATTCAACACTTGGAATCAAGGGAAACTTCAATGTACTGAAATTAAAATTTTCTTATTAAAATTTTAGAATCTAATGGCAAAATATATTCTTCTTGTGATTTCAATAATCCATGATTCTATATGAGTTGTTTTGTGTTTATTATCTTTGTATTTAATAATTTTTTCTTTGGGCCAATTAATTTCTTCCCTGTAAGTAAGTACTTTAAAAAAATTAAAGTATTTATAATTATGTAATATGTAGAAAAAGTAATACTATATCCAGTTCTGCATCATTTAAAATTTTTTGATAGCTATGAAAAAGTACTGAGTAATTGAGAAGACTCACATCACCTTTGTTACCTAGTAGTTTCCCAGTTGTCCTGGTTTATTGAAATTCAGAGAGTGAAAGGGTAGTTAGTGGCTCACAGCATTTATTTTGTCTCTCAGATCTTTGAAAATATTACAGAAATTTCACTCCAGTTCTATGAATCCCTTCATGGCATTCCCCAACTGCCTAAAATTGGCATGCACTGGTCTGTAATTATTAAGGTAGAAACACCAAAAAGCACACACTGCAGAGCTTCTGCTCTACTCAGATTACAAAAGGCCTAAGCTGGACTATTTGATTTGGTTCTTATGTTCATTTTAGTCATGTCTACCTTCCTGTTTGGTGTCCATTTGGAATGAGTCTACATGCCTGCCACAATCATACAAAACAGGCTTAAAGTCAGGACTAATTATCACCAATGTTCAGGTGACAATATAAAAGTAATTTTGATTCTTTCACAATTCTACATGAATTTAGTTTTCAGATATAGGAGAAATGTAGCTATATTTTAATCTACTGAGAAACCTTCATCAACACATTATTTTAGGTGGCTGTATTGATGTCTGGACAAAAAAAATCTCACAGCCAGGCGGTGGTGGCACACGCCTTTAATCCCAGCACTCGGGAGGCAGAGGCAGGCGGATCTCTGTGAGTTGAAGGCCAGCCTGGTCTCCAAAGCAAGTTCCAGGAAAGGTGCAAAGCTACACAGAGAAATCCTGTCTTGAAAAAACCAAATTATATATATATATATATATATATATATATATATATATATATATGTATATATGTGTATTTCCACACTCCACCTAAGAATTTTATCAGACCAATTTAATCTACAATGCAACCAAACCTATTTTGCTAAGGTTCTGTTGCAGTGAGATTATTTAAAATGCCAACTTTTTCTATCATCTGATTAAAACTGAGCTTCATAAAAAGAATAATTTTAAATAAATACTTCTCTAATCATGATTCCTGAAGCAAAAAAATCTAAAATTCTTCCTCATACCTCCAACACAGATTGCATTCTACTATTGTGGTGCCACTGAGTTCAAAAGCAAAAATATCTATATGTATTTGAGCTCCTATCTTGTAAATCTGAGTTTCCAAAAGAAAACCCTGAACTCCAGTTTATTAGCAATGGTCAATTTAATAATATGTTCTCACTTAAAACTAATGTCTAATTAACAACATAAAATTTACCATCAATCAAAGCAGAAAAAAAATGTACCTTTAGTCAACAGGCTCAATGCTGCCCCTAGTAAGAGTGATTGTAGTTTTGTGGTTAAAACATTTCTAACTCATATTACCTTTCAAGTCAATTTTTATAACATAAAAAATACAAAACGACTGAGTCATGACAACTAATATGTAATCGACATAATGTTTAAAATTATAGGTGTTTTGAATTATAAACTAGTCTTTTTGAATTGTGTTGCAGCACATATTATTGAATGGTTAGATCTTTTTCTCTTGTAAGAGTATGACAAAATTATGATCTTACATAGGAATGGTGTTGATCAGTTGATCCTATGACACATATTCACAACACATGATAGACAGAAGGTAAGGATGCTATTCTAAGGGTCAACCTCCTCTACCAAATGGACTAAAAGTTGTTTAAATGTTCCCCAGTATGTCATTTGAACCTTCAAATTTACCATCAATTAAAACTGTAGCATTCTCACTCAGATGTTATATCAAAATTCTTCTATTATAACACTGAACAGTAAACAAATCTAATTTTAGTAGATATTTAGATAGCATTTTCTAGATCTCAGTGGTATCATGCAAATTCAATATGGGACTGAGAAGTTTTAACATACAGTCTCAAAATTTTAGCAAGGAAAGAATTAAACAGCCTGCAATTGTATTTATAGGAATGTATAAAAGAATACATTTTATGGTATTCAATGATAAAACTGGAAAACCTTCTCTATGGAAAGGCTAAAAATATAATAAAAAGTAGTAAAATAACATAGAGTATTGTGTCTAAGTGAACATGAAGCCATTTCTTCACAGTATAAGACAATTCAGGTGGGGTGGATGATGGCTGGTGTTTTTTAAATACTTAGGAATGAGGCTGGAATAAAAATTTAAAGACAGAAATATAACAAAACCAGGAAAGGAGAAAAAGAAAAAAGAAAGGATAAAGAAATAAAGGAAAGGATAATTGTAGTCTAGCAGTGAAGAGACTTATTTTTTATCATTAAAATTTCACCTTCCATCTCCTTTAGAACATTTCCCTGATATGAAGAGTTGTTTAAAATAAGAACAATTCCAAATGCTGTTCTATATTGAGGTGAGCAAATTGCTTTAAATTCATGGCTAAAATCCACTGTTTGAATGGGGAGGGGGCTAAAAAAGCACACTAGAACCCAACTACTTAAAAGATACACATGCTAATTACTTCTTTTACTATGCACTGTCTGTGAATTTTCATTGTAAACTGGAGTCCCTCATGCCTAAGGTAGAGTTATATCACTATGTCATTTGTACAAAGCAGGGATAGAAAACTGTAAATCAGACTTCAGCTATACTTAGATTTTTTTAACTTTTCTCCAAGAAATTATTTTGGGTGTAATGAATTCTGTGAGTATTACACCATTTTTTAAAATGAAAGTTCTATTACACATTGTTGCTTAATAGGTGACAAAGTTTCTGGTTTTGGGCACCTAGACAAGCAAGCTTAGATGCATCCCACTTCCTACCCCCGTGTCTTGCAGCAAATCATTTGTTCTGACACAGTTGTAAATTAGAGTAAAATTAAGTACTATCTGTATGGAAGCAGTTGGTTGTAGCTTACAACTTAATACATGTAAAATGCTAAGAATAATGGCATGGACATCCAGTAAGTATTAGCTATTGCCATGCTCTGGCGCTGGAAATACAGAAAATCATTGTGCAATGACTTTCTCAAAACCCAAAGATAATGCTGCTAAAGTGAAAATTGTGATGTTTCTGTGAGAGATCCAAACACATTCTACTTCCCTGTAAAATTAGATCTTACTTAGCTGAAATTATTGTACATTATTGTAGCAAATTAGTTTTATATGTCCAAAAGAATGTCCCAATTTTAACAACTAATCATGTTAAAATAATCAATAATCAGTATTAATAACAAAGTATTGATATCATTTTATTTGTTTTAAGGTTAGCCTTTTCCACTTGAAAGCTTCTGTAACTCTATTATGGATTTACAATATTGCTTTTGTTTCAATTTCTAATGAATTTATTTCTTTTCCAGCCAAAATATTGGAAGGGATAGTCCACACAAGTTCACTAGACTACAAGCATCCAATTCCAAATGAGATCACATGGTTTCATCTCTTTGTACTTCGACAATGGAGAACTGATTTGATTAATCACAGAGCTGTGATTTGCTCTATTGTTCCCAGAATGGCTCACTCTGACAAAGGCTCCATGAACTCACAGGATTTTATAACTTGACCTGTCCATCTTCTTATCTTGCTGGAATCTATTTAAATTTCATTTAATCAATTATAGTGCCCCAGAGCTAATGTATATTAACCTCCCCCCAACCTGGTTTTTCTCTTAATCTAATTTTGTGTTCCTTTTTATCATTCATAATTTTTCATCATATTCATTAGTAACTTCAAGTAATTGGAGGTTTTATTAGTAGCAGCGAGATGATCATATATTTATGGGATGAATATTTTAGATAACATAATATGTCCATTCAGCCTGGTGGGTTATTGGGTTTTTTTTGTTTTGTTTTTTTGCCATTGCCTAACAAAAAACATGTATGTTGTTTAGTACTAATTTAGTATTAATAGTAGTAATGTCATGTTTTATTGATGGGACAAAATACACTTCATAAATTAGTAAGTTGGCCTTAAAGTCTTAGATTTTCTCAAGTGTTTGGTAAGGAAATGATTGAGCTGACACAGGTGTTGACTAAATCTCTCAAGACTACAGTGAACTTTCCCATACTGTATTTGATATGAAGAAATTTACTACAATCAAATGAAAACTGAAAAAAGCAAATACTAGGTAGGTTAAATGTAGCACCCCCCAAATGAATAACCTCAAACCAGGGATTTGTGTAGTTAGAAAAGGTTTGCTCACGATAAAGAACTTGGGTATCAGTGGTATGAAGAACCGCAGAGAGAGAGGCAAAGGCACCAAGATGCAAAGCCAATGAATTGTCACAACCACATGTTGCCACTGGGTGTATATAATCAGAACAAATCCACTCATATGCAGTATTTCCCATTGGCATTGATCATTGGAGACAGGAAAGTACTCATGGGATTTTTAGGCCAGGTTTATTTAAATATCACTTGAAATGAATATTTAGATTATATTGGTTTCCTGAGAAACACTGACATCCACTGTTTTGTCCTGAAATCTAATACAAATGTAATGTATTAAAAGAGCTAATTGATTCCCATGTACTGAAGCTTGCAGCAAAGCTTTATTTAAAGTGTGTATTTTGGTCACGTTTCCTTGACATTGTGGAAGAACTACACCATTATAAGATATACTGAATCCACTGAAAAGTCCTTGAATTAAGGTTTTCTGTATGAGGTGGTTGCCACATTTGTATGTCATTCCTAGTTCAGAATGGAAATTTTAGGAAGGCTCATTCAGTGTCTATCTGAAAATATAAAAGGGTGGGTTATAATATAATATGTTCCTTTAAATTATCTTCAGCCAACATGAGGAATTTCTAGAACTATAACTTTTATCTTAATCAACATTTCACAAAGAAACTCCTAAGCCACATAACCACCAGAGAAATGTCCTTTTTACATTATTTCTATGAGTAGCAACTCAAAAACCTAAAGGGTTCATATTTCCTAAAATTTTCATATGGCAAAGCACACAATACAGAAGTAAGACATGCAATCGAGTTAAGATTCCCAAATCACTGTGATAGAAGAGTAGTGACGGATTCCTAGGATGATGCCCAGGCTTCAGCATCCACCCATGAGTCTTTTTAGCTGCTGCATTTACAGTATAATGTGTTGTGCTTTCTTATGCAAAACACAAATTTAATCCATGTTCATGTGACCAGCTTTCATGTTTGGCTCGATGTGGTGTACCATGGAAGCCATTCTAACTGATTTCTCATTCTTTTTTTTTTTTAACTTTAAACATGATTTTCCTTCAGCAATCAATTGACAATTCTAAATATTCTGAATATATTGCAATTTCATTCCATATTTTTTCATGAATATTCTCTCTAAAATGAAAATAAACACTAATTGATTTAGTTCTCTTGATATTTGTACTAGTAACTAATTAGTCAAATTAGTACCAATTTATATATTTTATTATACTAATACATTATGCCAAATCTATTTTTTAAAATATTAAATTCAACTTCATGCCTTACTACAGAAAGAAGGATCACAATAACAGTAATATATTTAAAAAACTATTACAGCTTCATTTTGATTTTATGTTGATAATATTTTACTTATTACTGTGTTTTTCAATTATCTACTAAAGACTCTACAGGATTGTTCCTTTTTTTAAATTTTATTTGGCACCATAAGGACAGAACACAAGGCCTTGTATGTGCTCAATAAGTCCCTTACCACTAAAGAACACACTTAGCCCTGAATTTTCATTTTGTGATTTATAATTTGTGTGGAACAATAATTTTCTAGTTTAGAAAGAAAAAGTTTAAGAATATAACTTAAAGAAGATAAATCCAACGGTATTCTCTACTGTTGTAGACTATTAATTAAGATGAATTACAATTGTTTATGCTGTGGAACATTTGTTTAATAATGAAAAGATGTGTTGCATTCATTTATTTAACTGTGAAGCTGTGTTACTTTGCCTGTCTAAAACACCTGATTGGTCTAATAAAGAGTTGATAAGCCAATAATAGCAAGGCAGGAGAAAGGATAGGCAGGGCTAGCAGGCAGGGAGAATAAACTGAAGGAGAAAAAGAGAGAAAGGGATTAAGGAATGAGAAGAGAAGGGGCCAGCCACATAGCCCCACAACCAGAGACAGAATAAGAAGGAATGAAAAAATATACATGAATAGAGAAATGTAAAAGCCCAGAGGCAAAGGGCAGATGGATTAATTTAAGAACAATACATGGTGATAGCAACAGTGTCAATACCACAGCTCCTTCATTGTCAATACAGATAGAGCCCTCAGAGTCATTTGGGATTGAGCTTTTGAGTCCATGTTAACATGAATTTGAATTATTATCATCATTACCACTGATGATAGGAAGAAGTAGGCCAGATGGTATTGTGTGGCATGAGGATGCAAGAAGAGATGTCTCCTTAACAGATTCATAAAAGCTATAATTTAATGTTCAATGACACAATAGAAAATTGTGGGCCCAATTTGCTAATTTTCAGAAAAGAAAACAAATACTTATAATGCTTAGTGGAATTTTAGTAAGCATGTTATTTAGTACATATTATTGCAATCCAGATGAGGAAATAATGTAAAGTAAAAATTTGAAGGCATAAAAATACAAATATTAAATTTAATAACCATTATTGGCTCATTTTATTTGTCAATGGAATACAGTCACTGAGAGGAAGCATAGAATGCAATTGAAACTATATAGAAACACAAAGTAAGTGGTCAATGTGATCGCTTGTACAATTGGTCGTGTCTAATTATTTGTAGAAATGGGTTATGACAGAAAGGGCCACACATGTTATTTGCATGCCAACCTTTGTTTAGATGTACCCTTTTATTAAGCTTACACTATCCTGTTCCTTGGCTCTAAATTAGCTTACCCTACTGTCAATATTTTCATATTAATACAAAGTGAAGTACATGTTTTTATATGACTGCTCATACTAATTCATTTATGATATCCAAAAACTTATTTATATTTCAATTAATGTATTTAATTAACAAGTGTGTTTTACATTTTATTCCTGAGTTCTGCATATTTTAACAGGTTTCAATTTTGTAGTTCATTTAATTATAGTAATTACTTGGTGATAGTTGCCTAAGCAGCCACAGAACAGTTGGAAAGATCCTTTTAGAGTTAGGCACCAGCTTGGTGGTTATCAGAGAAGTCTAATTGCAATCAAAATAGAACATTTGCTGGCAGTGAAGGTTTTTGTTTTTTCAGATACATTTGCACAAGAATGTGCAGGTGGGGACCTGTATGCATAACTTTTCATAAGCCAAAGATGTTCACTCAAATGATAGTATAATTTTGGAAAGGCTTGCTTACATAAGGGCATGCATCCTTATGTAAGTTAGTGTCTTAGAAATGAATGAGTTAAAAATAACAGTCAGCCTTGCCCAAATGTAGAACCCAGTTGTGACATTTCCTTGTGTGATGACAGAAAAACAAATTTTAAGGGTAAGGATGTTTTCAACTTTAGAATAAAACATATAAAATGAAGGCCTCCTTCGTTCTAACATTTATGGTATTGCATTGATTCCCTGAAATATTACAATAAATATTCATAAGAAAATGGACTTGCCCAAATGACAACCATCTGGAGGAAAAACCAATTAGACCAAACATATATACGAGCCAGAGTTTTACGTCTGTATTCCATGTCTATGTTTAATGTATGTTCTTTCAAGGGTGAAGGCTGAAACCTTCTGTAGAATGTTGTGAAGTAGAATAGTCCCTTCAAAGACATTGCTACAGTGTGAATCATCATTTTTAGAACCATTGACTATTTAGACTTGGGTCACTACTCAAAATTTCCATGTATATTCCATGTAATTTTTAACACAGCACATGGGTTAATCTTATACAGTTAGAAAAACTGAGGTCTTAGCTGGGCGGTGGTGGTACATGCTTTTAATCCCAGGACTTGGGAGGTAGAACTAGGCAAATCTCTGTAAGTCCGAGGCCAGCCTAGTCTACAGAGCAAGATCCAGGACAAGCACCAAAACTACACGGAGAAACCCTGTCTCAACAACAAACAAACAAACAAACAAACAATCTGAGGTCTTACAACCATATTTTATAAAACCCTGGCCTATAGAAGGAATGTGGGCTTTAGGGAAAAAGTAGCCCATTTCTTTCTAAATTACCCGAAGAATAAATTTAAACCTTGAATTCCTATAATTAGAGCAATATATTTTAGAATTTTATTGTCCCCTTGAAGGATCAGCTCTCCTAGAGCAGTTTTTTTTTTAATGAAAGACTTGGAAAATATAATTTAGAAAAATGACATCATTTTAAAACTGAGATAGTACTCATTTTAATGTAAGGAAATTTTGTGATCAAAATCCACAGAAATACTTTAAGCAAAGACAATGCCATTAGCTAACAACAACAAAAAATCTTATTGTCTAACATCACTTCTGAAGCATAGCTGAGACTCACTAAATGTGTGTCTGATTACAGAATGAATAAAAACTAGAAATGATGAGTGTGTGTGTATTTGTTCATATGTGTGTATCATTGGATCACACAGCAGGTCATTGGCACCAGAAAGCCTCATAATCCTGTATCAAACAATGTAAAATATCTACAGGACTAGTACACATAAATATGAAATAAGTTTGTGTGTGTGTGTGTGTGTGTGTGTGTGAGAGAGAGAGAGAGAGAGAGAGAGAGAGAGAGAGAGAGAGAGAGAGAGAGAGAGAGAGTGTAAATATAGTACAGTTGACAAATCTGGTGAAAAGGTTAAATGTTGTTTACTGTCATATTTACATCTAATAAACATTTCAGAGACATAAAAATAGTGTGGGATGGTCTGTATGTCAAATTGCTCTGATTGGTCAATAAATAAAACACTGACTGGCCAGTGGATAGGCAGGAAGTATAGGCGGGACTAACAGAGAGGAGAAAAGAAAGAACAGGAAGGCAGAAGGAGACACTGCTGGACACCGCCATGACAAGCAGCATGTGAAGCCGCCAGTAAGCCACGAGCCACGTGGCAAGGTACAGATTGAAGGAAATGGATTAATTTAAGATGTAAGAACTAGATAGCTAGAAGCCTGAGCCACTAGGCAGAGACAGGTGGATCTCTGTGAGTTTGAGGCCAGCCTGGGCAACCAAGTGAGTACCAGGAAAGGCGCAAAGCTACACAGAGAAACCCTGTCTTGAAAAAACCAAAAAAAAAAAAAAAAACAGTTTAAATAATACAAATGTCTGTGTGTTTATTTTATAAGTGGGCTATCAGCGTGTTGGGGCTTGGTGGGACCTGGAGAGAAGCTCTCCAGCTACATAAAAATATATAAATATTGCTTGTGGGGAAAGCCCAGTGAGCCTGTTCCTACACCAAACTTGTGATCATTATGTGGCATAGAATTTAAACAAGATTTCAAGAACCCTCTCTGAGTAGTAAAGAAAGGATGTCATTAACAGGGACAACTGAATCTGACTGACTTAATTGTCAATTTAGCTATGCTTGGCAAGCACAGAGTTATATATAGTGCTATATGTAGCATGTATATAGTGCATGGTAGCTATGTACTGAATATACCTACATTGAGATGCCATCATGCTATATATTTCAAATAAAACAATGATTTGAATGACCTGAAGCCCACTTACCATTTAGAGTATATCTGAAATTATGCTTTGTCTGAATGTTTGAGTTCTTCTATGTGGCAAGATTGAGTAGAATTTATTGAACAACTATTATAGGACATACTGCAGACATTTCACAATTCTATCAGGTGTGGGTCCTGAAATAAAGCCCATAGGACCTGGAATTCACGCATTAAGGTAAAACTTGATGTCCAAATGAACTCATGATAATTTTCCATAGCTTATGTGTTTTATTGAGCCTTTACAAAAATGGTTAATAATTGTTCTTTTTCTTTGTCTTTTTTTAAAGTATTTTTTAGTGGCTGATGTGATTGGATACCAGACAGCCTAGGAATTGAACAGAGTTCCTCTAGGAACATCAAGCA
The DNA here is from genome assembly GCF_049852395.1 of Peromyscus maniculatus bairdii. Classification (NCBI taxonomy): domain Eukaryota; kingdom Metazoa; phylum Chordata; class Mammalia; order Rodentia; family Cricetidae; genus Peromyscus; species Peromyscus maniculatus. Next base: position 91,564,580 of record NC_134860.1, read on the forward strand.
GTGCTCTTAACCACTGAGTCATCTCTCTCCTCTCTTTTAAAGTATTATGTGTAGCACTGGCTTATATGAAAATAGGAATAAACCAAAGTCAAATCCAAAACTGAATGAATTTTCCTAAAGGTCTTGAAAGACAATAAAACAATTTTTTTAAATCAAAGTTACAGAGAAAGCATTTGAAATTTGGCTATATTAACTTCTTATTTGGTTGATAAAGCTAATTAGTTATAAAACTCCATTGTACTTGGCTTCAACTTCAAATCAGCAATTTCATTATGATGCTTTTAGCTACTCTAGAAAAAGGAAATTACTTTAGCCCTAGGATATTAAGAAATGGTATCTTTAGGTAAAATCCTATTGTGTTACATTTTTACATTTTGTCTTTATTAATGTTTATGTCATCCACACACTCACAGACTGTAAATTTATCTATTCAGACATTGATATTTTGTCCTTAAGTAAGAGTATATTATCTTTAAAATAAGAAACAATAGAAAGAATCTGTTGGATTTTGGCAAATTCTAGAAATATGATCCATATATTCTCAGGCATTTAAACTAGTTTGATTACACAGTGGATGCTGTTACTTCAGCAGTGATGCTTTCTAGTCTATGGAATAATTGGAAGCATGAACCAGCAGGTTTCAAATGATTCCAGCTGGGTTAAGTACTGACTGTGCAACAGATTTGCTTTGCTATGTTGTTTTGTAATAGGAGTGATGTATAAGGTGAAAATCCCCAGATGGGTGCCGCTTCTATGGGTAACAGACAAAGAACTGCATTAATAACAAATACTAAAAAGAACAGAATAATTGAAAATGTGGCAGACAACTAAAAGAAGTAAAATACTAAAAAATGAAAGGTGAAGTAATTTCACAGACAAAATAATGAGAACTAAGATCAAAGCAAAGCATATTATGTATTGTATTCTGATGTTGTTATAAGATTAACTTCTTACAATTTCTAATAGTAAAAATGATGGTAAACTCAAAGTAGATTAATATGAATTCAAACCTACAGAAAAAATTTAAAAGGTGGATCAAAACAAAACAATTATAAGCAAAATTAAAAGAGCATCCATCTATTAAGAGAAATGAGTACTTCTATCATGACAGAGCTGATCTGCTTAGACAAAAGAGGAGGAAGAAAGTTTTGGCATGTCTGAAGAATGTACTCCAGACCTGGAGGCTATTTGCACACTTAAGTTCATGACCACTTATATATTAAATATGGGACATAACATGGCACGGACAAGGAAATCAAATACCTACATCTACTGCCTAGGTGATGCAATGTGTTATTAATTATCACAACGTTTTCATGTAGTAGTTAATCCAGTCATTTCTGCTACTTCAAATATCAAATTATTTCTATGGTTTCTAATTTCTTAGCTGGAAAGTGAATTAAATAGGTCAAATCATCTCAAAGGCACATTTGAAGCTTGAGCATGTGAGAATCCTCTGAGTTCTATTAGACACTAAATTTATCTTTCTAAAATTAATATAGTAACCAGACAGTGCATTAATCACTATTCAATTATTATTTTGCTTCTTTTTCCAGAGGCTTTGCTACATTCCAATTTACTTTCCACTTTACTAAAGAGTACATTAAGAAAACTTGCGTGATACCTTTGCCTTTTTTTGTTTTCAAAGCAAGTATGTCTTTCAACCATATAACAACAAACATGCATTGGTCATTATGTTTTGGAGAAACTTCTCACTAAATATTCATTTTAGATACTGTTATGGTTAATACTGATTGTCAAACTGTTAGAGCTAGACTTGCCAAGGAGACATACCATGAATGTGCTTCTAAATTAGGGAAAGTGACTTATTCTAAATTTGAGTGGAACCATCCTACAGATTGGAATCCCAGATTGAATAAAGAGGAGGAAGCACGTTGACCCCCAGAAATCATTTCTCTATCTATGTACCCTGACGGAAGATGTAATTTTACCAGCTGCTGCATGTTCCTGCTGTCCTGCCTCCCCTATTATAATGGACAATGCCCTCAAACGCCCTCAAACTCTTAACTGATACAGCCTTTTTCTTTCTGCCTTAATTTGATTTTTGTCTATGTTTTGTTACATCCATGAGAACATGAGAAAAAAAAGAAACTACTACAGATGCTGAGACATGAAGAAAAGAATACTGATGCTGCTTAATGTTTCTCACCCTTCCCATCCTGATTGGAGAGCCATGATTGAATGGACAGATCTATTGGTAAATAATTAAGGAAGCAATAGGAAACATAAATATGTTTAAGTGGGGGATGCAAACAGTGAGTAAGAATGTTGAAGTCTTGAAATGACTTTTGTGGACAAAAAAAAGGGGAAAGTACAACACAAACATAAAGTTTAATTAAACAAGATTAGAGAAATCTCTTAGATCATCATTTACGGAATGGCTACTTAGTTCTTTCCTCTCACCACTACTGAAAGTTCGTGTAGCGAAATGGAAATGTAAGTAAGACATGTCACTTTGAGGAAATCACTACAACTCTCCTTACCTATTATACTGCAAATGATAATGCCTCATTAAGTAGACTGTCTGCATTGACATTTGAGACTGAAAGCAGGTCTATGTTTTGCACCATACTGATTATTCACCTGGGTCGGACCTCCATCAGCTGGAGAGGATGCGCAGTCCTGCCAGTAATAGATGGTCTTGAGGATCACTGCTCCTAGCCCTACCTAGAAGTCAATAACCCTTACCTAAATCAGAATTTCAATGTCTAAAATAGAGACTTTAGGTGTCAAAATTAATACATTTTGCTGCCACTGGTTTCGCAGATTTTCCCATGGAGACAGAGTAAAATGAATGCCTCATATCACTCCAAAATACCATGAAGATTGTCATTGACTTTATAGTACTGTAAAGTGATTTTCATACTTGTTTTAATTTGGGGGCAACAATATGGACAGTTTTCACAGAAATTCTATTACATTTTATTCAAGAAGTTTAATTGATACTTCCTAGATATTGTCGAGATATTTCCCTCTCACCTCAACTCTCTCTCTCTCTCTCTCTCTCTCTCTCTCTCTCTCTCTCTCTCTCTCTCTCACACACACACACACACACACACACACACACACACACGTGTGAGACTGAAAGCAGATCTATGTTTTACGTGTGTGTGTGTGTGTGTGTGTGTGTGTGTGTGTGTGTGTGTGTGAACTTGTACTAACCATGTTTATGGTAAAAAGATCTCTGGAAAAAATATTCCCTATTTAAAATCTACTGAGAAACTGAGAAGCTGGATGTACACTAAATAACACATATGAATATCTTCCATCTAGTGAATAACAAGGCACAGAGCAAAGAGGAGTTGCTGGCACAGGTGCATTCACAGCTGATATAGAGGAAAGGCCATTGTGACTCAGGACTTCCAATGTGAAAATTGGTTCAATGACATGAATATATGACCCAGGAGGGCATCAACTCACATCTCAGAGCTCACTCCATTTTGTCTCCATTTGTCACTTGCACCATCTACAAAGTTTCCTGCAGAATCCTGTGTAGCTGAGTGTTTGAAAGTCCTCAGCATGCAGCTGTTATCACACAGAGGCACAGATTGGTCGTATCCTCGGATTCCAAAAAAGCACCAGTATCTTTTTTTTTCTCTCAGCAAAGATCTACTACAGAACTACTGTCAGCAGAAGATATTTTCTTCCTTTGAAAGATACAGCTTCATTTCATAATGCCTTCTGTTTCCATTTCCTCCTTATTGATGTTTGTTTAATGAGGAAATGGGAGAAAAAAACTAAAAATTTCATTCTCTGAATTGGGATTGCTAGTCTTTTGTTTTCCAAACCCATCATTTATGATGAACAGAGACAGAACTTTGCCCTGTTCCTATTATGGGCCACACATGATTTAAATTTTTTATGGAAGCAAAAAAATAAAGTAGAAGCATATTTGTAATCATTTTTAAATATGCATGGCTATTTCTACCAATGTACATGTAACCAAGCTAGTCTGCAACATTAAGAATTAAAGAACTGCCAGCCATTTGCTCAACACTATCATGAAGGTAAATAAAATGACAGCTATCCATGCCTGGACTTAAAAAAAATGCTACAAATATACACTATTTACAAATGAGGCAGAAAGAAATATTACAATTGCTTGAGAAATAATTCAAGATACCTTGGGCTGTCATATGTTTTATAATCAGAAGAGATTCTATTAAAAAAAAATTGAGAGTGCTTTCTCAGGAGAGGTGAAGCCCCAAATCACGGGCCTCAGAGATACCTCCAAGAAAACATCAGCACGCCTGCATCATCTGTTCTTCAAAATCAGAAACATCAAATTGCAAAAATGTCCATTCTAATGCAAGTGTCTGATATTTTCATTCTTTTAAATGTATCCAATGTGTCTGCATTTGGAAAAATTAGGCAAATCTAATTCCCTAGGCTATAAATCACTCTAATGTAGAGGGAAACGTGTTAGCTGGTGTATTACAAAGCCTTTACTTCATATTTAATAGGCACCTGCAATTCCAGCATTATACAAAGCTCTCTACTTTGCAAATCTTTAAAACCCCACTTAATTTTCAGCACTGATTTCCTGCAATCTAAAAGCTTATGAAGGGTTCACTGTGTTCATACAGATCTATGCAAAGTGTGCCGGAGCTTCCTTGTCTGTGATGGCATTCATCTAGAGGTGAATCCCAAACTTCTATCACTGGAGTGCTTATTTCCGACTAAAATAAATATTCTCAGGATGGAAGCTGAAGATTAGGGAAAGAGGAAAATGAGACAAAGTAACTAGCAGGAGGAGAGATATGTGCAAAGAGCAGCTCAGTAACAATTCTTCATACCATGCAGTGGAAGCTTAAAGATCCAAAGCCCCGGCCACCCATTACTTCTTCAATATTCTAAAAGGGATTAGAGAGTTTCTTAATCAACTGCTGAGAGATTGAAAAAGGCTTGGAACTGGATATTAGCAAAGCTGCGTATTACTAAAACGTAAAGATGGTTCGATAGCGAAAACTGTGAAGGAATGTTACATGAAAGGTATTATACAAGCAAGAAAAAGTTGACAAAATTACCCCTCTTTCCTATAGCCCTAGCTGATCTAATTAAAAGCCTACACATGTCAAATTGTATGTAATGATGTCCAGTCATGAACAGACATGTTTCTTTCATTCCATCTGGAATAATTTGTATAGAATGAATAAGAAGAAACAGTCAGATTCGCTTTATCATCCTACCTAGGTTCACATCATCACTGCTCTCATAATTTGCTCCAGGTACAACATTTTCAATCCAATACATGCTTATGTACTTGAAGCAACTAATGGTGAAGATGATCAGAAAATATTTTCACAGGTCTTACTGGATATACATGAAAAAATAGATCTCTAATGAATGTTTAGGAGTTCTGGCTTCTTTAGCATTATATGTTATAGCTGAGAAAACTCAACTAATTCTGCCATTATATTCTTATCTATAGGAGAAATACTGAATATAAGACAAAATATAAGTGAAAAAATTAGAAATTGTATTTTTTCATCCTCTTTATTTCAGTCATAATACTTTACTATTAAAAAAAGATAGTTGTTTAACTCATATAGGAATTTTAAACTTTAATGAATCTTGGCTTATGGGGGGGAAAGGAATATAAATCTAAAGCAAAATGTCAATCATGGTAATGTATCTTTCAAGTTCTATGTTTCTGATGACTGACAGCCCAATAGGTTTGTATAAAACAAAGGCAAAAAGGCAAGTGTTCCTTTCCAGATGAAATGTTTGACAGATTTAGCAGTTATCTGAACTACCACCTGATGAAATCTTAAACACTGGAGTGTATAGACCCCTTTATGGACATGTGAGACCATATTTCTACACTTTATCTACATTTGCTTCTGTAGTGTTATATATGCTCCAGGGATGCTCTCTCTTAAAAGTGCTCAATTTCCTAGAATTGCTACTTAGATACTCTGACTTCCGTGCTTCCATGAATCTCATGTTCCTTTTGTGGCTTGCAGTCCCAAATTTTCACTAACAAACCTATGATAAATTTAAGGGCCACGATATGTACAAATTCGGAAAGAATATTATATAGAAAATGAATGTTAAGAAATAAAACATCCACAGCCTGTAGTTCTTTTTTTTCCAAATAAGCTAATGTGTAAGATACTACCTGCATGACTAATATTATTAAGAAGGCAATTTATAATTTTATTACACCACATGGAAAAACCACATTTCATGCAGACAGGCTTACACGTTGAGGATTTTAAGTAGAAGCAGTAAACAGTTCACTAGATTTGGCCTTGTTTTATTCTGTTTTGTTCATAAATACACAAACACTAAGCCTTTATCTCTAGCTAAGCCAAACCAGAAACATCAAGTCGGGATATGCAGACCAATCTGCACAAACACTTAGCCTCAGACAGATGGAACAATACAAGGTTAAGCTTTTGGCACCTGATAGAATACCAGTGTCCTCAAACCAGGGAACTTACAAAATGAAGAATGTGGAGAATAAAAGTAATTGCAGAAACTGCACTTGTACAGAAATATGATCTAAACACATCATTCTCATACCTTAGTCTGTAAAATAATGTAACTGAGGAATAATGCGTTAAAATGCCATTTGCAGTATTTACAGTATAATTTACAGATTTGTCCTAAATCACAATGGATTGTGAAGAAACCTCATTCTAAATTTGAGTTCTTTCATTCAATCTCGGCTTTCTATTTTATGACTTTTAATTTATGCAATGCTAACAAGTAAATTATAGTTTGCAATTAAATAGAGAGGGTGTTCATATATCAAAATAAAATGGAATATTGTCACAATTAAAAAATTTCCAAGGTTTTTGTTTTCATTTTGCAATGCTACAATATGAGCATTGCACACTTTAGGACAGTGATCTCTCACTGAACTATATCCCCAGAGAGGCAAGGTAATTTTAATAAGCCAATAACTGTTCTGTCACAATTTGGGCATGACTAGTCAGAACCATGGAAAAAAAAAGCATGGTTTTGGTAGTCATGATTGCATTAAATCTGGAAAATGGGACAGTAGACTATTTTAACTATAGAAATTTCCTGCATGCTAATAAATATTCTGTAAGTAATCACACCCTAAAAATCCTGTTTAATACAATGAAGTTTTTTGTTTGTTTCTATTTTCCTTAAGGTTATTAGGAATGAATGAAACAAAGTATACTGACTATCAAGTGGGTAAAAAATCCAAAACACAAACAAAACATCAAATGTCCCTGTTAAAAATCCAAGAGGAAGAGTAGCCACTATGAATGATCAACCCATCTTTACCTTAGAAGTCTGAATCAGTCTCCAAGGGGCTATCTTTTATTTCCTAAATATGAAAACTGACATTACAACCAAAATAAGTTATAAGTGGAGAAGGTATAGCCATACAAATCACAGTTTTATTAGATTTTGAGGTTGGGACATTTTTTGCGATGTGCCTACTGCATAGTCATGACTACTTCTGTACTCTCAAATTCAGTAGTTGGAAATGTGCTGAAGTTTCTGCAGGCCTCACGTTAGATTCCATTTGCTCCTTTCACTCTCAATTGCATTTGTGTCTTTCTGAATGTTGTAAAGATCAGCACTGTGACTGCCTTATGTGTTCCACATGTCATAATAACACTGCAGTACTGATTGTGGTGGATTACTCAAAAGTGAAAAGTATTCACAAATGTAATATAGTATCCTAAATGATTGGGAATTGAAGCAATTCCCTTTGCAACTGTAAAAGCACACACACTTGCTTGAGTATAGCCTGTCTGCACATTTTCAATGTATAGATTCTTTAATCTATACAATATAAATGTGCATCTGAGCAAATACTGTAAAGCATAAACAGTTAAAGTCAAGATACTTAAGCTCTAAAATGAGCATTTCACTTAGAAAATTAAGTATCACTGTTTACCCAGAACCAAACTCTGGTGCAGCTCGTACAGATTGTTTGAGCACTTGAAGAATTTGTCAAATGTAAATAGATCACTGTTCTTTATGTTAACATTTTCATTTATTCCCGCCCTCCTGCTAGAGAAAACAAAGCACATGGGACCAAGAAAATTAATTCCCCAAATGCTGTCAACCAAGTTGGGAAACAGCACTAAACAGCTTACTATAAAGCCTCCAGCTACAATAAAACAGCTGTCAGTAAATGGGCAGAGTTGAGATGTACAAAAACAGGACTGTTGGATATGATAATATGAAAGGGAAAGGAGATCATTTCTTGTCCTAATCTGCTAAGTCTGAATCTCAAAGGATGGAACTCAGAGGAGCAGAATGCAATGTCACATAGGAAACTGCTAGCTGGGTACCTTTCCAAGTCTGACCCAGATGCAATGCATCAGAATTGGTCTAGATGAATCTCATACCCAAAACCTCTTTCAAGAGAGTCTGTATTGATTCTGAGACATAGGACTATTTTAAAACAGAAGGAACGTTTTTTTTGAAGTGACCAGTTACAATTTAGTCTGCTGACACCTTTGCAATGGACAGCAGTGAATTTTGCTTTGTTCCTTAACTGATAAGTAATGGAGACACAATCCTTTGCTTAAAACTGTAAATTCTCAATCTGGGAACACAGAGGACACTTTTTAAATTATTAAATGTTAGAGTTGTTATACTGAAATTTAAATGATAGGGTTGTTATACTGAAATTTAAAAAGGCTTAGTAAGATAGAGACAATAGAGGGATGGAAATTACAATGACCTCATGCATTACCTGTAAACACACAGGAAAATAGCAAGTGAGAGTGTGTCAGACAAAATAGGGTCACTGCACCACAGACCAGCTCAGGATGTAAAACCAGACATTGCACTTTCATATGAACAATACAAACTCGTGATACTTAAATTTGGTAACTTTTTATTCAAGATCTTTGCATTTTCCACACCTCAACTAGCACCATGAAGTAAAAAAGAAGTCCTCTTAAAGGCAATCATATCCACTTTACCAAAAAAAATCTTTACATATTATGTATTAGTCTATAAATTTACTTGAAAGAAATTGTAGTAATAAAATTTACATTTTTAAAGTCATAAACTATGGAATTCTAGTTTGTATAAAGGCTACTAGTTGAAACAGAGGTTAAACAAGAAATAAAAACCCCTATTTGTTCTAGTTTTAAAAAACTATCTTAGAGAATTATCACAGCATTCAGTGAACACAGTTTTAAGAAGCTATATATAATTTATGTCTTTCATTCACAGGAAATAGCCTTTCCCCCTAACTTTGTATCTATGCCTTGGTGTACTCCTATTGCCTCTCTACTTACTTCCAAGATTTATTTTCTCAAGTATGTTTATTACATTTTTATTTTTTATTGTGAAAGCTTTTAAAAGATATAAGCATTGTTATTTCAATAGCTCTTTATCATGGGACTGAATTTACAGCTACTTTTCAACATCAAAATGTACACCAGAAAGCTACAAAATGCCTCATGTTTGAAAGGTGTGTCTGGAATATAATGTAGTTTCCTTTAGGGAGTTACTCAGCATCCTGAGAGCAAGATTATGTCATATAAACAAATGTCTTTAAGACAAACGAAGCTTCATCAGAAAATCTTTTTAAAGCTTTGTTGAAATACATCTGACTAGCATGTATGTTTTGTATCATATTTAAGTTCAATAACTGTGGGGAAAATCAGAAGGTGTTGGCCTGTACCTCACTAGCAACACCCATGACACTGACATCAAAGAAGTGAGAGTATTAGAAAGGAGACAGGTAACTCTCTATGGGAAACCAATTTCTGATCTCACGTGAAAAGTTTCAGTTTACACTAGTTTTTTTTTCAAGGAATGATAAAAATTCTGTCATACCACAAATACATAGTATAGAGTTTAATAAAGTGAAAACCAAAACTTTTCTTCCTTTTTCATTGATATAGCAACTTCTTAATTAAGATCATTTAGTTTCATCAATTATTTTTCTTACCATAATGAACTATTTAACAACTTTTAAAAAACTTTGCTATGGTTGGATGATTTTAAAATTTTAAAACATTGCTCTCTTCTCAAATGCTGATAAGGTTGGTATGAAACTAAGCTGTACTGTTGACTTCCACTTATAGCTAATAACCTAACCGATTCCTCTGGTACTTCAAAACTGATGTTATTTTAGGTCTTTTTATCTTGTGCATTTCAGCTTTAGGCATATGTGTGTCTACAATGCTTTATTATTTAATATTTCAAATGAAGATTTTACTTTCATAACCATAGGCATTATACTTAATATTCATGGAGGACCTGTGTGATTCACTGACAAAATCATTTTTATAATACCTTATTGTCATGAAGCCTCAAAGTCATTACAGAGCAGTTACTGAATCTAAAAGGGGAAACAGTTTCTGTAAGATACACTACTCTACCACAACTTTCGGAATAAACAAAACAACAACAACAACAGTAACAAAAAAACCCCTCTTGCTTTTCCAAAGACTCGCCAATGACTGTCAAGACAACTCTGCAAGTGAATTGTGTTTCTCTTGATTTTCTGAGACCTGTGTTCCTAAGAGTTAGCCATGTGGGTGGATGGGCCACCAGCAGAGGTGGACTCCTAACAAGAGAAGGAGCTTGGCTTCCAAAATCCTAGAAAGTTGATGTGCTGAGAGCAACTCACTGAAGAGCAAGCAAATGAACTTAAATGCTGGTTGCTACAGAGGGACTATCATTAAATAAAAGGTATCTTTGGCTGTACTACCAGCTTGAGCCTTCCCTCCCCCTCCTCCCAGCTCCTGCAGGACTGGCACCTGGCCAGCACAAGGGACATGATACCGTAGTGCCATCTACAGGCTATTATCGACATTCAAACTTAGTGGCAACAGACAAGCACCAAAGAAATAAATTAGACAGCGCTGCATTTAAATCTTTATTAACAAGGAATTATTAGACCTAAGAAAAACTAATTCTGGATTTGGTTGAAATATGAGTTTCTCAGCCTCTTAATCCCTCTTCATATGGCATATTTCACAGTTTAAAATGAGTTATGACAGATCACTTATGCATTACTAAGATGAAGAAGTATTTACAATGGATTCCTTCTTTTCTCTATGAATTAGTAATATTAGAGACAAAGCATTCCTTTTTTTTTCATTTTCATATTTGGCCGTTATGGACACTGAAAATCTTTCTGAGAAAGACCCAATTTTCTATATTACAATAAAATAACTTGAAAGCAAGGTTTATACTTCCTATATGGCTTAGATGCAATCAATCAACAATCATGTGCTTCACAGCTGATGTACATTTAATATCCTACTCTCTTTTTTTAAAGAGTCTAAAAAAACATTAACCCCTTTAGCAACCACAGCTCCAGCATAATTGGTATCAGACCTTCAAATATCACTTAAACTTGAGATTTGAAGGTGATTTTTTAGATCAAAAGGTAATGGGAAAATCTTGAAGCAGGCAATTTGGAAACCCCAGGAGCAGAATTGGGCAAATCAGGATGGGTTTTCTTCTTGAGCAAACATTATCTTGGGACGTTTTGGAATAATTTCCCCTTTTCATCTTTTGCCATTTGAAGGAAACTGGGAGGTTAAATAATTCTCAGAAATTTCAAAGCTGTTCTAAAAATTCTTGACTAAGCCCCAGAGGAATAGAAAAGGGGTCAAGTTTTTTTTCCTCCTTATAACTTGGCTAAAGTTAGACCAAAACAATAGACACACTGGCACATTAATACTGGTTGACTGGGCACTTGTATGCAGTACTTATAGACCAGTAAAGGTGCTCGTTTACCTGTCTGGTGTGTAAGGGGCCCTTTGTCTTGAAGCCTCCTTGGGAGCTGCACTCTGAGGCACTGAAGTGGTCTGAACTAGTGGAGGAGCGTTTGGAAAGCGTGTCACAGCCCCCAACGAAGGTGTTGTCCAAAGGGAGCTCCTGAATGACATGGTGCTTTTTCACGGAAACTGGAGTGTCTGGTTTGAGATGAAAAGCAGGCTGCGGAGAGGCAGATTTGTAGTGCTTGGCCAGGTCAGGACTGTTAGGCTTGAAGGTTGTTGGGGGTGCAGGTCCCCAGTCAAATCTTCCTATACTCTGTTCCTCAAGCTCAGCAGGCAGGCTTATGGTCCCATTGATAGGTTCGTGGACTGCATCATCGGGTTTGGACTCTTCAATAGTTACAAAGTTCAAGAGAGAACTCTTGGGTGACTTTCTTTTCTTCCGTTTCTTCTTCTTGTTTTGCTTATTCTCCTGGTTTGGGGACATCCACTCAGCACCTTGCTTGCTCCTCTGAGCTGCTTTGAACCTTGACGCATGGCGACAGCGCACCAGAACAGTGACAAAGATCACAACTATGACCACCATGGCCCCCGCGACGATGGCAATCATGATGGTGAGATAGTCCTCGTTTTGATAGGGTTGGCTGCTATCTCCTATGTTCCTGTCCAGTGGGGTCTCCATAGTCCTGCGGATCAAGTCATATATGTACGAGGCATTGCCAGCCGTATCGTTGACATAAAGAAATACTAGCACAAGGGTGTGCAAAGCCTTAGGGTACCCCAGGTCACTTATGTTGACCACCAGACGGTGCAGGCCCACGTCAGTCGGTGCTGGCTTTTCTTCTAGAGTGATATTGCCTGTTACTGGGTCAATCCGAAATAATCCTTTGTTGTTCCCACTCACTATGGTATACTTAAGTTCAGCGTTCATTCCGGTGTCAATGTCCACTGCAAAAACTTCCGCAACCACAGAACCAGGAATGGCTGAGAGTGGCACCAACTTAAATGAGGTGTTGGATGGTGGTGAAATCACAACCGGACTATTGTCATTGACATCCATCACATTGATAGTTACTTTTGCAGTAGAGGACCGAGGCGGCTGTCCTCCATCGGTGGCTTTGACATCAAAAGTGTAGGAACTCTGCTGCTCTCGGTCGAAGGAGACATTTGACTTTATGACCCCTGAGTAGGGATCCAAGACAAAATTTTCATTGTCATTTAGAATGGAGAGAGTCACAGCTTTATTCTCTCCAGCGTCTTCATCTGTCACTGTGATGACTCCCACAGTACTATACTTTGGCAGATTCTCAGACACAAAAAACTGAAAATGATTATGAGTAAACTTGGGGCTATTGTCGTTCTCATCCAGAACAGTAACTATCACGGCGGCTTGGCTTTGGAGGGGAGGGGTCCCATTGTCCCTGGCAGTTACTGTAAAAATGAACCGCTCTTGTTCCTCCCTGTTAAAGACTCTGGAGGCTGTCAAAACTCCTGTCTTTCTGTCCAGATCAAAGAAGGAGGCATTCGGTCCAAGCTGATAAACAATGTCTGCATTTTTCCCACTGTCTTCGTCTGTAGCACTAATAGTTGTTAAGTATAACCCACGTCGGTTGTTTTCAGAAACTGACAGCTCAATTACAGGCTGGTTGAAAATTGGTGGGTTGTCATTTTCATCCTCAAGCTTAACCCTTACCAGGGCAGTCTGGTTCAAACTGGGCTTCCCAGAATCAGAGGCAACGATTTTAAAGCTGAATTCTTTGGTGCCCTCATAGTCCAGCAGAGAAGAGGTCTCTAGCAGATACTGGTTGTCATACACTGCCTTCAGATGAAATGGGACCTCTCTTTCAATAAAACAGATCACTTTGCCGTTCACGTCTGTGTCCTTATCTGAAACTGTAATTAGGGCAATCTTTGTATTGACTGGATCTTTCTCAGATAGATACACTGTGCCGTTGATGGGACTTATAATGTACCTGAGGTCTATGTTTGGAGGGTTATCATTCACATCTGTGACATTGATGGTCACTGTGGCTCTGGCAGGAGTGGAGCTGCCATCACTAGCCAGCACGGTCACTTTGTGAATGGCTGTCTCTTCCCTATCCAAAGACCTCTGGACTGTAATCAGCCCAGTTGTGTTATTTAAAGCAAAGAGTCTTTTGGTTGCAGGGGCGACCTGGGCACCAAAAATGTAGCGGATTTCAGCATTGCTGCCTATGTCTGCATCAGTAGCGTGGAGCTGAATTACAGAGGTCCCCACAGGAGCGTTCTCTGGAATATGCACCTCGACTTGACCCTCTTTAAACACGGGTCTGTTGTCATTCACATCACTAACTGTGACCTGCAGTATGGCTGTGCTGGATTTCTGTGGAGTGCCTCCGTCCTCCACTTTGATTTTCATTACATAGGTATCTTTTTGTTCTCGATCCAAGTTCTGCTGAACAATCAATTGCGGCCACTTTTCTCCCTCTGGAGTTTCCACGATATCCAGTCCAAAAACACTCTGCCCGTTTAGCAATTCATAATGCTGCACCCCATTGAAGCCTGTGTCAGGGTCTGTGGCTGATGGGATTGGAAAGCGGCTGTTGATCAAAGTGTTTTCTGGAATGGAAATATTGATGACAGGAGACGGAAACATTGGGGCATTATCATTGGTATCCTTGACAATGATCTTGATTTTGATCAGCCTGAAAAAGTCATTGGGGAGGATCACCACCTCAAGTTCAAAGAAACACTCATTCTCCTCAGCATAAGAGGCTCCGGCACAGAGTTTCTCTCTGTCTATTCTGTTGGAGGTGGTGAAAATCTCCCCGGTGCTGCTGGACACTTTTACCAGAGGGGCATCCCCAGCTTTAGAAACCAGTCTGTAGACAAGGCTGGCACTGGTCCCTGTGGCAGCATTGATGTGAGAAATGTTCAGGTCCTTTGGTATATTTCCTATGGGCACATTTTCAGGCAATTCCTCTCTAATAGTGTAAATAAGTTCTTGAGCTATTGCCGAATCCAGCCTTAAACAGGCAATGAGAGCAGCCAACAGGTAAAAATCCCTCAGGTCCATGATAATGTATTTATTTTCTTTCCTTGGATTTTAGAGTTTAAAGGTTCCCACTGAGGAATGATGCACGAATTGCAAGAGGAAGTGTGCATGGACTGGAGGAGGCATTACATCTCATCTCTTATTTGGAGACAGCCACTGTCAACACAATTGCACAGACAATATTATTCTCCAGTAAATGAAAACACAGTCACAAAACACTGAACCACATTATCACTGCATATTAGTAAACATGGCAGTTTGCTCTGCCACAGTTTACAACTTAACTCTGTGGCCAAAAACACTGACTATCCCTTGCTTGTTGCCTTTGCCCGGAGAAAATGAAATTCATCTACTTTTGAATTAAGGACAGCAGCTATTTTTACCTGGATTTCCCCCGCACTGTTTTTTTTTTTTTTCTTTGAGAAGGCTGTTTAATTCAAAGCATGAATTCTTCTTCTGCTCCTCCCCTCCCCCCTTTACCCACCTCCTGGTCTCTAGCCCACCTCCCCCAGTTGTTTGAGGTGGAAGTGAAAAACCTCAAGTATTTAGCTATGATTGCTGCCAACTGCTTTGTCACATGTTAGATATGATGTGTTTTCTTCTCTGTCACACTGAGTCATCCCTTCCTCTCAAAAGACTGCTTTTCCTTCCTCCCAGTTCTTCCACTGTCTTCTAATCCATCCTTACTGGGAAATGAGCATCCGGACATGCTGCTGCAGCAGCAGAAGCGATAGTCACTGGCCACTACGTATTCTCATTGCCTCAGCACACAACCAAGACTTCACATTTCTTACTCAGAGCCTGTTCTCTTTTCTCCATGCTTCCACATTGCCCCCATCGAGATAAATAAACACACTAAAACTTTTAAAAAAACGTATGATCCTAGACAATTGCTTGTCACAGAGGTGAACCCGTGTGCTGGGATGGAAGTGAAACACAGACAACATTCCTATGTAACATCACAATATTTTTCTACCGCGCATACAAGAGGGGGAAAAAATGCAGTTTCTTAATCCGGTGTCTCATTATAATATTAGTAACATTTGCTACACATAAATACCGCAACCCGGTAACACACGTAAGAGAACTTCCGCTCAGATGCCCCTCTAACTGCAGTTTAAATGGGTGCAAGGCTTCAGGCAGCTCCCCACTGGAGTAGGACTGGTCAGTTCCCAGGCTCTAATCTTATCTGCATTAGGCTGCACAGTAGCTGATGCCCGCGATTAGTTCCAGCAGAGTGGTGCAGGTGGGGTTGCAGATACAGACCAGTAGGTGAGCTCTGCCCCAGCCGGCTACCCAATTACAAACACCCCTCCGTCTACACCGAGGACATAACTAAACAAGGCATTTCCCATTGTGCATGCGAAACTTTACACTTACGTTAGTTGCCTCAACCTTTCCCCTTTCCCGGTAGGCTGCAGTTAAGAAGGATTTGTTCCAACACATAGAAAGCCATGCATCTGGTAGCACCAGTTTGGGGAGAATTCAGAAGCAGCAAAACGTTTCCTCCTTGTAAAATGTGTGGCTTCGGGCTGGCAAATTAGCAACTCCCGAGAACAAATTCACAGATTTGTCGTTAGTCATTCTCTCCACATTTCCTCGCTACTGCTATTACCCACAGGGTCTGGGCTCTTCTGGTATTTAGCACACACCACATCCAGTTGCACTTCTTCAGCTCGGGAGTATATCCCACAGCAACCAGCCTACCATTTGCATCCGATGGCAATACTGCTCAAGTCTCTAACTTCTGGTAGGAAACGTCAGAGTTGGGTGATGCTGATTTTTCTGGCTGTTGTCCCGGGGTGCCAATTGCCCGACAAATTCTTAATCCGTGAGCTCTTTCTCGCTTCGGAGACTGAGGCTCTCCTTCCTACCTCGCGTACTCTCCGCTTTCCCTTCTCTTCTGCCCCCCTCTCCTTCTCCCTCTCCTCTCCTCTCTCTGAACTGAATTTCTTGATATAACTCTCAATAAGCCCAGAGGGAGGGCGTGACGGCCAAAGCCCCGCCCCGGGGTCCTGATTGGCCAGCATCTTGCAGTGCGGGAGGCTGCAGAGGCTGCGGGAGGGGCCGCTGAACAAGGCGCTGACTGTCTCCAGCCTCCCCTCCCCAGCGTCCCTCGGCAGCCTAGAAAACCTGGAAAACCGATCCCGGCCCCGGGAGAGCTGGCTTCCAGGACGCTCACTGAGCATGCCCGGCAGGGGCCAGCACCCGAGGAGACTCTGGAGCTCTCAGGCTCTTACCGAGCTTGCAGCAGCAGCGGAGCCAGGGGGATGCGGTTGCAACCGCGCGGAACCAGGGAACCTAGAATCTCGCCTCGGGGTGATGAGGGTCGTCGAGGTCGCTCTTTCCTTGATGCATTTCTGTCTGCAAAGTGGAGGGGCTGAAATGCAGAGATGGCTGAGACTTCGAGCCATCCCTCAGCGAGGAATTCTGACCAGCGAATTCTGGAGCATATTAAACCATTAAACCGACTCTGTGCCCCGTGCTGCAAATTGAGGCATTTGCTGGCAGGGGCATCTGAAGGAAGGGCGAAGAGGGCGGAGAGCTAAAGATAGGGCAGTAGATATTTAAGTCTCGGTGGAGGATCGAAAGAAAATTAATCTGGGCATTTACTGCGCGCCAGGTCACTGAAACAGTCTGGGGAAAAGGAACGTTGCATCTGGGGTCCTGGGGCACAGCTATGGCCAGTACACGGTGCGAGAAGTCTCCATTCCCAGGAGCTGACAGAGCTGCGGCGCCCGATGCTGGCCGCCTCTGCCTTTCTGCTTTTGCCTCACAGGGAACCCTGAGAACCTAGCTCACCAGAATGGAGGCTACAGCCGAGCCCGCTCCCAGCTCACCTAACTGCGAACTTTGCTTCCGACGGGCTGGAAGGAATCCCCAGCAGCTGTTAGAGAAGCTGCAAAAGCTCCTTGTCCCCTCGGCACTTTCTGCTGGATTCATTTCCCCCGCCAGGCACGTCTCTGACTCCAGCCTTGTAGCACAGCCTCACAAGTTTGTTTCTCATTTTCTTACCAAGGGATACTTGGTAAGATGGGATATTTCAGAAAGGGTTAACCTAATTCCTGTAATATCCCCCCCACCCCACCCCCAAGGCCCTTGTCTGTATTTGCCTCGCTCATCTTTACAAACCAGTAAGTTAGGAAGGTTTGTGTAATTGGCTGCACCTGTGCCAGACAGGTGCCTGCCTCAAGTTTGAAATAAAACCCTATTAGTTCAACAACAACCTTTTTTTTTTTCTCTGAATGATCTATAAAGGTTATCTGAGGAAGTCTTAATGCATGGTTAACTTTTGCTAACGTAAAGGGAGAATAAAGGGCGTTTATTTTAAACCTTGTGTTTCTTACACTGTAGTAGAATGTGATGGTATTAAAGGCTTTTTTTTTAATTCGGGAGTTTCTTTTGCTTGTGACTGAAAATAACATTTATTTTTACATAACTAAGTCAAAAGTAAAACAAATCACTCATCATGCCTTCCAAATGGAATAGTGTATAAATAATCTGACTTTTAGCTGCCTTTTTTGACATCGCGATTTCCTCATATAAAAATTTAGTTCCCGTTTTTTTACTTAAACTTTTCCTCAGGTGCATACTCAGAATGAAAGTGCAGTGTCAAAAAGTTCACCATGAAACAGTTCAACCCCTTGGGTGGTAAAACATTTTTTTTCTTAGAAGTAATAGGTTGATGGTGTTTGTGTACAGTCAAAAAAGTATTGAATTATTATTTTATATGATCAGAATGAACAAATTTAAGGAAAGAAGGACCCCTAAGTATCCAGATGTCAACAGAAAACAACCCTTATACACTAATGCTAGGGAATTAAAGGTTGTCTTTTAATCGTACCTCAGTGAATGATCATTTGTCATTCACAAAATTAAAGCTAATTCATCGTTCTCATGCTCACGTATTGTCTGTGCTGAACTATTCTGATACAGTCACAATAAACAACAGCACAGGCACTTTCCGGTTGATTTCATGAGCAATGCAATTATATTTTAATCATACCACAGTCATTTCAAAGTCAGGTAATGGCAGCCCACAGCTTAAAAATAATTATTTAACCTCATTGTTAAGCGGGGATATTATTCTCTGTGAAGAGATAGCTTTACTAGCTGGCCAAGGCCATTATGTACCCCATGCTTGAAAATGAAATCTTAATCTGAATCAGGATGAAGGCTGGGAAAGAGGAAACAAATCATAGCTTGAGAAGCATGACCACAAGACTTCAATTAATAAAAACCTCAGGTCAAAGCCCCAGAATGAGGCATGGGTACCTGCTCTTCAAAGGAGAAATGGAGCTCTTGTTTCAGACACTGTCTTCTGTTGGAGATATCTGTATTTAGGCATCCCTTAACCATGCAATTCTTTAACCTCTTAATGTTAAGAGTGTGCAGGCTTACTTGATCCTATTTCAGCCGATAAACTCTACAATGAGAAATATTATTTTGTTAATAGTCCTAAAAGAAAATTATACATGAAATAGTCCTTTGCTATTTAACTTGAAGTTTCTTACCAAAGTACAACATAATTTGTTGTACAATTTCAAATACACTATACTGTTTAAAAATATAACTATATAAATAAAGAATTGGGAGAATATTGTTAATTTTAGTGTGAAAATATCTGTTCTTTTATGCTGTTTTTATTGTATATTCTGGTGTATTTAAAAATATTACATTGCCATTTAGTTAATTTGCTGTGTGTAAATAGTCATGTGTGTGTGTGTGTGTGTGTGTGTGTGTGTGTGTGTGTGTGTGGTGTATTTCTAACTAGACCGATTTATCTAATTATCACTCATCGTTGACAATGCATATTTTTACAACCAGGAAGCATAATGTTCTTACCCTGACTACCTGATTAGTACTTCCAGAATTATAACATCTGGGCAACAGTAAAGAGCCACACTGTTCTGTCCTGGCTATCTAGGTCATGGGACACTTATAAATCGAAGTCACCTCTGGACAGTTAACTGGAGACTAAAATGCCTTCACATCTGCAGAGAAACAGATGTGGAGTGAATACAATTGTTTCACATCCCACGAGTTTAGCATCATTCTATTTATATATTAAACAATAATTTTCATGCAATGACATATAATAATCTGAATTATTAAGCAGTTCACTTTAATTGGATTCTCGTATATGACTTTCTAGTTATCACACAGCATTTTTAAAATTGCATTTCACACAAAGATTATAAAGGATTTTCCTGAAAGTTACATTTTATATAAGAGACACAGGCTCTGATGTTAAGAATTACCAAATGCCCTCCTCAGGGATTTCAAGGCCTTAGTAAAAAGGCTTCTATGTTCCACTCAGTGCTAAAAATAATATAAAAAATATTTGTGTGCTCTATACTTGTAATTTTAATCCAAATGTGGCACTGTATCTAACAGACAGTGAATCCATCACGGGGCTCTGATGTGGCAGCAGTATCACTGTACCCATTCCACAAAAGGACTAGGCTGTTGAGCTGTACTTCTTGGGGAGGGATGTGTTAAAAGTGTTAAGGGTTCTGTGTATTACCACTCTCAGGAAAACAAATGCAGAATTTTAACACCACAAGAAGGAATTAGCACCTTCCAAAGGCTGTGCAAACTGAGTACTTGCAGTGCACTCCTGGAGGATGCCTTGCCTCTCTGAGTCATGATCAGCTCTTCCTTTCCAGTCTCTTTCTTCTCCTTTTCTTTTTACATTTTTTCCTCCCTTTTAAAGGCAACCTAATGTAGGTGATCAAATCATCACGGAACCCTGGTGACATCTTTCATTCTCTTTGAATGAGTGATCTAAATTTAAACCAGTTTGCTGTTTTCATGAGTGACATGGATTGCAGGAATCACATCAGTGCCTTTAACATTATTACAATGTAAACCTACACTTTCCAGAACCACTATTCTGTCACCATCACTACATACATTTAAAAATATATTGAACTCTCAGATTTTCTCATGGCTTATAGGAGATTTTAATTATATATAGGCAATCATTTCAAAGTACATGTTTTCATCAGTGTGGCTGAAGTAGCTAGTGGTTATGTAGGTAGGTATGTATTTTTAAAATGATAATATAGTTATGTAATGTTTCAAATTAAATAATTTCATTAAAGCTGTGTAACTGGAAACAAAATATAGAAAGCTTTTCTTTATTCTTTATGGAAAAGGTAGATTAAAATTTGTTAGGTTAAAATATTGAGTATTATCTATTCAATCCACATGTTGATAAATGATTAATGTACAATGACATGAATAAATATGCTTATTGCTTAGAAGAAACTTTATTGATACATTAAAACTAGTTGTTAGTGCACAATTTAAGTACAACTGCATTTGCCAATATCTAACTAGGAGAAAATAATCTATAAAGTTCTTTTAAAAATGATACTATGATTTTAAATTTCTTTATGTTTTCATTAATAAGCATACATTGTTGAAAATAAAACTTCATGTTATCTGGGGCACAAATCTTGGGTGACTTCACTGTCCATCCCCCTCCCTTCTTTTAATGTTTTCAGACTTTATTTAAAAACTATACTCACATGATTTCCCTTTGGAGGCCCAGTTTGTTACATAAGGTGCACATAAATAGACTACTCATGTAGAGCAAGGCGGAGAAGCCTAGTTTTCCTCTTATAGTTTCTCAGAACCAAATTCAAACAGGGTCTTCTTCTGATTTCATCAAGGTGAGTCAGGAAAACCTTGCATTTTGTTGACTGTTGCAGTCTTGGCTTATCTCCACAGGACAATGTAACAGCGTAATGGAGATGAATCTGCCCTGCCTTCAGCAGACACCCTTACATTTTGTCTGGGATTTGAGTCAGTATCACTCTGCTTATGTAAAACTATATTTCTTCAAGGAGTTATATGTCCTTAAATATTTTAAGATGAAAATCTTATTCTGTTCAGACATTGCCAATCCTGCCTATGATTCCAGCATCTGGAGTCTGAGGCCAGAGGATTACTGCAAACCCAAGGACATTATGACTGTATAATGAGTTCCAGGTCAGATAGGGATACAATTGATATGACATCATGTCAAGACAGACAGACAGACAGACAGACAGACAGACAGACAGACAGAAACAAGGAAGGAAGGAAGGAAGGAAGGAAGGAAGGGAGGGAGGGAGGGAGGGAGGGAGGGAGGGAGGGAGGGAGGGAGGGAGGGAGGGAGGGAGGGAAGGAGGAAGGAAAGAAGGCAGAAGAGAAGGAGGGAGGGAGGGAGGAAGGAGAATAGTGAACTTTCATTCTGTAGAATCTATAGTTAATAGCCTCTCAAAGGTATTAAACTGCACAATATCATGTCATTCATCACTGTATGAACTTCTTGTGTCCAGGACACTGATGGGTGAAATACTGTGAAGAATTAGGAAGGGCTTCGTGAAATTAATTGGCTTTCAGGGATATAGGTTGTCTTTAAAGCAGGTAAGTAATTGAAGACCTGGCTATGAATGGAGGGCTGCCTATGACATTCTCAGGGCCTAAGTTTGAAAACAAGAGTTACCAAAATAAATTAAAAAATTTCACAGCAAAACGTAATATATAATATATTCATTTAAAATACTATAGGAAATACACTTCATAAGGAAGCCCAATTAAGAAAATTTTCTTGGGAATTATTCCTTGTAAATATAAAATAATCATGTACTCCAAGGAATTTTTTGAAAGAATGTAAATGTTTATGTTTCAGAACCATTCAAACACCATCATGCAGTCCTTTAGCACCTGTGTTTGATACCTATGGCCTCAGGACAAATCACATCTCTTTGTTTAATTTACATAGCTTGTAGTTGCATAAAGGGAAGTGATTTTAATGGCTATGGTAAAAGGATGATAGGGTTAATTTCAAATAATATTTGTCCTTTATCATCGAAAGAGATGACATTTTAAAATGTCACAACAACCAGTAATAATAATAACAAATAATAGTAATATTGTTCCTATAAATAAAGTAATATTTGGGTAATACCAAAATTACTAGAAAAAATGAATTGGAGAGTAATGTGATATGATTATAAAATATACCAGAGATGAATTTTGTGTCATACAATGTAATTACTTGACTTAAAATCCATTTTAGGAAGCCTACTAGATATAAAGTACATAATAAACAGTTAAGACCTTATGTATAATCAGATATCTGTGAGTTCAAGGCAACCTAATCTATATAGTGAGTTGTTCCAGGACAACTAGCACTATACAGATAGACTGTCAAACATGCAACACACACACACACACACACACACACACACACACGCATACATATATAAAACCAATAACCTTGATATATGTATAAAAGCTTGATATTGTGTTGATATTTTATTTGTGCTTTAGTAAATAAAACTTGCCTGGAGATCAGAGGAAATAGCAAGCCATTTTAAGAAACAAAGAAGTCAGGCAGCAGTAGCACATGCCCTTAATCTTATCAATTAGTAGACAGGATCTCTGTGTATTCAAGGCCATACTAGGGAACAGAGCCAAGAGTGGTGACACATGCTTTTAATCCCAGTACCAAGCATAGAGGTCTGGAAGTCTATACAGACAGACAGAAAGTGTCAGAGCTGTGTAGGAAGAGGAAGTGATGTAGCTGGGCTAAGAGAGCCAATGAGATAACAGAACAGAAAAGGCTTATAAACATGAATATTTAAGAAGAAGTTCTCTTTGAAAGCTGCGGAGTTGGTGAGGTGAGGTTAGCTTGTGGTTTGTCCTATTTCTCTGATCTTTTTCTAAGGCTTTCATGCCTACATTTGGCTCCATGTATTTATTTATTAAGACTGTTCAGAAATTCATCAACATGATATAGATATAAACACATAAATATATTATATATACATATATAATTGTATTAGCAACTTAGTGTGTTTTAAAACTTAATATTAGCAAAATTGTTTATTGAGTTTACTATTTCAAACATACTCTTAGATTGAATTTTTTTTGTCCAAAAGGTTGACACACACTTTATTAGAAAATTATGAAACATTTTGTTTCTCTATGAGGTAAAGAACATTTTGAATAACTTAAGTATCTTTTTATTTTTATTGACATTGTAATCAAACATCTGACAAAGAGCCACTTAAGAGAGGAAAGACGTACTTTGGATGATAGGCAGGGCATACTTTCTCTTCTAGTAGGGGAGACTTAGCGGTGGGACCACGGCCTGACAATGGCAGTGGGAAGCGGCTTGTACCTATCTTGCATCAGGAAGCAGAGAATGGGGATTTCTGTTCCTCTGACTCTCCATTTACGCTCTTTGTGTCCCATGTCACTGCTCAACCAGTCTAGAGGTGCATGCAATTGCTTACATATTAATTTGATACATCTCGTGTCTTCCTTAATGAGATTAGATCTCTGGAGTTAACTTCTAGTCTTACCTTGGACTAAGAATGAGGACCAGGTTTATGCAGGGTCAGGTACCCTTGTGAAGAAGGAAGAATCCATAGAACAGAACAAGGACCATCACACCTGCTGTGCACATCAAGGGAGCTATCTGGCAAATACTATGGAGTATGTGGTAAATTCAACTAGAGGTAGCATAAGACACAAGTAGAAAGCTTTAGGCAAAGTTTGATGATAGTGAAAGTACCTATACGATTGAAAATGTCTTGATCCTGATTTTACCTACATGGTTATGAATAAAGCAGGTATTTTCAAATAATACAGATCTACCTATTTACCACACCACATCAAGAATCAGGGAAGTCCTCCCATGATTCCATGTGTATTTGTACAAACACTAAACTAAAGATAGACAAATGATCATATTCTTTAAGGGAACTTGGTCTCTAAATAATATTCCAGGTTCAAACTAATACATTGTGATCAATAAGTGTTGTATATGCAGTAAAGTTTTCATTATGTTGAATTAGGTTGTCAACGGGAAGTAGGTAGAGAAAATATAAGAAAAACGAATATGATTAAATGTAGGGACTACAATTACCATGGGTAAGTACCTGGCTCCCATTCACCACTGTCCAGTAACACTCTGCCACAATTTCTCAAAAGCTTGGCCTGAACCTTTTGGTCATAACTACTGCTTTTTATAGTCCTAACCACCTGAAGACATAGTAGCAGAAACAGGAAAAATTAACTTGACTCTATCCTGATTTATTGACAAAAGACTAAAGAATGTAAAGTGTTCTAACTTAATTGCTACTTTTATAGTTCTAAAGGGAGATAAATCAAAAGTTGAAATGCCTATTTTCATGCTTTTCAACTAAAAGTCCTGTTTTATCTTTACGAGCACTTTGAGCAATGGGAGAGATTCTGGTAGACTTGTCTAGTTATTATTGACAGGGATGATTTTAAGTAAAATATGTCCCAAGAGAAAATCTTTTTTACTCAGCATACACAAACTTACCCACTGACACAAAAAATAAAACCGAAGAATTATCTTACTTGAACTAGGTCTTCAGATTTAGAGGAGTTCACTTATATTTTATTATCATATGTTTGAGTGAATTTATATATGAGTTTCTAAATTGTCACACCAAAGGTTATAATATCAGTAAAATTCTTATCTTTAGGGATTTGTTAGGAATATTACCAATGATGGTTCTGTATAGTTAGTTAACATTGCAAGAAGTAAATCTCTTTCTAACCATTAATGACAAATGTTCTATATTTTGCTGGGGATGTCTCTCTGTATGCTGTGAATGTGTTGCTCTGATTGATTGATAAATAAAATGCTGATTGGCCAGTAGCCAGGCCTGTAGAGCAGACAGGATAAGCAGAGAGGAGAATTCTAGGAAGTAGAAGGCTGAGTCAGGAGACGCTGCCATCTGTGCCGCCATAAGAAGCAAGATGCAAAAGTACTGGTAAGACACGTGCCACATGGTAAGGTATAGATTTATAGAGTAAGATGTAAGAACTAGATAGCAAGAAGCCTGTCATGGCCATACAGTTTATAAGTAATATAAGTCTCTGTGTGTTTACTTGGTGAGGGACTGTGGGAGTTGGGTGGGACCGGGAAAACTTCAGCTACAATATTTATACAAGGTAAACAAAATGTACAAGTCAACCACAAGTTCCTATCTACCAAATTTCCATCTGTCTTTGTTCTCAAATATGAAAAACAATTTCAGTGAATATGGTAAATAATTGTTATTTTTATAAAAGTGTTCAATATATACAATACAATAGTTAAAACTGATATTGTAGTTTAATAGTTAAAATTATTGAACTTAGTTAGAAGTGTTCTGACAAAATATTGACTGCCCTAATTTCTGTAATTAATTTGTGATTTTCTAGGTTGTTTCTATTTCCTAGCTCTTGTGAATGCAGCCACAATTTCAGAATGCTGACAAGGGTGATAACATTAAAACTATGATTACTCAGAATATAAATTTAAAAACTGGTCTTGATTCTAAAACTATAAATTCTAACAAATTATCTCTAATGCCATTTAAATGTAATGATAAGCAAGTTTTTAAAAACAGATATTAATCATGTGATTAAGATCTCTTTAATATTTATTTATACAGCAATGTAACTTACTTTAGTTTCTCCTAAAGATTCACATAATATCTATTTATTTTAGTAATTGGGGTTGGCATAATTGTTTTTAAAAATGTGTAAAATTTAATTGTATTAACAGATAAATAAATGAGCCAACATGTACTCATGAAGGTCATTGATTCATCCATGGCACTGCAGAAATACTGAAGACACATAATGTACAAGGAATAATTTCAACTTTATCAATTATTGTGTCAGTTTTAGAGTTAAATTAGTTCCAAAATAATTTCTAACTGTGGTAAATGCTGCCATCTAGAGGACTTTTTCTGTAACACACATAAAAAGAAAAACTAAAAGGGGGAACAAGTATATGATGTAATCTTCTACTTCATAAAGTTCAGAAGCTAACAAAATTCCTAGATTTGGATTTCTTTTTACAAAATAAATATTATCTGTGGGATAATTCATCAGTGAAGTAAAAAATTAGGTGAAAGTAAATGGTAAAAATGCCAAAATATAATGATGCCAATGTATTATGAATAAACTTTGTAATGAACATTGTTACAGAAAGGCAACAAATCTACCTGAATTATTTCTGCTTTCTTCCTCCGTGTTCCATAATATGTTAGTTTTAATTTGTTTTTCTCAATGTGCATTTTTTTGCCTTGTTTCATTAGCTTGCACAACGTGCTGATCTCTTATCGGCCTCTTGGAGAGAAAGATATTCATCATCGATAGTCGAGACCCTGCATGTATTCAGGACGTGAAAGAGTACAAATGGAGGTGTGCTTGTCTATACAGCACTTTTTATTAGATATATAATGCTGTAGAAGTATTGGTGAATAATAAACATGTTTTTAATGGGAATTTTAGAGGTACTGGCAATGTCCACATTCGATTCAAATGAGTATAAATGCACAAGCAGAATAGAATGTTAGAAATAGATGCCTCATTTTAAAGTGTGCCTATATGTTCCACTCTTTGCAGATTGATTACTTGTGAAGTTTGTGGTAAACAACTCACAATAATTGCATCCAATGTTACAATTTGTCACTGATAATTTTTTTCTTTTAAGACTGATCTGAACTTAAAACATAGAAGAGTATAAGCTTCTTTATATGTTTAGAAAATGAATCATACATTTCAAATATAGTCAAATAGGTAACATTTAAGTAGAATTCTGCCAAGTTAACATAAAGCTGTGCTAAAGCCTTTGGAAAGGGGGAACCAACAGCAGAATAGTAAGAAAGTAAGATTTATCTTTGTCATTTGATGTTCTAATTAAAGTAAACATTTATAGGCATTGGATGCAGTCTTATTTAATTTTAGTTTTTATTCAAATTTAGTTTTAGTAAAAATTTAGTTTTAGTAAAAATGATGTGGCTTGTAGTCATATCATAATGCAAAAGTACATTCAATTCAAATTCAATAGTCCCCATAGTCCATAACAATCTCAAGCTTATTTAAAAGTCTAAAGTTCAATGTCTCTTCCGAGACTCATGCAATCTATTAACTATGGTCCCCTATAAAATCAAAATAAAAAAAGATCATATGTGATCTTCCAATATATAATGACAGAGGATTGTAACCAGAAGTTTTCCTGTGTCCCACCTGGTCAGCAGCCGCTCAGACCCAGGTAAACACAAAGAGGTTAATATTATTTTTAAATTATGGCCATGTCTGGCTTCCTGCTAGCTAGCTCTTTTATCTTAAATTAACCCATTTCTATTAATGTATGTTTTGCCATGTTTTCTGTGGCTTTACCTGTGTCCCATTACATGTTGCTCCTTGGGGGGCTTGCTGGCAATTCTCTCGCCTTCTTCCTGTCTCTTTGAATTTCCCACCTGCTTCTAAGCTGCCTTGCCATAGGTCAAATGTCTTTATTTATCAACCAATCAGAGTAACACATATTCTCAGCATACAGAAAGACATTCTCCCATCATAGGATGGATGTACATTATCATTCTAAAATGTAGGGAAGGGAGCATAGTGATGAAATACTGGTCCAAAGCTAGCCTGAAAACCATCTGGGCAAACTCCATACTCTGTGTCTCATGTTGATATCAAAGCACTCTTTAGATCTCCAACTCTTGGTATCTCCACTGTCTTGGAGTCTCCAAGGAAATCCAGGCTCCAACTTACAGCATCACACAATGGCCTTTCTAGGCATCCATTCAGGGACACCTCTGACACATGCCTGGCCTCAGTTGAGGAGGAAGGTTTCATAATGCCTTTCTTCTATCTAGACTCTAAAGCCAGAACTATGTAGCCAAAGCTGCCAAATTCTACACTTGTTAGGGATGGAACATGGCCCCCTAGTTCAATGACATCTTTACCAGCTTTCTGTCCTTTACTGCCTAAGTTTGTCTGTCCTGAAACTGGATCTGTAGACTAGGCTTGCCTCAAACTCAGAAATCTGCCAGCCTCTGCCTTCTGAGTGTTGGGATTAAAGGCATGCACCACCACACCCAATTCTAAGCTTTTCTTTAATTCCCTTTCACAAGCTGGAAACTTAGCTGGGTGGGATCTTGCTCAGAGGTCACCACTCCCCTTATTCATCATATCTTAATCTGTTTATCTCCTTGAATGTAAGATTTAGTTTCATTCCATTTTCTGGTGCTCCTTTTCTCCTAAATATTTTTACTGGCTCAGCTTGCTCCTTTACATTATATATCTTCATTAGAGGCAACACTAGTAACCTTACAACAGAATCTATACTAGGCTGTTTTGAGATTTCCTTTGCCAGGGGGATATTTAATCCAAAAATCTTCACTCTGGCCACAGGCAAACTTTTCATGCAAGGACAAAAACAGCCACATTCCTAACCAAAAATAGCACAAGAATAATTTTGAGGTAGCATATTAGAATTCTTCTTCTCTGAAACATCTTCAGCTCTGCCCCCACAGTTCAAATCACACTCAGTAGTGCTGACTTCCATGCTCCTACTAGGATCCACATTAAATACCACAAAGTGTTAACCTGCTTTTATAAGCCACAGCCCCAAGGTCCATATTCCTTCAAACCATAATGTGGTCAGGTCTATCACAGCCATACCCTATTCCTTGGTATCAGCTTCTGTCTTATTCTCTATTGCTGCAAAGAGACACTATGGCAAGCTCTTATAAAGGAAAACATTTCATTGTGGTGGCGGCGGCTTACAATTCAGAGGTTCAGTTCATTATCATCATGGCAAGACATGGTGGCAGGTTTTCAGGCAGTTTGCAGGAGAAGGAGCTGAGAGTTCAACATCGTGCAGGCAACAGGGAGTGAACTGTCTTACTGACATGGCTTTAGCACAGATGAGACTCTAAAGCATTCCTCCACAGCAACACACTTCCTCCAACAAGACCACACCTGTTCCACATCTCCCATTAGTGCCACTTTCTTTGGGGGGAATGTTCTTTCAAAGCACCACACCATGTGACTGCCAAATAACACAGGACTAGACAACTATGACCTTATGTGAAACTACAGTATTCCTTTAAAAGTAACAACCATTTTGTAATGTCATCTAGTGTGTGTGTGTATATATATATATATATATATATATATATATATATATATATATATGTATGTATATATATATGTACATATATACAATTCACAGCTATTCTAATCACCCTTCCACAACATGTCTGATATGGTTCCATTGCCTCTATTGTTCTGTCTCTTAGTCTCTGAGTTTAAACATCTGCACACTTCCATGACGTTGACTTTCTGAAGAGGTAAGGGCAGTTGTAGGGTGCATCATCCCACAATTTGAAATTGCTTAATTACTTTCTCCTAGGATCATTAATTTAATGCTCTAGCACCTACAGTTTTGTAAAAGGGAAGGCAGAATTAAAGCACTAATGTTCATTAAAGATGTAATTGGTGTTCTATGCATAACTTAAAATATCCTTATGGCCATTTTTAAAACTAAGAAAAAATTTAATAACTTAAAATTTAACTCATCCCAATATATCCAAACACATCATTTCATCATGAAACCAATATAAAAGTACATTAAAACTCTACCTCTCTAAAATCTGTCAAGTATTTTCATAGGACATCTTAATTTGAACTAGTCATAGTTCTACATTAATTGTATAGCAGAGAGCTAGGTCTTAGTGATACACCACTCTGGGCAGTAATAGTTCATAGGTGAGGTTGTATTCCTGACGTTCAGTTTCCCAGGAGATCTGTAATGTCAGGTTGTTTCACCGTGCATAATGTCAAGCATGATCATTTTACTGAGGAAATTGCTGCAGTGCATCTCAGTGTAGACATTATTTCTCCTTCCAAATAGCCAGTGACCTGTGGGATGATTCAATGTCACTATATGAATATTCTGTTACTTGACAAATTGGCATTGTAAGATTCTGGCATACATTAATGACCTTCAAGTGAACATATGAATCAAAAGTCACAGTATTTGTCATGTAAGAATATGATTGCTTTTATTAGATGACACTTTTTAGCAGTAAGGAGATCCCAACCCACCCTAAGTCTCCTGTACTATTCTTTAAAAAAAAAAACAAAAAAACAAAACGAAGACAATTGAATTTACATCTGAATTTTCCTTCATGTTTAGGAAGAGTTCCTTTTTCATGGTAGCCTGTTCTTTTAACTTTAATATACATTATTTTCCAAATATTGAATTAACTAGATATTTCTTGGTTTGAAGAGACTTTGAATCTGCTCTGTAAAGATAAGAAAGGAAATGGTCAAGGTTTAAGACAAGCTATACGTTATCTTGCAGACACAACAGGACTGATGCATAGATGAACTCATAGAGATGTGAAAACATGTCCACAGTTTGCTGAGGGCCATGCCATAGGAGGTCCCAGCACTAAGAAATGGAAGTTGACATATGCTCCTGTCCCTAACCAAGAAAAACTATCTTCAACTGTCAATTGAAGGAAAAAAATTTAGGTTTTTTTTATTTTTTTTATTTTTTATTTTTTATTTTTATTTTTTTTTTATTTTCCCAATGGAGTCTCAGTGGATACATAAACTTAAGGACAATCCCCATGCCATCAGAAGATGGCCAAAATAAAACAAATTCAGCGTTATTTCTGTAGATTTTTATCTTATACAGCTTTGTTTGGGGCTTTTTAAAAAAACATTATTGGTCTTTTGCTTGAATATTATGGTTTCTGATTTTGTGTTTGTATTGTATGTGTGTGTATGAGCTTCTGCTTTTTGCTGTGTTTTAAAATTTATTCTAGTTTATTTTGTCTCTTTGTTTTATTGGCCTGTTTATTTTCTAAAGTGGGAAAGAAAGAAGGCATGGATTTGGATAGGTGGGGTTGATCTTGGAGGAGCTAAGGAAGATCAGAATATATTGTATGAAAAGTAATTATTTTCAGTTAAAAACAAGTCATGTCTTGGAGAGAGAGAACCGTTCTTTGAACTTCGAAATTTCTGAAACAAGATTTCAAGATTCTTCCCCTTCATCCTGCATAAGCTATTTACATAGAGTCTTTCTCATACCTAAACTTGATGTGGTTTCTAGATTGTTCTAGAATTATTTCAAAATTTCCTGGGTAACTGCATGTCTCCACTTTCCCCCTGATTTTTCATAAGTAACAATATAGATTTGCTTATTAAGAGTTAGGCTATGCTTTTCATTCACATAATGTGGGAACTTTCTGCATTGCTGTTTTTTAAAAATATTTTGAGAACTGGAGCAAACATGAAATCATTATTTCCAGAAAAAAAAAGCAATCTTACATGGATAAACACATACACATACACATATACATTTATGTAGTCAACCCTGCAAATACATGTTTTAACTCCCCAGATTCAAGCAGTTAATGGAAACTACTAAGAAATAAAATTGCTTCTCTTCTGACTGTACAGGAACATTTTTCCTTGTCATTATTCTCTAAACAACACAAACAACAATTCACATAGCATTTGTGTTATATTGGGTATTATGAATAATCTCAAAATGACAAAGTATACAGGAGTGTGTGTATAGGTTATATGCAAATTCTGTCATTTTATTTAAAGGGCTTGAACATTTGCAGATTTTACTATCCACAGGGGAACCCCCAAAAACCATTCCCTCTTGGAGACCAGGGAAGGCTGTATGTACAAATGGAATATATGAGATTTAGAAATACTTCTCTAAATTGAGTTTTAGCTAATGTTATGGTGAATACCGTATTATCTGTGCTGTTTGCCCTTAGAACAGCCTCCAGTCATCTGATTATTTTTGCCTTAAGAGAATAAACTTAGCAAACACCTTTTTCTTTCTTCTTTTCCTTCTTTTTTTCCTGTCTTTGTGCATCAGGAATGGACAGTTCTACAAAAATGCATTAAGCTTTACCTCTGCAATGGCTTATTTCTCACTCTCTTCGACTACTAGGTATCCTTTCTCCCCAAGACAAAGAGAGTTATCCATTTTGGAGGGCTGAAAATAAATAGGAATGATACACATATGAACTCACAAAACTGTGACAGCACCCAAAAGATATTCAGAGGTTCAAACCAGACAAAACTCCCAGCACTGACAGGGGAAGTGAAGAGTCCCATCCCTAACCAAGAAACCATTTGAAATTAATATCTGCTGGGAAAGGCAAAATCAGTTGTTTCCAATGGAGTGTCCGTGAGTGCATCAGTCTCATTCAAGGGCAGGCCCCGGGCCCAGGAATAGCTGTCCAGCACAAAACAGACTCTGTATTTTATTGTTTATATGTTGTTTTAGGGGGGTAGGGAAGCTTTTGTGTGGTTTTGCTCTATTTTTGCATTTTTGTCTTACTGGGTTTTTGTTTGTTTTTAGTTTTAGTTTTTGGAAGGAGAAAAGAGAGAAGGAATACCAATTAGTGGATGGGGTGGTAGGGAAGATCTGGGAGGAGTTGAAGAAGTGGAAAAGATGATCAAAATATATCATATAAGAATATACATATTGTGAATAAAAAATATTGACCTTAGTCACAATCCCTCAGTACGGACAATTTATTTTCTTTGCCTTAGTCTACAGCAGAAATTAAATGCTGAAAGATCCTTACATTATAACTGAGCTAGTGAATTTATTTCTGGATACTTCTCTATATTGACAAGAGTGAGGATCTGTGTTTCACCGACTTAGTGGCTATATCTTTTTTAGAGTGTTCTAATATATAGAGGTGGGCACAAGAAGGAGGGAGCAAGAGCAAACCCTAGCTAAACACACAGAAAGATTCCCCCAGTCTCTAAACTACTAATGAACACGCTTTGTTTCCCACCAGGGGCTCTTAGTTCAGGTCTGAAGGACCATGAGTTGCCCACGTAGTCCTAAATCAGAAACAATAATTTTATCTAAAACAGAAACAGCAGTTTATATTAACTGTGTAAAATTGGAAGTTTCAACATGAGATTGGCATATATGCCCTTAAGGGATTTTGATATCTATATTACTGTTATCCACACTTATGCCCCCCCCCCCACAAAGGAGGGTGCCCTTCCAATTTCATAATAGTCCTCTTTCTACTTTTGTGTCTTTAAAAAGTGAAGTTGGGAGATATTGTGTTTCTGTACGATTTCACGATTTGACCTATTTTAGCACCCGCCCCTCCTTTAACAAAGGGCAGCTTTGATTTCCTGTGTTTGATAGGAACTCAGCTACCAGCAGAAAGACCGGAAACAACAGGAAGAAAATTAGACGTTCTTCCTGACAGTCTGAGGACAGTGCCTCCATGCTTCTGGAGCCTCAATGTCCCGTTCTCAGATCTTTCTTCCCAGTCCTACGCCTGCCACGGTTTCCTTCCAGTTGCACACATGTCAAAGCCTCTGGAATTCCAGTCAGTGGCACGGGCACCTGCATCCCCTCTTTTGATGAATCGAGGTCTCCCTCTTATTTCTACCTATCCATGTTTGGAGCCAGTTTTGATTCTCGGCACAACCGAGTGTCAAATAGTCTCATTGTCTTGATCCTAAAAACAAAACAAAACAAAACAAAAACCATGAGAGGAAACAAGCCATTATTTTCTGCTGCACTGTGGTGTATGTTCTTACTTGAACTTCGTTCATTTGCCTCGGGATATTAGCCTTTAAAACATTCACCTGCTTCTCCACCTTCCGTGTGCTCTTTTGGCCTTGCATCACCACAACCAGGTGAAACCTTGGATAGTGAAAAACTCTGGCTTCTATTTTCAATGCCTGGGTTCCAGTTTCTTGCTGTGTACATCCTTCACTCTTTGATTTTTGTTCCCTTTTCCCCTCTCCATAAATATTAAAAAACCTTCTTTCAGGTACTGCAGTGTATTGAGGTCTATGCCTCACACCACTTGGGTGTAGAAATCCAAAGAGGCAAGTGGTAGCACCTTTTAGGGGGTAGGGCATTTGAAAGATAAATGCTTGAAGCACAGGCATAGCCCTCAGACAGGGGATTCATGAAGTCAGAGGCCCTACAGAACTCCTTTACCTTCTGCAATGAGGTTACAGACAAACAAAACAAAATTTCACAAGGAAACTATGATTTACCAGACACTAAACAGAAACTGTATATAACTGTGAGAAATTAATGTTTGCTTTTTGTTTGCTTTGTGTTGCCTAATTGCTATGTGTTCCTTTGTTCCTGTCCTCTGGACAGGACAGTAGGGTTTGTAGTGGCTTCCAAATTTATTGGAGACTACTATCATATGGTTTTAAAATTTGCTGCATTGATATATGTTGTACATGTCACACATATAACACGTGTGTGTGTGTGTGTGTATACACCTATAATGTTTTTTCAGTGATTGTCTATTGTTCCTTTAAATTCATTACCTTATAAAGAAAAATGCCTGCATTTTAAGCAAGCAAGCACAATTTAAAAGGTCACAAAGAATTGCAGACAGCTGACTCACAACTAAAATAATTAGTCCACTATAATGTTTGTTGGTGACATTTTCTGAAGTTTCAGGTTTGTTTTCCAATCTAAGGTAAATGTGACAGTAATAGAGGTTGGTAAGCCAGGATACTCCACTTAATATGTTGTTCCATTTACTGTCATGAAGCTAGTGCACTATAATAAAATAACTATATGTATTAATCACACTTCAACCATTTTATTAACCTTTGGGTGAGCTTTAGCTCACCCAGAATGAAAATGGTTTATTTTTTAAGTGTTTTTTTTTTGCCATTTTTTCCTTTTATTGAATTTTTTTCAGATTGTGCATCTGGATTATTGACTCCTTGTAGCTCTGCTTCTTCCTTAGGATCCTTGGCTTCATTGGTTCATGAGGATGGAGGGAACAGAAACTGGGAACAGGGTCCAGATGGCTGTGGGTTCAATGGAGACAGCCCTCTGGAGACTTCGGTGAATCAGCTCAGCAGTATTCCAGAGTACAGGAAATATATAGGCTTGGGGGACCTGGGAACAAACCTTAATTTGCATTAAGTGGCATGCTCCTATCACAAGACTTTGTATGTGGCAGCAGGGTCCTATAGTAGAGCTCCTAGTGCAAGTCTTCTAGGAGGAATCTGTGGCAAGGGCCAATCTAAAGATAAATCAGCCATCTTGTTTAGAGACAGCTTTTAGATAAAGTCAGTCCTCAGGGCCCAGGGATATTCTCCAGATAAGGGCAGGTATCAAGCAGGAAATTTCACTGGGGAAAGAGAGAGTCTTCATGTGTTGAGCTTTTGGAAAAAGCTGCCAGGCCATGATAGAATGCAACCTCCCACCAGCCAGCCAGGCCTTCCAACAATTCCTCTCCCTCAGCTCCTCCCAGTCCCTCTCCATGCCCCCTCCCATCCAGGTGTACTCCCTTTCTATCTTGCAGAAAACAAACAGGATTCTAAGGGATAATGATATGACATGATATGATAAAACGAAACTAACACATTGGACTTCTATAATATGAATAGAGTGAAAAGAGCCCAAGAGAAGGCACAAGAATTAGAGACTCACTTATTACACACTCAAAAGTCCTAGAAAAAACACTGAACCAGAAACCATAGTGTAATCTAGTGTAGGCATGTATAGGCCTTGTGCATGCAGCCTCAGTGTCTGTGAGTTTACACGAGCTTTGGTCATACTGACTTAGAAGACCTCAGTTTTTTGGTGCCCTCCATCTGCTCTGGCACTTTCATTCTTTCTGCCTCCTCTTCTTCCTCTTCTTTGGGGTACTTGTGCCCTGAGGGGAGTGATTTGAGTGATTAGATGGAGGCATCATATTTAGGGTTGAATATTTCAAGGTGTCTTACTCTCAGTGAAATGACTGGCTATGGGTCTCTGGATTTGTTCCCACTTGCAGAAAGAGGAAGCTTCTCTAATGATGGCTGAGCAGAGCACTGATCTGTGAGTATAGCAGAATATCATTAGGAGTCATTTTATTGCTCCTTTTTTCCTTTTTAAAAAAGTAATGTTTAGTTTTACTCTAGGTCTCTGGGCTATCTAATCTCAGGTTCCTGGTCACCCAAGCATTGTTGGGTATAGGTTCCATCTCATAGAGTGGGCCTTAAGTCAAATTAGATAGCAGATGTTGGTTGGGTACTCCTACAAATTTTATGCCACCATTTCCCTAGCATAGTGGTTTTCAACACATGAGTTGCAACTCCTTTGCGTATGTCAAATAACACTTTCATGGGAGTGTCGGAAATACAGATATTTACATTATGATTCTTAACAGTACCAAAAATTACAGTTATGAAGTAACAGTGAAAATAATTTTATGGTTGTAGGTCTCTATAACATGAGGAACTGTGTTAAAAGGTCTCAACTGTATTAAAGGGAAGTAAAGGGAAGTTTGTGATTCACTGTCCTAGCATATCTTGCAGATAGGACACTATTGTTTAGCAAAAGATTTGTGGCTGGCTCGATTACTTCTTTTTTCCTGTATCAAAAAGGCTAGGCCATAGATATGCTGGCTCTGTGTAGGTATCAGCTTGACTTTTCAATGTGCACTGGATTGTGTAGGTGTTGTCTTCAGCAATGGGCCTTCCTGTCAGTTTGTGGAGAACAACCTATACTTTGGCAACATCTGGGTTGTTTGGGGATTGCCATGGACACCTTGGCCAACAATTCAATTAGATATAACCTACTCCCTGTGCTGGAAGCATCATTTGGTGACAAGAAATGGCCAGTTGGGACTCTGTCTCTCCCATTATTTATAGATTGCATTTGAATTGTCTTCACATATGTTTATATTTTAGGAAGCTTCTCCTGTATTCGGTTTCCATACCACCCCAAAGATATTTCTGCTCCCTAATCCCTGAAACCTATGGACATGACCTCATTTGGACAAAGGGTCTCTGCAGGTGTAACTATGGATCTTGAGATGAGGACATCATCATGTGCAGTCCACGTGGATCCTAAACATAATGCTGAGTGTCTCCTCTATCAGAATGCAGATGGACACAATTGTGTATTTCCACAATGTCAGAATATCAATAAACTTACAATCTATGTAAAAAAAAAAAAAGCTTTGCTAACGCTTCCCATATTCCCTCCCTTGACCCTACTCTCTTAGCTCTCTCAACTTAATCCCTCCATAACAGCCCCCCATCTATCTGTAACTATAAATTCTATTTCCCTTTCCTAAGGAGATCTTTCTTTACTCCCTAGTCCCTTACTATATACCTAACCTCTTCAGTTCTATGAAAAATATGGGGTTATCATTAACTTAAGAGCTAACACACACACACACACACACACACACACACACACACACACACATATATATATATATATATATATATATATATATACCATATTTTTCTTTATAGTTTTGCTATACCTCACTCAGGATGTTTTGTTTTGATTTGTCTTCTAGTTCCATCCAGTTACCTGTGCACATCTTATTTTTTTTTAAATGGCAGGGTAATTCTCCATTGTGTGAATGTACCACATTTTCAATATTCATTCCTTTCTTGAGGGATCTGGTTTCTTTCCAATTTCTGGCTATTATGAGTAGATAAGCAATGAAATTGGTTGAATAAATGTTTCTGTGATAGTATGAAACTGTCTTATGTGTATTTACCCAAGAGTAGTATAGCTGTACCTTGGGATATATCAATTCCTGTCTTCCCGATGAAATGCCACACTGATTTCCATGATGGCTGCACAAGTTTGCACTCTCATTGGCAATGAATGAGTGTTCCCCTTACTCTACAACCTTGCCAGCATAAGTTATCATTAGTTTTATTGATCATACCCATTCTGAGGGGGTTCTAAGATGAAATGTCAAAGAATTTTGATTTGTGTTTCCTTAAGGACTAAGGATGTTGAACATTTCTTTAAGTGTTCTTCAACCATTTCAGTTTTACATTTTGAGAATTCTCTTTTTAGATTTTTACCCCAAGTTTAAATTGTTTTTTTTTTGATACATACTGTTTTGAGTTATTTATGCATTTTAGGTATTAGCCCTCTATCAGATGTGTAGTTGTTTAAAAAAAAAGTTTCCTGTTCTGTAGGCTCCCACTTTGTCCTAATGATGACACCCTTTGCTATACCAAAGCTTTTCAGTTCCATGAGGTCCTGTTTATTAAATGTTGATATTAGTGCTTTGCAAAAGGTATTCTGTTCAGAAAGTTTACTCCTGTGCCAATAAGTTGAAGATTATTCCCTACTTTCTCTTCTGTCAGGTTCAGTTTATCTGACTTTATGCTGAGGAATTTGATTCATTTGGTGGTGAGTTTTTTGCAGGGTGATAAGTGTGGATCTATTTGTATTTTTCTGCAAGAAGCCATCCAGGTTGACTAGCACCATTTGGTAAAGATGCTGTCCTTTTTCTCCAGTGTGTTTTTCTTTATTCTTTATTCAAAAATCAGGTGTCTGTAGATGTGTGGATTTACGTTTGGGTCTTCAATTTGATTCCATTTTTTTTGATGTGTTTGTTTTTGTGCCAATATGCTGTTTTTATTTCCATAGCTCTTTAGTACAATTTGAGGTTGATAATAGTGACACTTCTAGCAGTTCTTTTATTATTCATGATTGTTTTAGTTTTTCTGGTCTGTTTGTGTTCCCATATGAAGCTGAAAGTTGTCCTTTCAAGATCTGTGGAGAATTGTGTTGGAATTTTGATGGGGATTGCATTGCATCTGTAGATTGCTTTTGGTGGGATAGCCATTTTTACTGTTACTCCTACAGATTTGAAAGTGTGGGAGATCTTTCCTCCATTCTCTGATATCTTCTTCAATTTCTTTCTTCAATGTCTTGAACTTCTTATCATACAAGTCCTTCACTTGGATATTTTATATTAATTGAGCCTATCATGAAAGGTGTTGTTTTTCTGATTTCCTTCTCAATCCGATAGTCATTTATATATAGGAGGGCTACTGAGTTTTGTGTGTTAATTTTGTATAAAGCTATTTTGCTGAAAATGTTTATCATCTGTCAGGTTTTTCACATGTAATTTTTAGGTTCATTTATGCCGTATCATCTGCAAATAGAGATACTTTGATTTCTGCCTTTCCAATTTGCATTCCCCTACTCTCCTCTACTTGGTTTATTGCTCTAAGACTTTAAGCACTTCATTGCATAGGTATGGGAAGTGTGGACAGGCTTGTCTTGTTCCTTATTTTTAGAGAATTTCTATGAATTTCTCTCCATTTATGTTGATGCTGGCTATGAGCATGCTATAATTGCCTTTATTATATTGATGTGTGTCCCTTGTAGCCCTAATCTCTCCAGGTATTTTCTCATGAATGCTGCTAGATTAAAAATAGCTTATTCTATTTCAAAATAAAAATTCTTAATGTTTAAAAATATGAACTCTGGACTAAAGTACAATGAACAATATTTAGTTTTCTTTAAATTTTGTGTATTATGACATTTGTAATTTTATTAGTTCTTTAAGATTTTCATACAATATATCTTGATCATATATTTCCTCCTCTCCAACTCCTCCAAGACCCAAGGCTCACTACATACTCAGTTTCCAGTTCTCTCATTTGTTTTCTTATCCACAATCACATCCAATTTGTGTTTGCCACAACTTTTGGGTTTGGAACCCTAGGCAAGAGCCTGAGCCAAATATCATCATGGCTCTGGGTGATAGCGCAGGCCATGCAAATCAGTAAGGCCCCAGTGCCCGGGTCTGTGGTCCTAATGTCTGGGTCTTTGGGCCTACCGCAGGTGGGGCCTGTGTTGATGTCCATAGCCCATGTTACCACCAAAGGTCACAAGTTTGCCTGTGGTCTAGGCTACAATATGTGGCCATGCTGGTATCTGAGGGCTGTGCCACTGGCAGGACCATTCTGATCTGAGTGTCCTTTGGTCTCAGGTTGCTGTAGAAGACCATGCCTGGGTATGTGGCCCTACAGCAACAAGTGTCTGCGTTGATATACTATGGTTCCTGTTACCACTGAGTCTGTGTGAATACCCAGGGTCTGGTCAGCCACCTGAGGTCAAAGTAAGAAGTTTAACTGGAAATATTTTAAAGTCCTTAGATTTGTAACTAATATTTTATAATGACCTTGAGATAAGGTTCTTAGAGCTATAGGGTGAAACTCAATGTTATATTGAAATACATAGCATATTTGATTATATCCAAATTAAGCTATAACCACATAGTTAAAATGAAAAGGCAAACATGATGATGTTTCTTCCTCGGAAGCCTACATTGCATTTTCAGGCTCTCTGTAAGCTAGGCAGCAGGAGTTTCCAATTAGTTTGTGGTCCATTATTCTCCTTTGAATGTAAAGGGAGTGGTGTACTTAGCCATAGAGTTTTATCATTCAATTGTGGTGAGCCACAAAGAGCAATGGCAATAGAGTGTATTGTTCTCAGGACCTCTGGACTCTCCCTGATCCGACATTTTCATGTCATAAAACATACCATCTGACGACTTAATTGAATTATCTGATGGTGTTACTATGATAATTTGTTAACTGTTTTCAATGTACCAGCCTGATTTTAATGTAAAAATATATGTATGTATATACCAATGTTTCTACCAATACTGATGAAGGTGAATATGATGCATCCACAAATTCTGAAAAGGAATTATTTTCCTACAAAGATCTGTCTTAAGAAACTAGTATCTACATACAAAATTGAATATAACCTAGTTCAAAATAGGGAAGCTTCCCCGAGTCTAAGGGCTGTGCAGATACCTGGGATCAGGTCAGCCACCTGTAACCATATTGTTGTCTGAGAGCTATGCTGCTGCTGCAGCCATAATGATCAAGGTAACCTGCACTGCCACCAGAGCCATGATGATGTCTAGGACCAAGTTGGTGCCTAGGGCTATATCTGAATCCATGATCTAGCTGCAGCTTGCTTCTATATTGATATTCATGGCCTGTGTAAACACAGAAGGCTATAGGAACCATGTGTATTGAAATCTAGGGGCTGTGCTTAACTGGATCAACTCTTTACTAGCCCTGAGATAGCTGGTCCTGCCCCTCACTGGACACTGTATCAGGAGAAATGACCCCACCCCTCACCACGGGGGTGCTGGGAGAGCTGGCCCTGAAGGCATAGGCCTAGCAGAACTGGCTCTGCCCCTTGCCTTAGGACAGTGGTCCCAGTGGCCCAGACTGATTGTTTAGCTACCACCTAGACCACCTGAAGGCATATCCTGGACTTTGAGTTGATCCACTCTAACATCTATCCTATTATTGACCAGATGGAGCATGTGAAGGGACTATCATCCTGTGGACAGCCATAGTATCCCCATGACTTGGGCCAAAACAGGATATCTGAGAGGAATTTCAGTGAGGGTCCAGTGATGATGGTGTACCAGAGGCCAAAGGCCTTGAACCAAACCAATGACTCATTAAATTGAACATTTGCTGGTGGGTCTGATTGGACCAGAGGGTATACTGCATGACAAATCACAGCTATCAATGCAAGGTGCTAGACAGAGGGGAAAGAAGAAGGAGCAAGTTTCATTCTGTTTGGTTTGGTTGTTTTGAATTAATTTTTGGAGGGGTTTATTTTGGGGGGCATGCTTCATGTATGAGGGGCAGATATGGAGAGACTGGGAGGTGAGTGGGAAAAGGGGTACATAATGTGAAATTTATAAAGAATCAATAAAGAATTATGTTACATAAAAAACTACTTAATTTGCTATTGTCACATACATTAATATGGCAATACTACAGGGAAATTTTTAATTATACAATGACATAACACAAATGAATAAATTGATCACAATTTTACCAGAAAAAAATATACATTATAATTAAAATCTGAAAAAAATGATATTGAGGCTTATTGTAATTTATATTATATACCACATATTAATAATAAAATATGGCTCCTATTTGTTAAATGCAGATATGAAATGAAGGGAGTGGGCTCATTTTAAAAGGTAATATTTTGCTACACATGTATATTTCTCTACCTGTCTACATATATGTATCTATCTATTATCTATCTATCTATCTATATATCTATATATATATATATATCTATATATATATATATATGTGTGTGTGTGTGTGTGTATTTATTTCTTTCCTTTGATCTGTCTCTCTATATTCTATCATCTATCTATTTAATCTATCTATCATCTATCTTTCCATCTGTGTGTTCAAATGTTTATGTCAGTATATTAACTTCATTATATTCTAGCATCCAGAATATCATAATTTTAGATAATGTGAAAAATGATACATTCATATCTCAAGGGCATTGATTTGAGATAAAAGAAAAATGAGTTGCAAAATTTACTTTTGACAGATAAGCCTTAAATATCCATTGATACTTTGATACAAGATTGACCGAAATAATTTAGTGTATTTATCAGCTTCCTATGATCAACCATCAATCAGCACTTAGCATGAAGCTGCTGTATCAAATACAGAATATCAACCACTTTTTTACCATGTAAATAAATATCATGTGTAACTACAAGGTCAATGAACCAATTAGTCTCATTTTTGTCCTGCATCATGACCCCTCTGTGACAGTAGTCTTCTGTCTTAGGTGTTAACAGGGTTGATGACTTGCTCAATCATTCCAAACTAGCTATTGTGGAAATTCACCTTTTCTTTCAACAATATAGAGTCCTCATCATCTATCATTCTAGAACGCAGTATTTGTAGAAAGTGTAGACTAGCAGTCACACTCTGCTTGTAGAGTAGATTTACCCAAGCCTTCTGTTAAGCAAGAATTAACTTTCCCTTTTATGTTTCATCCAAAATTAGTCTCTTAACATGTATTGTATTTGTCAGTGTGGTGCTATGGACAGTAAGGTGCACATAGGGCAGAAAAGACCAGCAGTTTCTAATTGTAAACAGTTGGTTTCTGTATTTTCTTCTTTAGACA
This sequence comes from Peromyscus maniculatus bairdii, assembly GCF_049852395.1. Lineage (NCBI taxonomy): Eukaryota > Metazoa > Chordata > Mammalia > Rodentia > Cricetidae > Peromyscus > Peromyscus maniculatus. The sequence goes on from NC_134860.1 coordinate 91,607,940, forward strand.
TATTTAGGTCTTTGCTTAATTGCTTCAAATATCAATGCTATCACTGTAGTCCCTCTCCTCAAGAGACCATTCACTCACCAACGTGCTATTTTCCCTTGATCTTTTTGACTCCTTCATGCAAGAACTCTTTAAAACTTTATTTTATCCAGAAAGTCGCAGCCTTCTCAGCATGCCATCCTTTTTCTCCTTTGTACTGCAAATCACCACCTGCGTCTTCTGTCATGTCTTCTATGCCTTTTGTTTTCTATCTTACTGAAATCCCTTTATACATATTCGCTCTACATATATGATGTGGATTGTATTTTTCCCAATAATTCCAACAGTGGAGAAGAGTATTCTTCTCCACCTTGGGGTTAGTCAGACTTTCTGTCTTCTGATAAAAATCTGAGAGAACAAGAGCAGACAGATTAGATTTATTCTGACAATCACTTGCACAGATTTCAGTTGAAGGTCTATGAACTTCAGCGTTGCAGGCCTGGAGTGAGACTGAAATATGACAGCAAACAGAGTACCAGAGAATAATTGCTCATGTTGTGCCATCCAGAAAGCTGAAAGTCTGTAATGGGCAGATGACCAGGACAATCCTTCCAGGGCATGTCCTCAGGTACTTATTTCTTCAAAGAAAGTCCTATCTCACCGGGCAGAGGTGGCACATGCCTTTAATCCCAGCACTCAGGAGGCAGAGCCAGGTGGATCTCTGTGAGGTCGAGGCCAGCCAGGCCAGGCTGGTCTCCAAAGTGAGTTCCAGGCGCAAAGCTACACAGAGAAACCCTGTCTCGAAAAAACAAACAAACAAACAAACAAACAAACAAACAAAGTCCTGTCTCCTACTTTGAACCACATGACATCATTTCATGAGTCAACCAAAGGAAAAGCCACTGATGAAATCACAGCTTTCAGGAACCAATCATTTCACCAAAGCCCATCATCTGGGAGGCAAGCTTTTATCAAGCCTTTAGTGGACATGTCTGATCTAAGCCATAAGAATTACCTTCTTTCTTTCATGCACGCTTTACTGTTCTAGTCATAATCGTGCTCATTTCACTTAGAGGTGGTACTTATTTGTTAGAAATTTTATTATTTTGTAAACATTGAAAAACTCCCCACATTTCCCATTGCATGCATGAACACTGATAGAAACAGCAGAAGTGAGGATTAAGATCTAACTTACTAATATTACCTTTGGAATGACCTCTTGCTCGATGCCTGTTGGCTTGTCACAGCTACAAATAACCTATGATATTAATTCCATGCTTTTCTCCTATGAATCTGAGGAAAATTAGGCAAAATTTACAAGAATACAAGATATCCAAATAATATAAGAATCTGTAAGACTGGCAATCTTCAAAGGGGCAGGACCATACTCATTCAATTTTATAATAAATCTTAAAATTGACTAAACCTCCCCATTATCATCACAAGTCACTTCCGAGCAATTCTTTGGAAATATCAAGGGACTCTGTCAGGAATTCATGACAATAAGTGAAATTATCTTGGTTCCTTGCAAAAATTTATTGAATAAAGAATGACTTACTTGAGATTGAAAGATGACAGGCCTTAGATATGTTGAAATGAGTTAATTTGATGTCACACTGTATTTTGAATAAGCTATTCTTAGTCATCTTATGTTGATCTCTGTGATCCAAGCTAACTCTTTAAATAATCCTAATTATAGGCTGTTGCTTTCTTTACACCATGTTCTTTGTTATAAGAATTCAAAGGCTTGAGACAAACAACTTTTGAGCAAACAAATGATGCTCTTAATTGGCAAATCACTTATAAATACCATCCTCTGAGGTCAAATTTCAAAACTATCTTGTCATTGTAACTTTTTTTCTGATATCTTTTCCTCTCTCTTTGCTTGAGAAAAAAATTTACCAGTAAGCTGAGCAGCAATCACTTTTTTGAAGGCTTGCTTTAAGCCATACAGCTTGATAATACACTGACATTTCTCAGGGAAATTTCTTGAAACTTCTAGCATTTTTATTTGGCCATTGATTAATTGTTCTTCGAGAAACTAAGTGACAAGACAGATTCATGAAACTTGTTGTTAAACAAGTATAAATTCAAAAACTTTTTTTTTTTGCTTTCACTTCAAAACAGGCCTCTAAAATCTGTGACAATCAATTCAATTCATATTACTTAGCATACATTTAGTTTTCCAATAAGTTTTTAATTTGTAGGAGTTATTCTATATTTTGAAAAGATGTTTAATTACTAGACAGTAGAAATCCAAAATACTTCATAAGAAAAGCAGTTCTAACTACCAATATTTAAGTGATTTTTATAGCTTTTTTCATATATTTTAATGATTCCTTTGTTTCTTCTCAGTTCATTTTTATTGAATATGTTATTAATATAGTGTCCTTTGCTAAAATCATGTTTAAGGTGATTAAAATTGCTAATGTTCATTAAAAGTTATCTGTATTATTTTATCTAAAGACATGAATTATCCAATATTTCATCTTTTCATAGTGATAGTCTGTCTCAGTTCTGTATTTCTCACACTGTTACATCATTTAATTTCACTAATATCATTTTTTGTGAAAGTCATCTAAGTCTGTGAGTCCTAATTCGTGACTGCCAATGTAAACCAAATGTTCCCAAATGTCAAAAGGTGAAATCTTTAAAAATAACCTTCAGATAGTTACAGTTTATCATATCATATGCCTCAGTTAATAATATAAGTTAGCTTTAAAAACTTAGGAATTTCAAGGTTCTAAACTTTCTTGCCTTTAGGCTTTCTTCAAGGCAAGACATTTCAATTCAAAAGCACATTATTTTTAGAAGAATTCATCATCATCCTAAAAAATATAGCTGATACTTTGTATATTTAAAGGAAAAATTTTCTAACTATTCTTGCCTTGAATAAAATTTGTGAAAATAAATGATTTTTAGTGTTTTTGGCAAGTTGAGACAGGCAAAACCCTACTTCTCTCCTTAAAAAGTTTCTCCAAGCTTACTCATTTTAGAATTTCAGTTTTAGGGCTGTCCATTACCATAAGGGCTATTGTATTTACATCAGCAAGACCACAATTGCTCAAGTCACAGCCAACCTCTATTTAATTATGTAGTCTTTAATCTAGTTTTTAGATAAGGCATATTTCAGATTCATTATAAAATGATAATACTAGAATCAGGCAAATAATATGTATTCAATTTTTAATGAATATAACTTTTTTCAAAATACAAAAATAGAAGGATTTTGAAGTTTCTCGATTAAAAAAGATTTATTTTTATTTTATATGTATAAATGAGTGTTTTGCCTACATGTATGTGTGTGTACCACACGCATTGTTGGTGCTTATGAAAGCCAGAAGAGGACATTGGGCTTCATGGATATGGAGTTATAGATAGTTATAAGCAATTGAATGGATGCAGAGAACCAAACCCAGATACTCTGGAAAAGCAGCAACTGTTTTATCAATTAAGCATTTCTTCATCCCAAATTTTTTCACTTTTTTCAAAACAACTCAAATTAGGTTCTGGATGTCCAGCAGGAAGTTTATGGATAAGCCATAAAGCCATGGATATTTATTCAGTTATAGAACAATCTGGGGCTACAAAATTCTAAGAACATTGGTAGGAAACTTGTAGGTTGGCCTGGAAAATACATTGTGTAAACATTTGTGATGATATTTTATTTGTACATTAGTAAATAAATTTTGCCTGGAGATCAGAGGACATAGCCAGCCATAAACAAAAGGCAGGTGGTGGTAGCACATGTCCTTAATCCGTTCACATGGCAGGCAGAGTCTCTGTGTGTTCAAGGACAGAGCCAAGTGTGGTGACACACGCCTTTAATCCCAGTACTTACCATAAAGACTTGGAGGTCTGTACACATAGGCAGTGAAGAGTAAGTGAGGTGGCTGGGCTAAGAGCCAATGAGAAGGCAGAACAGCAAGGCAATAAAAGCCCAGGTTAGACAGGAAAATCTTGTTCTCTTGGGAAGCTACAGCGGCATGGTGAGCTATGGTTAGCTGGTGGCTATTCCTATTTCTCTGATCTCTACGGCTTTCACCCCTATATTTGGCTCTGTGTTTCTTATTTAGTAAGACTGTTCAGAAATTCCTCTAAAACATTCACTGTTTGGGCTTTCTTCTGGTCACCATATAAAATTATCGTATTGATATAGTATTAAGATCTTAAATGTCAGCTTAATTGATTGACTGCTGCCAGTACTGGGGATTGAACCTCAGATCTTGAGAATCCTATGCAAATCATTCTACCCTTGAACTATATGCCAACCTCCCAATAAGATATCTCAAGGAAATATTTTAGGTGAATAACTAGATAAATACTAAAAATTTAGAGGTAAAATGTTGGTGTAATACAAATATGTGATACCTACAATTAGCAAGTAGCTTTAACAAAATGTAATTGACTTTCTTCTTCTGAAAGGCACATGAATTCTTCTTGTTGCCTATTTAGGTTTGAACTGTAGAATGGGATGGTAAGCCATTGAAACATTTTAAGAACAAAAGATTAAGGGAACATTCCCTAAGTTTCTGTTTCCTTTTCTCTTTGTTATTTCTTGTAACTTCATTTGTTTTTTTTTTTTATTTCATAAAAGGAGAATAATTATACTAAAATATTAAAATGTTCTGAAGGAAAATACATGGTTAAATAGAAGATACAAAGTACTAAGGGAAGCAAACTATTTGTTACTAATAAAGTTTGAATGAATGTCAATGAACATTCAATATGAATGTAAATGGATAGAAAGATGTGAATAAAATGATTCCTGGAATAACTTCTGAGGCTAGAACTATTCTTATTTATCTAATGTAAAATTTTTAAATCAATCATCAGAAGTAAACATTCTGAAATACTGAAGAAACTTCTGATATGTGTAATGTGGCTAACCTATCTGGAGAATGAGAAGACTCATGGGAAACAAATTTTAAAGACTATTAGGAAAGTATAATTGAATGGGACAAGGGAACCATATGAACTACACAGTTGAAAAAATGTATACAGTTGTACTACCTATATGAAAATTATTTCGTGGTTTATTTTAGTCTTCACATTTGTTACAGTATCATTGAATACTTTATCTGCAACACATCATCATGGTACTTCTAAACAGCAAAAAACCTAGGATAATTAAACACAAAATAGAATGAAAAGCATTCTTTACTTCTATAAAATAATGATAATTTCAGTCTTAATTACCATATATGTGATTAAAAACTGCTCTTAAGGTGAGAAATTTTACACTGAGTAAAGTTTGTAAAAATGCAACAAAATTATTCAAGAAGTAATGGCCACTGAGTCACAAGTGAGATGATATCCTCCACAGCCAAATCTTTTTCCAGATAAGCAGGGCCGCCACTGAATTTGGATTATGCATTAGACTTACTGTGACCCTCTTAAACATTTAGGTGGAATTTTAAACTAGAAATTCAGTCTTTCAGAATATTGTTTGGTGTGGACGAAACATACTATTCACTAAAGTCTCCACATGTGATGATCACAGTACAAAACTGCTATGTTATTGCTTAATAGTAGCCACTGTAAAGTTTGAACAAGCAGAGTGAACACATCAGAATCAGTAACTTGCCTACCTTTCTGTCATCGTCATAGGAACCTGAAACTCACAACACCAAAGAGGATCAAGGACCTGCACTGGGGTGTGTGTGTGTGTGTGTGTGTGTGTGTGTGTGTGTGTGTGTGTGTGTGTGTGTTACAGTGTAGGAAACCCAGAGCCATGTACAGGTACATGCTCAACAAATACTCGGTCTGTGAGGTAGAGTCCTTCACAATTTGTTTCTTCAATGCATTGTTTTATAAGAAACTGATATAAGCTAATATATTAAGGCCTTTGTACACTTGTTAGAAATCATTTTTTTTTACTAGTTGTAATGGTGTATGACATAATTGCTATGTTAGAATAAGGACAATAAGAAACCACTTATGCAGTCAAAGTGAGCATAGCTAGTTTGTGGGTGCAAGCTTAGTGTCTCCCCCATCTCTTTTTTCCAACCGAGTTCAAGTTTTCAAAAACAGCAAATTCTCCTCTCATCACAAATGCTTGAGGCTGCATGAATTATGGAGGCAAATGCTTCATATAAGTATAGATTAAAAAAATTACAACTCTTCAACCTGGAGAAATAAAAGTCAAGAAGGGATGTTACAAAATCCATAAATTCAAAAATATTATGAGAGAATGGAGATGAATATTTTCAGCAATGTGAGAACGTTTGAAGAGGCTGTCCCTAGAAAGTCACAAAAGACACTTTTTAGAACTAATAAAAGACACTTCCATTTTACAGAGTGAGTTGTAAAACTCTGGAACTTAAAACTCCAAAAATGATCCGTGTTGAGGATATAAATAAACCCAAAAGATGAGAGAGAAAATTCATGGCTTATAAATCTGCAACAAATTGAAGAAAAACTAGGATACAAGGCTGATATGCCTCTAAGATAGGAACTTTATTAATATTTTAAATAAAGTCCAGTTTCTTTGAAGTTCTCTCAAACCTTGAACTCTGCATCTTATCTGCTTAACTTTTCTAAACAGTGGATTATTGCAGTTACGATTAAACAAGAAAGGCTAATCCTATACTATCATTCCATATGAATAAATATTGGTATTTTATTGACCTTGAAATATTCTTAATAATCAGTACATGTTATTAATAAACTAGTTAAATATGTATTTGGCCAGGATGTTTTAAAAACATAAGGCTATGTACATTTTCACTTTTATTTTGTGCTAAATTTTAAAGAAACAAAAAAAGAATTTTAATGATTTCCATGTCTATTGTTCTAGTTCACCTCATTTTTAGACAGGCATGCTTTAAAACTTTCTAGGTATAACTTCTGGATCCTTTAGGAAATACAATCTCTTAGCAAACTCCCTGAGTCTCTGAGTTTTATCATCTAGCTGGCCCTTCTTTTTCCATGTTCTCTGAATCTTAGGATGGGAGTTGTTTTTGTTGTTGATGTTGTTGTTTTTATTTTTACATGTATCTGTTGGGACTTGACCCCACAAGAGAATGGCTTTAAAAACAGGTAATATAGAGAATAACAATAAAGTAGAGCATATGAGATTCATTGATTACAAAACATTTCAATTTTTTGCACTATTGCCTGGTGATTAATCATCTTAACATCTGATAGAGCTTGACACAGAGACACTAAATTTCCCCAATAGAAATGAAGGTCATTGCTTTCTCTCTGGCATGAAAGGACTTCCGTAACATTGACTCCCCTGGATTTTATTATTTGATCAACTATTAAGAAGACATAGGGGCTGGGGATTTAGCTCAGTGGTAGAGTGCTTGCCTAGCAAGCACAAGCCCTGGGTTCAATCCTCGGCTAAAAAAAAAAAAAAGACATAAAGGGAGCTATTTTAGGCACAAGTATATATATGCTTTTGTTCAGAATATTTTCAATTAAAGATTATTACAGTAAGAGATGCAACTCTAATCTATTTAACAGAACCCAAGTAAATTTCTTGTTGATGTTTCATGATGCATACAGTTCAACACAGAGACAATAGTGAGACTTGCAGAGCACTGTTAACACTTGACTTCACAGTCCCTAGAATACAGATTAATAGTAAAGTTTTAATTTCTTTCAGCAATAATATGAAAATAAGGGTATCTTCTTTTGAATCTGTCATGGTAATTAAGTATAGTAAGTAGTTTTCTGTGATAGAGAATATTGTCTCTCCAATTCTCTCCTTCTTACCTTCCACAAACAGCTAAATGAAACATATTCAACCTCACATTTTGACTGGCACCATGATCACATTATTTCCAGAGTATTTGTTTTATTCATGAATGCATGTAGGTGGACTCTGGTGATAAATGCATAAATCATCATGTTCTCATTCTGATGCTACCTTAAGCAGCCATGTATTTGCAGTAGACACTGCTGAATGAAGACAATTTTCCCACATTCAATTCTCCTTGCTTGGTCACAAGTGTTCTTATGACACCCAAGTGTTTGAGTACAGAAAAGATGAATTTTATGAATGGCTTTAGAATGAAAATGATTTTCAATAAACATGAGTCCTTACATGTATCAACTGCTAATACATATGCATGAATGCAGCCTGATGCAATTGAGTAGAAACTGCAAGCTCAAACACATTAAGTAAACTCATGAAAATGTAAATTAGTATTGGCTGTTTTCAGTAGATTTTTTTCTCAGAATTTTACAATTGAATTATTTCAGAATCTTGTAATTAAAATTCTTAATTCACATCAGCCTAGGAGAAAGCAAGTTTTGGACTTTTATACGTTATTTTTAAAAATGTAATAGGCACTTTTATAAGTGAGAAAAGAAAAATGTTGGAAAGTTGTATGCCTACAAATGTTATTTTCTATATTTGTGTGACTTACTGAAGTAGGTCTCAGGGAACATTTTAGCTTAAATTTGCAATTCTTTGGTAAATACATAATGCACATATAAAAGTCATCTATTCCTTATAATGTATTAATAGCTGCTTCATTTGTATCATATGAGGGAAAAGTAAAAATATATAAATTACTAGAGTAGAAAGTATAAGTCATTTTTGTTATCCTATGAATTAGTTTTCTTCAGCAATTGTCATGCATAAAATTTTAATAATATTAGGCTTTTTCTTGAGAAGAAACAACTTTCAATTTCAAAGAAATTGTTTTATTGTGAAAAATAATAAAACTACATGTAAGTATAAATTTGTACTTATACACACACTGTCATTAAAATAATATAGTGTATGTATACATACATACCTATAGTGTATGTATGTAATACAACTCAGCAATATAATGGATTAAGTCCTACTGTTTTCAGGCATCGGATATATTAAGTGAGATAAGCTACACACAGAAAGACAAATATCTCATGGTTTTATTTACATGTGGAATTGAAAGAAGCCGAATTCTTAGAGGCAGAAGATGGGAGATTATTGCCAGAGACTGATGAGAGAAACTGAAAAAAAAAAAAGGCAAGGAGAGATTGATCAATAGAAAAAAGACACATTTAGGAGAAATAATTTTTGTGCTCCATTGTATAGTGGGGAAATATAGTTAACAATAATGTGTTATTTGTAAAAATCCAGAAGTATAGACTCTGAACATACACAAAAAGAAGTAGTAAGCACATGGCTTTATGGATATGTTAAATAACTTGATTTCATTATTAAACAATCTATATATGAATAGGAACATTTCATTCTGGGGAAAATATTATTCAAACTAAATATATTCAGACACATCTTAAATAGATACATGTTTTGAAAAATATTCATAACTGAAATATAGTTTTCTTATAAATGCCTTCCTTCTTCATAGTCCAGATATCAACCAAATTTCTCCTAGATTCTCAACCCATAAAAGGCTATAAATTCAAGAGATAATGAAAGTGATTCTGAGATAAATACATCACAAAAGTATGAATACGAAAGAAAATTCATTGTTTCACTATAGGCAGGTATTTCTATTAATTTATGGAAGTGTTTGTCTTGCTTGTAAAATTCTATTTTTATGGAATAGAGAGTTATTGCTGCTATAAGATGTAAAAAATGGCTAGACACCAGAGGAAAATATAATAAGGACATTTGGGTTAAGAATACAATAATATCCAATGCTTTCACTAGGAAGCTAGAAAAGTTATTGTAGCTGGTTTTCTTTTGTATAACAAATTGGAGAATTCTTACTATTAATAAACCTAATGATCTGAAAACTGTCATAGATACTTGTGATCCCTTTAAATTAAATTAAAACCATTGCTGAAATTCCTTGATTTTTTTTCCTATCTAGAAAATCATATCCATTTGAATTGAGTTTTAAATATACCTATGGCTTTGTCCTGGTATAGGAAACCGAACAAAGAACTGTTGAGAAAAGAAAGGCACACTATACAAAACTATCCATCAACTCAGTATTCATTCCACCTGCATTTAGAACAGAACCCCGATTCTGACACCTTAGGAAAGTTCCCAGTTGAACGCTTGGTTTCTCATTCTGTTTGCCATTGAGGGTGGCCTCAGTGGCACATTTTGGACCAATAAAACGCAGAAGAACAATATCAGTCAATGCCCCCCAGGAGAGCAACTCATTCTCAGATAAAGAATACAGGGACAGATTTAGCTGTCGGTACCCTTTACTCTATCCCCTTCCTTTATCTTCTGTGATGCTTTTCTGACGCTTAGCAATGCAGGAGCCATGTTGCAACTGAGGATAAAAGTCACATTTCAAAGGCTAGAGGCCCCATAGGTAGATGGTCGCTGAACCACTGGGATATCTTAGGGCCACTGCTCCAATCCTGAACTCTTTATATATATAAAAAAAATAATAAATCACTTTTTGAATCTCTCTTGTTTCTTTCATCTTATATAGTGTCAAATAAGGAAAAGAAATAAAAATGGAAGGAGGAAAAAAGTGGAATGAAGACCATAAATCCATACAGTTTAGAGGAAATGAAAGTTTTTAAAGTAGGCAAATAATTAGGAGCCTAATCTTCATACTCCAAAAATGACTCCAACAGTTTAGGCGGTGACATCTGCAGTCTAGACAAGAAGTGGAAGGGTGACGCTGAATCAGCTCCTTCATAAGACATCAACGTGGAATTCAAAGAAATGTACATAAGCAAAATAGTAATGTGTCCATTACTTTCCGCAAGGGTGCATGCAGAATGTCTCTTCACCTGGCCACACCAACACCCTAACAAATATAGGCATCCCATCTGTTAGAGAAGAAAAAGGGATATGGAATATACACCTGGTACATTCTTGTACTATCTTTATCTCATAACAGTGTAAAGTTTAAAACATTTAAATACTATTCTCTCTGCATTATTTGGGACATTTCCAAGTTTCAAATTTTAATCTCAAGTTCACCAGATTCAAATTCTAAGCTTCACTGGAATTGCAACAGCAATTATGGACACGGGAAGAAGAAAAAGATGACCTGCTTGTTCTTTCTAGCATTCTGTACAATGCAGATGCATTTGTGTGGCTAAAAGTACTGTGCCTGTTCTTTAGTTTAGGAGCACAGTCTTTAGATGGGCACTGCTCCAAGCCTCCTTCCTACAAACTTTCATTCATCACTTCTTTTAAAAATACAGCTCTTTCGTTCATCTAATGCCTTTAAAACATGCTCACAGATTCTCTGACATTTCTGTCAGGGAGAAAACACTGAAGGAAAATCAGTGACGCTGTGTTCGGTCACTGAGTGTACAGCAAATTTGTTTGTAGCTGTTGGAACAGACAGTCAGGAAGACAGCTTTCCCCTTATATGTCTCTCACCTTTCTAATTTCCTGTTTCTTCTTCCTTTGTGAACAGCAGGGATTTTATCTCCTCAAAGCATTTACATTGAAATAAGACTGTATTTGGGGAAAATACATAGTCTTAAATTTTTCTTTCAAGAAATCTTGCTTAAAACATTGAAAGTCAATAATATTTTATGAAAGGAAACGAACTCTCTGGGATCAGTGTGCTTTGTGTGTCTAAGGCAAACATTCTCTACTACTGGTTCACTTTAATAATGATTATAGTCGATTCAATTCCTCTTTCACCTCTTCAGTCAGTGAGAGATTGCTTAACATTATAGAAGAAGCACCATATTCATTTATCTAAGATTTTTATTTGCCATGTCCTATGACATTTAAATACTACGTTAAATCTCTTTTCTGTTAATTTTGCTTTTAAATTTTACTTTCTATGTTTACCATAACTAATTTCAATAGTGGTACTTCTCCTTCAATTTCACTAAGTTATTAGATCTGTAAAATCTTGCTCTTCTCTATTTAATAGATTAAAAATCAATTGTTTCTGCATTGTGTGTGTGTGTGTGTGTGTGAGTGTGCATGTGCCAGGCATGTATATTAGTAGGGATGTATATATGTAAATGATCACACATGTAGAGGTCAGTGATATACTTTGGGTGTTCTTCAGGAACTGTCTACATTTTTTCAGAGTTTTAATTGTTTTTTATCTTTTTTGTATTTTAATATAATTACAACATTTCTCCATTCTCTTTCCTTCCTTTAAACTCTTATCTATACACCTCCCTACTCTCCTCCAAATTCATGGGCTTTTTGTCATTAATTGTCATTGTGTGCATACATGTATTTGTATATGCATATGGATTCTTAAATATAACCTGTATAATGTTACTTGTATGTCTGTCAACCTTTTGTATTGAGACAGAATGTCTCTTTGTAACTTGGGGCTTCTTTATAATGTTAGGCTGTCTAGCAAGTGAGCCCCAGGGATTTTGTCAGCTTTGCCTCTCCAGCGCTGGAATTCTGAGTATAATCATAATCACCTGGCTTTGTACATGAGTGCTACAATCAAATTCAGATCATTCACATGTGGCAAGTATTTTTCCATTTAAACCAAATCCAGCCCCAATGATGTTTTCTTTGTACAACCTGAAGAAATTTACTCTGTCACCTGTATTATCTTTGAAGCTTTAGGTACATTACTTGTTTTAATTTTAAGGCAAAGTAAAATGCTTTTAAATTATTCACTATCTATCTGTAATGGTTTAAAAAATGTAGCTGTAAAGGTTAGAACGTTGAGGTGAGAAATTAAGGAGTGACTGGCTCTGAGTATTCACAAGTGAAGCTGTGTTCTTAAGAATGAAATGAAGAAAATAAGTGGCAATAAAGGTTATGGAATGAAGGCTTTTAAAATTGGACTTGGTAGACTAATAGCTATCCAAATAGATATGCATTTTTTTCTGGGGCATAGCTTGGAGTAATGAGAGAGGTGTTAACTCAGTTTAATTTCTGAGTGAATGCAAGAAAGCAAATAAAACAAATAAATGCATGGGCATAGTGACACGTACCTATGATCAAAGCACCGAGAAATTGACATGGGAGACTTGTCATGATTTTCATGTCAGCCTGGGCTACCTAGTCAGTTCTTGGATACCCTGAGCTATTAAATGAAACATTCTCTCTGAAACAACAAAAAAGCAAGTAGGCAAAACAAAATATATCAGTTAGAAAGGAGGTAGAACACCGAATTTGAAGGAAGTATAACTTTAATATTGAAGAATACTAACAGAATTTGCAGAGTACACTAACAAGAATGTCTCATGCCTCTGCCTCGGGAGTTCATGGTCAAAAATGTGAAGTTAGAGAAGAATCTTTCTTCTGATAGAGGCTGCAGAAAATGGTGAAATTTCTAAGAGAAATTTCTGTTTGAGTTGAGGGATAAAATAAATAGAAATTCATATTAATAGACTATAAAAACAGCGAACTTTAATATGCAGTACTCTGAGATTATATAAGGCATAAGACATAGGAGACTTTTAAAAGAGATGTGTAGATAGAATAAATAGTTGCAAGGAACTATAGTCACAAAAGCTATGGATGAAGTCAACCTTTATATAACAAACTACTGGTAACATGACTGATTGAAAAGGTGAATGTCTCTGAGTGGAGCAAGATGAAAAGAGGATGCCAGTGAAACATTCTGGGATTATGTTGAATTGGCAAGCAGAATAAGGTCAGTAAGCTCTGTACCATTTGAGTTTAAGTGAAACAGAGCAGCCAATACCGTTTCCTGTTTCATGCATTCAGGAGCAGTGTGTTGTTACTTGTATCATTATTTGAACCCATAATCCTATCAGTTGTTGAGACAAGATTCAGGAATACTTTAAAGTGGCTGTATCAAAAAGGTAGGCATTGATCGAGCTAGACTACATGATTCTCTGTGTTTTATCAAGACTGAGGGTGAAAGCTACCCTAATTGTCTGATAAAAATGTTATGAGGTCAAGAATGAACTGAAGTACTGTAAATTTCCCTGCCCACTACGGAGGGGACAGTTCAAGCCACTGAAAACTAACATAAGCACTTAAAGGGGTAGATTGTTTGGTATCCTTTGATAGGCTTTGGGAGGCAGGCCCTCCCTTTCTGAAAAGGGCAATGCAAGAGTAGAAATCTCACATGAAATTGTTCAACAAGGGTATCTCTTTCCCTGATGTCCTTTGCTGCCTGATATCCTCTTCAGCAGGCTTTGTGGCTATTACACTGTACTTTTTCAACATTAATATTCCCATTTTATTCTTTAAATTACCCACTAAGAATGATATAAAAGTTATTTCCAGTACATTTTCATTTAAGGATAATGATCACTAATGACTATAAAGCTGAGATTTCCTCAGCTCAAAAAGCCTGAATATAGCTAAAGAAGATTTTCAGGGTTGGATATTAATGATAAGTATTGAAGATTAGCTTCAATAGGGTATAAGATATTTAGGTGTCTAAATTGTAATGAAAATTAAAATAAAACCTATACTTCTTAATAGTTCTAGGCCAAGTAGTACTTATAAACATACCATTTTTGTATTTATGGATGTGTCCATATAAACAATTTTAGCAGCATATTTTTTTGAAATAGCAATTTAAATGCTGCAGACTATCCTAAGGTCATAGCCCTATCAGTCAGTGTCTCCATTTGTAAAGCATATGCCCCAATCTCTAATTTATAATTAAGCTATCTCTTCCAGTCTCTAATAACTGAAATGTTTACCATGATTTCATTCATTAACTCTAACATTTTAATTATTAATTCTTACCTTATATTTGTCACGTTCTATAACATTACTTTGAAATCATTTTTCAAAAGAGGTGCTCGGCCTGGTTCCCTTTGCCATTTTGGTAAAGCTTGAAATTGTCTTCCTTTCTCTTCTTTTCAATAATTTTGCTACAAGCCCTCACAATTTCTTGCAAAAGTGCATGTAACATGAATCTTGCTGGATCCTCAGCTGGTCTTGTTTCCTCAAACTGGAGGCCTCTGAGTTCTCATCCAGAATGGGTCTCAGCTGAACTGCTGCTCGAAAGCCTGAAGCTTAACCAGCTAAAAGCTTAACCAGCCAAATGCTTAGCAAGGCCAAATGCTTCTGGTCCTCACACCTTATATACCTTTCTGCTTTCTACCACCACTCCCTGGGATTAAAGGCATGATGAGTCACCATGCCTGTCTGTATCCTTGAACACATGGATTTCTGCCTCTGGAATGCTAGGATTAAAGGCATGTACTACTACTGCCTATCCTTTATGTTTAATATTGTGGCTTCTCTGTCTCTGACCCTAGATAAGTTTATTAGCATGCACAATATTTGGGGGAATACAATACCACAAGTGCATGATGAACATTCACTATAGCCTCCCACTTTTCAGTTTTTTAGCTCTTCTGGTTATGCTCTTCTGTGTAGTTAATGCCTTATCTGGACTAGATTTTGATGGACATATATCTTGTGATCCACCAATAACATCCGTGTGTGTGTAAGAGTATATTTGACTTATGCTTCCAAGGAGAGATTCTGTAGTGGTAAGGGAGTCATGGCAGCAGTCAGATATGGAAGCTGATACCTGACCTCCTCAGCCATAAACATGGAACAGAGAAAGTGAAATGGAATCATGGCAAGCCTGCACACTCTCAAATCCAACCCGAGTGCCTTGCTTACTTAGGTAAAGAAACACATTCTAAAGATTCCATAGCATCCCCCAAACAGTGTCACCAACTATTGGCTAAATGTTCAAATACATGAGTCTATAAGGGGAATTTCTTATAAACTACCACATTACTAAGCTGGGTTTCAGAGGTATTGTAATGATCAGTTCTGTATGAAACAAGAAAGAATTTATTTAATCCAACGATTAATTGTTAATTCAATTTTTGACACATCAACTATTTGGCAGGAATCCTTTATCCTCAGTAGAGAAGAGACCTATTCCTAACTCTTCTTCTTGGCAAGGTGAATGTAAGCTATATGGCAAATTTCCAATCTTCATAAAGCAGTAATGTGCAGGATTAGTGGAGATTCATCAATAGATTAGTAGGTCTAAGACAATATTCTCAGCTCACACTTAGACCTAGATTAATGTATAGCTCTGCAGGAATTTATGTACTTCCCATCACCGCTTTCTACTTTTCTAACAGAGATAGTTTTGTAAGTAGAACTGAATGGTGTCTTAGAACTCTAGTTTCACCCCTAAATATATCAGCTTTGAAGATGTAGCATGGGTAAAGATTTGCTCAGTCCCTCAGTCCTAAAATATTATAATCTGTTGAGCATGACTGAATTTTGGATACAGAACCTATTATTCCACTTGCAGAAAATATATTGTTTGACATTCTCTGAAAGCAGATGAGTTTCAAATTATTTGGCCCATATTTCTAATCTAGCTTGGTATCTTCTTGACACTAATCTTTAATGGTATCTAATTTTCTCAAGGTGTGTCAGAAACTAGATAAGTTCAATATAAATTCTAGATTTGAAGTACAATTATGCCTGAAACTCTGGTACAATGCCAAGTGGGCTTTATCATGTACTTTCTCTTTACCGCACAACCAATGATTGTATTTTACCAGTCATCACACCTCTGTACTTATATGTATTGTGACATGCCTAGAGAAGGCTCGAAAGCTAACATCCACATATAAGAGAATATATACTATATTTTTGCGGTGTCTAGATTAGCTCTCTTGAGATGATTTTTTTCCTAGATCCATCCATTTACCTGTGAATTTCATGACTTTTGTTAAACAGCTGAGTAATATTCCATCGTGAAAATGTACCACATTTTCTTTATCCATTCATGGGGTGATGGATATCTAAGTGGTTTTCAATTTCTGGCTATTCTGAAGAAAGCAGCAATGAATATGTATAAACAAGTGTCTCTATAGTAGAGTGCAGATTCCTTTGGGTTTGTGCCCAAGAGTGGTATAGATGAATCTTCAGTTATATTTCTTTATCATCAGTATATAGAGTAATTGCTACACTGATTTATATGGAAACCTTATAGATAAGAAGCTTCTTTAAATATATCCATAAATGAAAATATCAGGGAGACAAATACCTACATAGACATCTCTTTCCACCAAATTAAACCTCTAATATCAGGAATGAGTTACATCTAATTGAATTGTTGGTCAATGGGGCTCCATAGAATCTCTGCTCCATCAAAAACTCAGGACATCCCCAAGACTCTTGGTTCCTCTCCACATACCAATGGTAAACCCCATTGCTGAAGACAATACCTAAATAGCTCAATCCGCAGATGCCTAACTGTAGATTTCACACCTACTAAATAGTATTGAAGGCAAGTGGCTTTCTACCAGAGGAGAAATTTAAATACTAATTTAGCCATAAACCCTTCAATCTACAATGGGGACCTGCCTACATGATAAGCTGGTACAATAGTGATGCAAAAGTTGTTTGAATAAGTAATAATTACCTGTGAGATAGAACTAATGCCTAATACTTCCTGGGTTGTCAAGAACCTAGAAACAGATAGCTCATGGGTCAAGTAATATTAGTCAAACCAATAATATTGTTCTTATAGTTGTAATATAGTGACTCCTAAAGAAATTCTGCCTTGAACACACAGAGACCTACCTGCTAAGGGATTAAGGGTGTGTGCTGCCTGATTTTGTGTTTACTATAGTGGCTGGCTTTCCTCTGCATTTGTGCATTTTTTCATTAATGCACAAATAGAATATTACCACATTTCAGCACAAATAAAATATTACCACATTTCCCCTTTTTGTCTAATTAAAAATAAAAAGGTTATAACTAATATAAGAAAGACTGAATACAGTAAGTACAATAACTATATCCAATATAGTCAAGCAATAAATACATCAACAATGTCTAGACCATTTGCATTCGACAAATTCAGAGAAAATATTCCATTTTCTATCCTATTTTGGTGAGTCCAAAATGTACCTAATTCACTTTCTATCCTGACTTATATTACAAAACATAAAACTATCTTATGATGTCTTTCAAATTTATACACTTAACACCTCTTAGTGATTTTCTTTTCTGAATTTTCTTAACAAAGAAAACTTTAACTATAACTATCTATTCTTCAACTCCTTCAGAGACCCAAGAAGGAAGCAATACTACCTAGTAAAACAGGAAGTGTAAACAAGCAGCTTTCAAAGGAAAAAAGTGAGTTGACAGAAATAGCCAGCTGCCTGGACAGTCACCCAAAGTTTCTCTGCACTTTGGGGCATCATCTTTGGCCTACAGGCTTAGTGTGTCTGACAGACTCATTTGTGAAGTAGGATGACATAAGGCCTACAGCTCAACCTCACATTTGGTGTGAGTATTCCATGTACCAGATAAGCTTGAATCCTGCCAGTGTCCTGTCATGATTCAGGATTTTAAATTCTGGAAATTGCTGGTGTTTTGGGAATTAAGCTGCCCATTCTTCTTGGCTTGTGGATGGCTTCATCTCCTTTATTAAATGCCAGTCTACCATTGAGAGACTACTGTTCCAATGCACACCAGGAGCCTTCATTCCACTCCCTGTTCAGCTACCTTTAAAGAAAGGGGCACTGTACCTTTTCTGGATTGCAAAGCCATTTCAACAATGGTGTCATATTGTCCCTGCCTCAGAGGACACCTGTTGCCACTGCTGTAACCACACTTGGCAAAGTTCGGTAGTCCTTTGTTTTGTGTCATGTTGTCCATTTGGACAGCATACTGTCAGCAGTTGATTTGAGGGCACTTTGTTGCCTAGTGGCTAACCTTTGCCACAATAAAAGTTAACTCCATATGCAGTTTCTTCAATGCACATATCTTTCCTGAAGTAGATTGGTGCTGCCAGGAGCAGACATGTCTCATAGTCATAAAAAAAGAAAAAAGATCTATGTTATTAAAACATTTTAAATGCCATATTTTATAGAACTCTAAAGGGTTTGAAGATGACCTGTCTATCTAAAATACGTCTTTGTTCGACCTTGAAAACATACCTAATATGACTACAAGTTTGATTGTAATGTCTAATTACTAACTTTCATTTCTTTATATCCTAATTGTTGGTAATAATAACATTCAGGGATTAGCAAATTGCATTACATTAAATAAACTGTATAGGTACAATAGCCTGAACAAATTAGAAATATATGTACAGCATTTTTAACAATATGAATATATATATATTTATATATATACATATAGATAGATAAATATAGATATGTATATAATATATAAAAATCTAATCCAATGTAAAGTATTTAAAACTAGTAGTTGTCTTCTTTTTTAATTTAATTTTATTTTATTTTACAATATAATTTAGTTCTACATATCAGCCACAAATTCCCTTGTTCTCCCCCCTCGTGCCCCCTCCCCTTCCCCCCAGCCCACGCCCCATTCCCACCTCCTCCAGGGCAAAGCCTCCCCTGAGGATTAAGATCAACCTGGTAGACTCAGTACAGGCAGGTCCAGTCCCCTCCTCCCAGGCTGAGCCAAGCGTCCCTGCATAAGCCCCAGATTTCAAACAGCCAACTCATGCAATGAGCCCAGGACCCGGTCCCCTGCCTGGATGCCTCCCAAAAAGATCAAGCCAATCAACTGTCTCACCCATTCAGAGGGCCTGATCCAGTTGAGAGCCCCTCAGCCATTGCATTGGTTCATGGTTCATGTGTTTCCATTCATTTGGCTATTTGTCCCTGTGCTTTATCAACCTTGGTCTCAACAATTCTCACTCATATAAACCCTCCTCTTTCTTGCTAATTAGACTCCCAGAGCTCCACCCGGAGCCTGCATCCAGTTCCCTCAGTCATTGGATGAGGTTTCTAGCATGACAATTAGGGTGTTTGGCCATCCTATCACCAGAGTATGTCAGTTCGGGCTGTCTCTTGACCATTACCAGCAATCTATTGTGGGGGTATTTTTGTGAATTTCTGTGGGCCTTTCTAGCACTTTGCTTTTCCTATTCTCATGTGGAACAAAAAGGTAGATTATTGAATCTACTTTTAAAAGACAACTACTTCTTATTCTCAGGAGACCATGGTAAATGAAGACCACATGAGAATAGGAAGTAGTTGTCTTTTAAAAGTAGATTCAATAATCTACCTTTTTATCTATAGCATATCTATATCTTCTCTTTTTACTTTTCAGAGTAGATTCAATAATCTACCCTTTATTCTATCATTTCTATATCTCTTTTTTTCAGAGTAGATTCAATAATCTACCTCTTATTTATATCCACTTTTTTCTTTTCTTTTTTTTTTATCAAACAAGAACCTTAAATCTAATCTCCTTTGTTCACCCTCTTTCCTGAATATTAACAATAACAACTTGTAACTAACCATCCTAAACAATGACAGCTATCCCAAACCTGAAACCATTGAGAGATCAAAAACCACCTGCCCCACCTCTTGGGAATATGGATGTCATGTTCTTAAAATTGCTTCCTGCTGTTTGTGGGCAAAGGTATCTTCAGGGGATCCTGAAAAGAAAAAATTTTGGGGTTAATTGTCAAGTTCTGGAGTGGTAGCTATATCATTTGTTGTCCAGTCTCTGCATAATGCAAAAGTGTGGGGCTTATCTCAAGTCCTTGCTTGACTAGTCTGTGAGGCTGGATCATCTCAGCTAGCCTTCTGGAAAATGTTCTGAGCAGTTTGTAGTCCAAAGCTGATTTTTGGGTGTTATTTGTCAGCTTAGTGGTACTACTATTGTCCACATGGAATCGTCATTGTGGGGCCCCATGATCTTTCTGAAAACTTCAAATTTACTTTATCAGGGGTGAGCAAGATGTCTGACCATAGGTAATGGGATCCAGAGAGTTGGCTCATGCACCAGGGATAGATCCTGATCCCACTGCCAGGGGCCCATCAAACAGACCCAGCGACACAACTGTTTTCCATATGCAGAGGGTCTAGACACAGCATTTGTATTATTTGTCCTTCTTCCTCCCATTCCTTTTTATCAACCTTCCTTCTACATCCCCAGCTAAAATCCCAGTACCAGGCTTGAAAGAGATTTGTTCAGTCTGTTACTCAGGGTAATCAAAATGACTCATGAAACAATATAATTAATGTATTGCTTTTGCCAGTGATTGCCATGCATGAGATCCCTTAGAGCTAAAGATAGTATGCACTTTGAAAACAGGATTCCTGAAAACCTAGCTCCTGCCAAATAGCCTTCATAGTACTAGAAGAAAACATACAACCTGACAAGGAAGGGCAGCTGTTGATAATCCTACCCAGATGCAATAACTATGAACTACAATAATGGCCAGCATGACAATATATCTCTAAAGGTGCAAGAGTGGTACTCATATCTGCATGGTAAGTAACAGCTGTTAAATTGTACCTAACATCTGTCCAACACAAGGAAAACCATGCATAGAATAAGAAACCTAGCCAAATACCTAAAGCTAGTGAGGTCATAGATCTTATAGGAGAAAATACTACTGCCGCTTTACTAGACCAGCATCATTCCTAGCTGTATTCTGAAACTCGTAGCATGAGTCTTAAATGGTTTTATTAATAAAAACACATCCAGAGCCTGGTATTGAGGTGAATGCTGAATGATCAGAGAGACAGAGCCAGCCACAGCCACCTCACCTTGCCAATTCCTCAGCTGATCCTGTTTCCTCAGACTGGAAGCCTCTGAGTCCTCATCCAGAATGAATCTCAGCTGAACTGTTGCTCAAAGCCTAAAAGCTTAACCAGCCTATAGTTCCTCATCCTCATGCCTTAAATACCTTTCTGCCTCCTGCCATTACTTCCTGGGATTAAAGGCGTGAGTCACCATGCTTGGCTATTTCTAGTGTGGCCTTGAACTCACAGAGATCCAGGCGGATCTCTGCCTCTGGAATGCTAGGATTAAAGGCGTGTGCTACCACTGCCTAACCTCTATGTTTAATATTGTGGCTGTTCTGTTCTCTGACCCCAGGTAAGTTTATTAGAGTGCACATTATTTTGGGGAACACAATACCACCAGAAAAACTTATCCTTATAGTCAAAAGTTAGAGTAGCTTTCTCCACACATTAAAGAAACTTCTCTTTGTAGCAACTAGAGTCCATTACAGAAAATCACAACCGGTCCTACAGTGATCATCTGATACTGGGGAACACTTTCTCAAATGATATATTTACAACAGAACACCTGTACACAAGGTTCAGGGAACCTTATGAAGATGGGTAGAATGATCAGAAGAACCAGAGGAGCAAAACATATTCTGTGAGAGTGTAACTCCTGGAAATGACAGGGAAGCTTCACATACATGCCTAACTAAATAATACAATGATAACAATGGACATTTTGCTGATGAAGGGAAAATTTCATGTGGTTTTAGCCACAGACAAATAACTATAAGCATCTATTTACTGCTAAAGAGGGAGATATATTTTCTTGTAGGGAGGATCCTTCTAATTGGATATCTAATACAAAGCAATTAGCCATGAAATCAACATATTCAAGCAAAAAAATTGGTTGAAGATGGTAGTATTTGTATATTTAAGAGTATACATATATATATATACATATATATACTTGTGTGTGTGTGTGTGTGTGTGTGTGTGTGTGTGTGTGTGTGTAACAATAACAAAGAAAAATAGCCCATTAATTTGAAGGGAGTGAGGGAGTGCATGGGAAGGCTTAGAAGGAGGAAAAGAAAGGCAAAAGTGATACAATTATATTTTAATTAAAAATATACACATTTAAATATTTTGAGTACCTTAATAAAACTTATTTTATAGAGTATATATATCCCTGTATAGTATCAAAGGCCATAGAGATCAAGGATGGCACCTAAGCTAAATATGTCCATCTGATAACTGTCATAGTTTACAATGTGGATACTGTGCACATACAATGGTGAAAAGGATTCATATCAAAGGAAAATGAAAATTTAGGTTAGAATAACAAGAAAAATAATTTGAAAATAAATCATTTGACTTATATTACTTTGTAAATGAATTAATATTCAATATTCTCTGAACTATTTTACAGAATTAGCCTTCACCTTGCTGAATAATTCATTTAGGTAATATATCTAAATTTCTGATCTTCTCAAAGATTCTCTTTACATATGTATCATTAAAAAGAGGCTTTTTTATGTCGTACTTCGCTAAGCTTTGTGCCAAAAAGCCTCAAGTGAATCATAATATAGAATCAACTAAATCTTATTTTTTTGTATGTATGTACATTCATTACTGTGGTGTGTTTAATTTGGTGAACATACCAGAAACTCTATTATTCTGAAAAGGTACAGTTTATTGAATCATACTTGTCTTAAGCAAGGTGTACCTACCAGGAATATTATTTAGACGTTTCTTTGGATATTAAGATTCAGGATCACTTTTTCAAAGCATAGTATTTTTTTTAATGAATGCATGCATTTGAAATTTATTTACATTAAAGTAAATATGGCTAACAAGGGCAATTTTGAAGTATTTATACATCAACTAATTGCTGGCAGCTATCGAAACAATTTAATGAAAGTATTGTTTTCTTTCCTGTTCTAACACCTTGCAAGTTTAGAATTCTTTGCATAATATTGAATTGATATTTGATACATGTAGATACTTTAAATGGACCATTATTTTGTCCATTCATTTTCATGATGGTCTACCTGATCCTATCTAACTTTCAAATATTTCTGGATAATAAAATTAAACAAAAGTAATCCATTCAAATTATCTTACCCTTATTTGGTCCTTTATTCTTCCTCAATTTCCTTTCTTCTCAACCTTGTATTTACTTTGTTTCATCTACAAATATTGATTCTTTATATTTGTAAAGCTATATAGATTTAAATTAATTTGATTTAATTAAATTACATGAATCATCATTCAAAAGCACACTTCTATACACTCACACCAAATTTTCCAAAAAACAAGTTAAGTAAACATTCCTCTTTATAATATTTCCAAAAAGAATAAACTCTTAGAAATAGCTTTACTTAGGGTATTAAAGGTGTATACACTGAAACTAAAAATCACTGAAGAAAGCAATCAGATATACATAAATGCTAGACCATTTTGTTTTCATACACTGAAGAAATTGAATATTGTTAAAGTATCTATAATATAAAAGTGACCTTCAGATTCAATGATATTCTCACCAAAGTCCCCAAAGCATGTTTATTTTACACAAATGAAAAAAAAAATAATGCAAAGTTTCAGGAATGAGATCAGATAGTCAAAGAAATTGTGAATAGAAGTCAGAATTACACATCATTTTAAAAATATTACAGAGCTATAGTAATCAAGTTGGTGTTGTCATAAAAAATGCATATACAAAAAATATGGAATTTCAGTGAACTAAAATATGAACGTGTCTATATCATATATAAATAATTGATCATCAGCAAAAGAACCACAATAAAGTCAAGGAATGGGTAGACAGTGTCTGAAAACTAAATATTCACATGAAAAAATGATGAAATTGAAACTTTGTCATGTACTTAATAAGTGTATTTGATATACTTTCACTTTAATAAGTATTTTTACTTGTACTTATATTTTAATAAGTAAATCTCAAAATAGATCAAAGACAAACAACAAAATTAAAGACAAAAAGCAAAACAATGTTTTTGGTACCAGGTTTTACCAAAAAAGCATGAGTTCCAGGCCAGTCTGGGCTACAGAAGAGACCCTGTTCTGTACAGAAAGCAAAAGCACAGAAACACATCCTTATGATGTAAATATGACTAATAATTACACCAAACAGTTCCCAGCCTCATTAATCACCACAAATCTGCAAATCAAAACTACAGCAATGACCATTCTTATTTCTGATCAAAATAAATTCCAAACAATAACAAATGTGTTTGAAGTTGTGGAAAAAAGGGAAGACATTTACTTTTCTTTTTTTTAATTAATGTTATTCATGTAACTATCATGGAAGATGACATTGCAGTTTTACAAAATTGAAAATAGTATCGTCAGAAGATGAAGGAATACAACTCTTGAGTAGATAATCAATTGAAATGAAGATGCATGAGCGACATCACTATTCCTCAATACATTTCTAAATTTCTCATAGTTGTATAATTATTGAAACAAACCACAAGTGAACAAAAAGGTGAATACAGACAATTTGTAGACAAATATATACAGTTTTTTACTAGCCAAATTCAATAAAGAAAGAAATTATGTCATTTGTATAAATAGGAATGAAATCAGATGATCAAATACTAGGTGAAATAAACAAGATGCAGAAAGAGAAATAATACGTGTGGATTTTTATCACAAATGTGAATGCAGCCAATATATAAGCAGAGGGCAGAGTAGAATTTTTGAGGCCCTAAGATAAGGGAAATTTTATTCAAAAGGTACTCTCAGCTGTACATGGTGACTATGTTATAGATGTTGTCTATAGCAACCAGTGGCTCTACTTATCATCATTCATAGCAACTGTAGATAACTTCTAAGGCCTGCACTATATGAAAGCTGTCAAAATTCTAGCATGGACAGGGCAGGACCTCTGAGTCCTCATCCCCAACTTGGTGGAGGAATTTTGGGCAGTTGATGACTGCTGAGGAAGGTTTTTAGGCTTGGGTAGTACAAAGTTGTCCATACCTTGGTGGATGGGTAAACATACATGTATATATTCAGAAGCATCACAACATCAATAACAACCTAAAAAGAAATGGATTTTGGAAGGAGATGCTTTGAGGGGTGGCACAGGAGGTAGAGTTTGTGGAAAGTGATGATAGATAGATATGAACAAAATGCATTGTATAAATGTACACAATTTTCTATGTGTGTAACTGGGAGTTTCTCTGGTCCTGTCCAGCCCAATGGGAGTAACACATATTCACAGCATATGGAAAGACATCTCACAGCATTGGTGAAAGCCATTATTTTAAAAACTGTTTCCCAGGGGGTATTATGACAAAGAATAGTAATGAAACAGGCAGGTGAAGGCTTCTCAGTCAATGGCAAATTTTGGCATAGATTGTGATTGTAGTTACACAAGTATGTCTTTATTCCAAACTCTGCAAAGCAAATACCTAAGAATGCATACCTTTTGTATGTCAATCATATCTTAGTAACTCACACATGTATATACTTTGTTATAGAGATAGATATTTATTACTGCCCTTACAGATAGAATTAAAATAAGGGATTATATATCTATATGTATATAGAGATATGTAATAACACATATGTTTATTACATGCATGCATCTTTCCTTAAATTGATGTATGAGAGGACATCTCACATGGCCAAAAGACTTGTACGTGCTTCCAGTAGGCATGATAAAACAAGTAAGGCTGACCAGACAGTACAGTATGATCAGTGCACTCCTCACCCATACATAGACCGAAACAGCAAACGAAAAAGAAAACCTAATGAAAAATGGAGGTGGCACTGGTGTCGATCCTATCAATCAAAGGTAAAAAGTACTTCTAGCCAGTTTGAAAACTTTTCCATACAAAGAAGCAGTATTAAATTTGTGAGTGTTTCCCCATCCCCACCCCCTTCTCTCTTAGTGGGTGTGTGTCTCTGTCTGTCTGTCTGTCTTATTATGCATTGTGTAACAGTAGAGGCCTGAGTTTTAACCTGGAGTTCTATGCACAGGTAAAGATGGAAGGTGTTACTTCTGCAATGAGTAAAGAAATAGTGAAGTTTGGTCCATTGTTACATAGAATTGTAACAATAATAAATTGATGTGTACAATCACAGTTAGGTATTCTTAAGGAAAGATACACATTTCTTCCTTTTTCCTTATTTCTGGTGCCTGTTAAACTAGTTGCTTATGAAGTTACTTTTTGGAGTCACAAAATTCAGTTTGAGTACAAAATAAAATAAAATAAAAGCATACTCAAGTTAAAAGTAGTATGTGTGTTAGTTAGGATCCTAAAGTCCTAATAGAACTCTATTTTAGCCCAGGATTCAGTGGTAAACAATGTAAACTTCTCTCATTTTAGGTTCACTGTTTTGAAAAAGGAACTATGTTGAGATAGTCATTCTCTCGATGCAGCAGGGCATCCAATAGTGAAACTCCCCTTTTTTATTGATTTATCACATTTACCTTTAACTCAACTAAGTGCTCCAGTCTAGCTAGACCTCAAATAAATATTTTGTTTTTCTTTTATCCAGGGCCAGAAGCAGTGGCTTTGTTATGTAGACTCAAAGTTATTCTTGAAGCAGCATGGACAACACCATATAAAAGCCAAGCTAGACATACATGGTAGCACATGCTTTTAATCCCAGCATTTGTGGGGTAAGAGGCAGGTGGGTCTCCATGAGTTAGAGGCCAGCCTGGTCTACAGAGTGAATTTCAGGACAACTAAGCTACATAGTGAAACTCTGTCTCAAAAACAAAGAGCCAAGTTATGTTCACCCTGAGCTGCTCTCTGTAAAATACTTGCTAGTGACAGCATTACTCTCTTTGAGCACCACAGTGCTACATCTTTGAATTGATTTAGAAGCTAAGGAGAGGAAGATAACTTATGACTCATCTCAATACCTAGCAGAAGATTAAATGGAGAAAGAAAAAAAAATCTACATCAGAATGCATAGGGAAGGGAATCTTCTGTGTGGGTAAAAGTTCAGAAGCTGCTAGGCTTACCACTGTGGTTTAGGAGCTGTCTACACCACCACAAAATGTAAGATGAAATCACTGAGATATTTTCCAGCTATAATGAAGGCATAAGAGACTTCACTGTATATCATTATTAGAATCATGCCCATATGATACTGTTCTGGCCACAAAACAAAGCAAGAAGAAGATGAAGAAGATGAAGAAGAAGAAGAAGAAGAAGAAGAAGAAGAAGAAGAAGAAGAAGAAGAAGAAGAAGAAGAAGAAGAAGAAGAAGAAGAAATGACATCTAGATCCTCTCACTGGGGAAATGTGAAAAGCAAAAAGCCAGTAAGAAAGTATGGAAAATGCAGTCTCTGGGTATGAATTCGAATGTGAGCCTTTTCACATATATAATGAAATTTGTCCTCAGCTTTCCTAGTGGAATTGATGATCAATGAAATAGATTGAAAAGATGAAATAAGTACTGTACAGTTCTCTAACATGCCAGACAAGTTACAATATTTTTAAGCACTTTTGTCATTATCTCTATTGATTTGGGAAAATGTCTAATTATGTGAATATTCTTTTTTAATTGCATGTCTATAAAAGTTTAATCCTTTTCTATGTATCATTTTAGGTCATAAACCTTGAACAGTGAAATTGGGTAGTTATTTTGACTGTCTTGTAATACAAAAGTGACCTTTTAGAAGCAACATAACCTCAAACTGTCACCATTCCTTTGTTTATATCTGATTGCTTTTTCAGTATCAAAATGTCTAATTACAAAAATCAACTTCTCATTAAAATGGCTTGCTCACTGTAAGGTCTTATTCACTCTATATCTTATTATCTCTAGTAGATCTTTCATGAACTTATTTATTTTTCCATTAGCAGATTACTATCTACATATCTCATCAGTTTTGTTTATTTCCTTTCTGCAGTTTTACTGCTTGTACTTAACTGTACTCAACCACAGTAATCTTTTCAGGTCATTTCAAAGTCTCCTTTTGTTTGTCCTGGGCCATGTGATTCCCTTAATGCTAATATCCTTGGAGGTATTTTGTGTTGGATTTCACTAAAAGAAAAGAAAAGAAAAGAAAAGAAAAGAAAAGAAAAGAAAAGAAAAGAAAAGAAAAGAAAAGAAAAGAAAAGAAAAAAAGAATGTGAAGGAAAAATAAGTTTGACACATAGTGTGGATTACAGATCTGCGAAAGATAATTCTAGTAGCAATGACATAAATCAAACCCGATTTTCCAGGAGAAGTAATGGTAAACTCATTCTGACAGAGAAGCATAGCATTGAAATTTTAAAAGAAATTTCCATATATTTTGTGATTTATAAACTATGAATACTTTTTAAAATCTGAATACTAAGTCTTTTCAAATATAGTACTGGATCCACTTTACCAATACATGTAATTTTACTCATTACCAATTTTTAATTCATTTTGAATTTTGTCAGAGTAATATCTTATTTTAATAATTCCAGATATGTCTATTTTGAAAAATAATGAAGAAAATGTGATTTTACTAGGCCAAAATATTCTTAACTATTTTTTTCTTTTGGTAAGTAATTATACTTGGCATGTTAAAAGAGATTATTTTTTTCCTAGAAAGTCTATAAAGTCCGATGGAGAAGAAAAACAATATTAGGGCTTTTAAAGCAAGGCAGACCCTTTGATAAGTGGATCCTTTGATAAGCATGTAGACTAAAATATAATTATTCTGTTCTAGAATGTAATTATTTGAGTGATTCCAAATGCTGATGAATTGATAATCTTTGTTTAACTGGATAATGTCTAAAACTACAAACTGAAGTGCTGGTCAACTCACCTGCTGTTTCTGATGACAGAAATGTAGAACAAAGGACTTTAAGATGTTTTCAGATGAAAATGATAATACTGAATTTGATCTTCTAATAAAAATATCATTTTCTACTTAGTGAGAAAGTTGAGGTGTACACTTTCAATAAAAGCCTTTGTGTGAACATAGCATAAATTAACTTTTGCCACATGGTAGATCTTCAGCTTCTTTTTATTAAATAAATATATTCAATAATGTTTTTGGATATCAAAAGAACCCATTGAAGGTTGAAGTAAATGACTTTGCTCTCATTGATTCAGATAAGAAACCAATGTAGTGATTTGACTACAATCCAATCTTTCCTCCTCGAATCAGTGTGATCTCTTACTGTGTATGGAACTGTCACTTATCAAATACCATAAATGAAGCCCCCCTGACGCCTGACAATTTACATCTGGGAAGTTGAGTGCAGCATCTGCACCTAAGCTCTCTCTTAAGTCTGCCTACAACTAACTTATGGGAATTATGGTAATTTAAAATGTTCTACCTTCCTCATATTTATAGTAATGAGTGCTTTAATTGACTCCCCTACAGCAGAACTCTCTTCTCTTTGAATTGAAGTAAGAGTAAAATGGAGACATTAAACTCTATTAATAGTTTAAGATGTAATAAATGGCTTAACCAGAAATAGCTGACTCAGAGACAGATATATTTTAATTTCTCAAATTCATATGTAAGGACTGAATCCAAGTACAGACCTGGGAGGCT
Organism: Peromyscus maniculatus bairdii; assembly: GCF_049852395.1. NCBI lineage: Eukaryota > Metazoa > Chordata > Mammalia > Rodentia > Cricetidae > Peromyscus > Peromyscus maniculatus. Next base: position 91,637,745 of record NC_134860.1, read on the forward strand.
GGGTGAATGAATGAAATACTCCAAGGACCAAAACTGCACTTGGGATATGTATTCTTTAACAAAATTTCCTAGTAGCCTTTGTGTACACTAAATGTTCAAACACTGCCTCCAATTGTCTCTTATATTCATATATATTTTTTAAAATAATTGACTATTATTGTGCACCATCTTAAGCATATTGTCCCCAAAGTGGTTCCATGTCAATAATCTAATAAAAAGGGTTCTAAGTATAACAAAGAAACAAAAGCTGTGGCAATCAAATTCATAATAGAATGTTTAAATAATGGAGGGAAAGGCAACCTGATTAATAAAGTATTGGTAAAGAAATCATTAAAAAGGCTTTATTATTTGTCAGTGTTACAGATTCAAAAGTTTTTGTTTCTGTTTTTCTTTTTAGTGCATTTCCTATATTCACACAATTACATCGACACAATATAAGGTATCACTCAAACTGCAATCTTAGTAAATATTTGCAGTAGCATTGTGTGAAAGGCACTCCCGCTTCCATTTCAAATAAAAGGTCAGTGCTTAGAATGGCAAGGCAAATGATCTAGGACCACATCAATCAAACCTTTTCTTTTGGAGAGTTTTCATTTCAAATTTAAAGAAACTAACACCTCAAGAGAACAAAAGGAGGGCAGAAACAAGTGTACCTATTTATTACACCGAGAAGTCAGTGCTGCTGGTCCAGGGGATTTCTTTCTTCTGGGACCAATTTCATTTTCTCCTCCAGTTGCAGGTTTGGGGTGTGAGCTTCTGTACACTCACTCAATTTTTCTTCCTTCTAACACTGACCAGATCCTAAGTTTTTTCTTAGTTTATTTGTTTTGTCCCCTTGAGTTCTGATTCAACAAATATCCATGGTGGCCAGTTGAGCATTATAAGACACTATGAACAATCATTAGAAATGGAACACTCAGAATCTGTCATAAAATTCTTGACTTGGGTATAATTCCTTAGCATTTAAAAATGTTGTTTCAGATCACCCTAACTACTCTTTGGGGTGCACAAATTCTCATCTAATATTTTTCCATTTCTTTTCATTTATTCTGTGTCTTTCACATTGTGCATCTCGATCCCATTCACTTCCCATCCCTTCACATCCATCCTCCTTCTCCTGCAATCTCCCCCTCAAAAAAAATTAAATAAGAATTAAGAAAAAAACAGGAAAAAAATAAAAGCTTCATCATGGAAGCTGCAGTGTGACACAGTGAGTCACACAGTAAACCCCCTTTTTCATATATCTTTGCTCACAAGTTTCATTGGAAAGAGACGTTAGTCTGGTTTGAAGTCTAGTTTCTAGTACACTATCCATGCAGCTTCTGGAGCATGTGAAGGGACCTGACCTGCAGATCCAAAGCTTTATGATCTCCATAACACAGAGCAAACACAGGATATCCAAGAAGAGTCCTAGTGAGAGCTCATCTAGTATTTTGATTTTTATAATTTGTCTATTAACAAGTGTTTTACAAACATGTTTTAATTTCTCAAAGATCATAACAACTTAGCATTTTAAGAATGTCCAGTCTGTTCCTATGGGTGCATGAGCTGGCTTTATGGAGCCTGATACCTATGGTGGGACACCTTGCACAGCCTTGATGCAGGGGGAGGGGCTTGGACCAGCCTCTATTGAATGTACCAGGCTCTGCTGACTCCCCATGGGTGGCCTTACCTTAGCAGAAGGGAACTGGGTTGAGAGAGGAAAGTGGGGATCTGTAAGGAAATAGCAAATGAGAGAAACAACAAATGTCTCATTGTAAAATGCACAGAATCCATATTTTCATATTGTTTTTTAAGAAGTATTTAGTTACATATATTATGTATACTGGTACTTTATCTGCATGTCTGAACACCAGAAGAGGACATCAGATCCAATCACAGGCAGTTGCAAGTCACCATGTAAGTGCTGGACATTGAACTTAGGACCCCTGGAAGAGCAGCCAGATCCCTTAAGAGCTGGGCCATTTCTCCAGCCACTGTAGTCTCAAATTCTTCATTTGTCTTCTGACTCTGCTCCAAAATATCTACTGTTGGAGCTTTGTATTAAAGTTATAACTCTTTTTTACCAATTTCTCTGTGAGGTTTTTTGTTGTTTGGTTTGTTTTTGTTTTCTCAACTTAACATGGCTAGCGTCATCAGTGAGCCCTCCCTAATGCATGATGAAATGCTGAGAGACTCAATCTTGTTCAGATCTTGAGTATGTAACCACAAGCTCAGTGAATTGATGACTGTAGTGGCCATATCATGTCTAAAAGACAGTTTCATAACACAGCTCTCCAATCTCTGATTATTTTTTCCACCTTTCTTTTTCCATATGCTCCCACCAAGCCGTGGAGAAATGACACAGATGTATTATTTAGGGAAGAATACCTCAAGTTACTTGTTCTGTTTATTTTGCCCAGTTCTAAGGCTCTGCACTAAATACCACCTACTGTAGAAATTTTTGATGACAGCTGAGAGCAGAACTAATTCGAGGTTACAAATACAAATGTTTTAAAGGTAGCTTGACACATGATGAGCATTCACAAAAGAGAAGCAGTTCTATTCTAGGTCCTATGTCTTCCATTTGACCAGGTTTACTTTGCCATGAGTAAGATGCCTCCTATACATTGGGCCTCATATCAATCCAAATGGAGATTAGTATCCACATAATACTCATGCCACCAGTCCCACTAGAGGCAAATCTTGCTAAGATCATTATTGTAGCTCATGGTGTCCACACTGCTTGGGAAAATGGAGGACTTTCTCTCTCAGTAGCTTACTTACACAGCACCTTTCTGCACTATGAATGCTGCCTGGGTGGGATAAAACCTCAAGCTCAGATCCAGTTTGATTTCTCAAAGTCCTGCAACCTTATGCCTCTCCAGACTTCACATACAAATTAGCTCTCATTTATGCGATTGCCTCCTTATAGTGTATTTCTATAGTTAAATTTTGAGTTGCAATTTAATTTATTCAATAAGAAGTATTGAAGTGATTTCTAAGTGGTTGGTTGTTCTGTGTTGCTTGGCTTTGGTTGTTAATTTCTACATTTAGTGTAATGCGTTCAGCTAATGGTACATTTGTGAACTTGGAGTATAGTACTATATCAATGTTTCACATCTGATTTTGATTAGGAAACAAGGACCTGAACAACACATGAACTTTTTGGCTGTTTGCCATTTAATTCTCTCCATCGTCCAAGAGAATGCTCCAAATACATCTGTGGTTGTGATGGTAACCTCTGATGATAGATGCTTGAGGGCAAAACTCACTTCTAAATGCAGACTCCAGCTATTCTCAGGGAAGTCTGCTAAGGGCTTGCTTAAGTCTTTGATCTCATCTTTGCGTACTGTTCAACAGCCTCCATATACTTTCATCTCCTGCCTGTGAGGCATTGAGAATGTTTTTACTCGAAAGGTAGTTATGAGACATTGTCAAAGCTATTCTGATTTATAGATTTTATTGATTACTAAAGATTTACCCTTTGTAGTTTTTAGGGAAATCAACAACCCAGAACTTAACTGTCAGTTTGAATCAGGTGGGTGCACTACCTGGATTGTCAGCTCAACAAGTCACCTAAAAAAATACCTCACCACACAACAGGCTGCTACACACACACACACACACACACACACACGTACAAATACACACGCACGTACAAATACACACATACACACACAAATTCACATACACAGGAGAAGTCAAATTTTTACATGAACCAGGAATGAATCTGAAGATCAAACTGGTGATGTTATGGGCAAGGGGCCTACTTCCCTTGTTTGCCTTATGTTGATAGAGCATTTTAATACTGTTTGACAGTAATTTGCTTTTGTCTTATTCCAATTCTCTGAAATTATTACCTTAAAGTATTAGTCCACATTTCCTACTAATAATACTGAAGTTTTTGTTCATTATAAAAATGTATCACCTTAATTTATTACTTTATTGAAGTTAAAAGAAAGAAATATAAAAACAAGATCAGTTCTGTATCATTTTCTAAGCTTTGTTTTTATTTATTTTTTGTGTCTTTGAAACCATACCTCCCTATCCTTCCCATCTCCCCCTCTCAGAATAAAACAAAATAACATTTAAGAGAAAAAGGGGGAAAACCGGGGGAGAAAGGGAAAATCTCATCACGGAAGCTGCGATGTGACACAGTGAGTTATGCAGTAGACCCCTTTATCCATCCATTTTTACATGCAGGCGTTCATTGCAAAGAACCATTGGCCAAGTTCAGGGAGACACAGGGCTCTCACTGGGACTCTCCTGAGACATCCTGTTGCTGCCCTGTGTCCTGGAGATCCTTTGGCCCTGGGTCCACAGGACTGACCCAAACCCCACCCCCATTCCTGTATGCCAGGAGATCACAGATGGGGTGGATTTGGGGATGGGCCAAGACATAAATAACCCTGGTTCTGGGCTTGGGTAGTTGCAGGGTTGGTCAGCCTGCCAGCTCTGCCCTGTCTTCAGCACTAGCATGAGCTCTCCAGCATTGCCCTGGCTGGTTCACCCTTTGCAGCAGCAATGAGCTGCGGGCAGGGCAAGTATTCAGGGTTGGCTCTCCCACACATACCCCTTCAGGGCTGGCTCTACTGTGTTGTCCAGGTGAGGTGTTGGGGCCACTCTTCTAGTGCTTCAGCTGGTGTGGGGAAGGGACAGCTCTCCTGTGCTTAGGACCTCAGGGCCAGGTTTCCACCCACCTCAGGCTTTGATGGGGGGGGGGGGGGATGAGGGATCTCTCCTCTGCCCATGCAGCCACATGACAGGAATGGCAACAGCTCTCCCACTCTCAAAACTTCTGAACTTGCTCGCCCACACCTTGACCAGCAGGGTCATCTCTACTGTGCTGCCCAGGTGAGGTAGAAGGTCCAATATCCCGAGTGCTGAGCCTGGGAAGGGGGAGGGTTAGCTTGCTATTCTGCCGCGGGCAGTAAAGGGTAAGGGGTAGGAGGGGGCATCTTTCCCCCACTCACACTGCCACATGACAGTTCTTCCATGCTCACAACTTTGGAGCTGGCTCACCCAGACCTCCACCAATAGGGTCAGGCTCAGGTGAATTGCAGGGCCTACAAGTGTTGCAGCTGGTAAAGGGTTCAGCTTCCTTGCCAGCTGGAGGAAGTAAATAGAGAAGTGCCTATTTCACTCATCCTCACTACCATACCACAGACAAGGGAGGCGGTACCAGCTTTGGCCCTCTCATGCCCTCTGGGCTGCCTTATCTGGGTCCCTGTCTACAGGATCAGCTCTACTGTGCTGTCAGGTGAGCAGAAGGGCCCATTCTCCCAAGTGCTGCAGCTGGTGAGGGGTTGGGTTAGGTCCCCCCACCTGCTGCAGGTGTTGAAGAGAGAGAGGAAGAAGGCCTCTTTCCCTCACCCACACTACTACATGGCAGACAAGAGGGAGTACAACCGTTCTCTCCTTCTCATGCTCTCAGGGGCAACTTGCCCATGTCCCTGTGAACAGTCAGCTCTATTGTACTGCCAAGGTGAAGTGTAGGGCCCTCTTTCCCGAGTGCTTCAGCCAGTGAGGGACGGAGCCAACTCTGTCCAGCCCTATCCTCTCTGCCTTCCTCAGGGTCATGGACCAAGTCATGGCCATTGCAACAGCCCAGACCCAGACATCTGACCCTGGATGGTAGTAGTGCACCTGTAGCCACCCATTCCTCACCTTCCTCGTGTCCTCAAATCTGCCTCTCTCCCATGCACATGACTCATTCTGCACACACCTGTACCCCCCTACCCCCTGCCCTCTGTCTCTCTCCCATATTGCCATCCTGTACCTTCTCACTCCTGGTTGAGTCCTGACCCTACCAGCCACATGGCATGGCGTGGTGTAGATGCTATGTCTCAGTCAAGGACTAGAGTCCCCAGGCAGCTCCTGGTTGAGTCTTGTCCCCACCAGCTTGGAGGATGGGGGTGCCGTTGCTGTTGCTGAGTGCTGGCCTGGAGGTAGAGTCCCCAGAAGGCTTCTAGTTGAGTCCAGCTTCTACCAGCTGCATGGCATGGCATGGTGGGGAGCTGTCACTGTATACTAGTCTGGGGCTAGAGTCCCTGGATGGCTCGTGGTTGAGACCTGTCCCTGCCAGTCACAGGACATGGCGGGGAATTCTTGCTTCTTCTGTGTGGTGGCCTGGAGTGAGCCAGTTCTGTATCTTTTTAAAATTTTAAAGCTATTTTGTTTGTTTGTTTGTTTGTTTCTGGTAATTTCATACCTGAGTACTGTATTTGAGTCATTTCTACCACCTCCCTGCTCAGTTGCCCCTTCACTCCTTCTCAAATTCATATCTTTCATACATTCACATGTATGAATGTAAATATGTATATGTGAGTAAGCACGTGTGTATGTATATATGCATATATGTATGTTTAGAGCTGACTACTTGGGACTGAATAATCTATCAGGGTGCTTTTCCGTAAAGAAATCATATTCTACTTTTCTCAGTGGCCATTAATTTTCTGGTGCTGTTCATTTGGGGCAAGGCCTTATGTACAATTAAATGACTCTTGATTTCCCTAAAAATATAATCACCACCAAGGCACCCCTGGTGCTATCTTGCCATGCTGTTCATTGGTGTGACTTCCAGCCTTTATGGTTGGGTAGATTATTGCTTGTTTTTCTCCCCTAGCAGTTTGCATAGCATCTTTTGATACACTGAGAACTAGTAATCAGGGAGGAATCTTCTTGGTCAGTTGCAGCTTGATCCCTCCAAGTCCTCTGTTCCAAAGCATATGCTATCTTTAACAATAGCACCTTGCAAGTTCGGTGGGGGGTGGGGGATGGGAGATGGGGGATGGGGAGGTGCCAACTAAGAACAATGGCAATAGAATATGCTGTTTTGGGAGTTTTTTTGTTTGTTTGTTTTTGTTTTTTGTTTGTTTGGGTTTTTTTTTGTATTTTTTACTTGAAGGAAGGATTTTCATTGCTGCCATTGAATTTTTTTGTTAAATAGTCTATGGCTTGTGAGCAAAATATTTATTTTTTTAATTATTTTTTTTTTATTTTTACAAACAACCACAGTTCCTCTTCTCCTCCTGCTCCCCCTCCTGCCTTATCCACTACCCAGAAAAGGTAAGGCCTCCCATTGGGAGTGAGTAAACCTGGGCACATCAAGTTGAGGTAGTACAAAGCCCTTCACCCACTGCATCAAGGCTGAGCAAGGCATCCCACCATAGGGAATGGGCTCCAAAAAGCCAGCTCAGGCACCAGGGTAGATCCTAGTCTCATTGCCAGGGGCCCCACAAGCAGACCAAGCACCACCACTGTCACCCACATGCAGAGAGGGTCTAGTCCATTTCCATGCAGACTCCCCAGCTGTCGCTCCAGAGTCCTTGAGGTCCTACTAGTTCGAGCCAGCTGTCTCTGTGGGTTTTCCATCATGATCTTGACCTCCCTGAGCAAAATATTTGTATGCATATGCACATATACTTAAATATTATACATGAAGATGCTAAATGATTTTTGCTTCTTTTAAAAAAATAAAGCATTCTGGCTGGGAGGTAGTAAAGTTGATAGAGTTCTTTTCTGTCATACATAAAGCACCAAGTTATATGCTTACTACTAAGTAAGCCAGGCATGGACTTTCAACATTGGGTAGGTGGAGGCAGGGAACTCAAGAGTTGGATGTTATCTCCTGCTACTTTAGGAGGTTCAAGGCTGTCCTTGGATCTTTAAAAACTTATGTTAAAAAATAAATAAATAGTACTAATAAACAAATCACAGTGTTTCTACTAGTGTGAAATTTTGGACTTATTTTAAATATTCTCTATCTCATGAGAGCACATATAATATTTTATAAGGTCTATAGTACAAAGTTCTACTAGGATTTTTTATTAATATTTTACATACCAGCTGCAGTTTTTCATACCTTCTCTCCCCCAACCCATACCCCATACCCTGTCTGTCCCTAACCTCTAACACACTCCTCCTCCTGTTCAAGAAAGGGCAAGTCTCCCACCCATGGATATCAAAAAAACATGGCATATCAAGTCACAGTAAGACTAAACACCTCCCCATGTATTAAAGCTGGGCAAGATTACCCAGTATGAGGAGTAGGGTCCCAAAATCCAGCAAACGAGTCAGAGACAGCCCCTACTCCTATTGTTAGGAGTCACAAAGAGAACCAAGTTCACAACCATAACATATATACCAGAGTGCCTTGCAATTGGAAGGTTTCTCCGGTCCTGCCCAGTCACCACAGTCTTATGTTTCTCTGGTCCTGCCTGGCCCTGGCAGTCCACCGCCACTTATAAAATAATCATTCAGAGGGTTAATATTAATTACCAATTGCATGGCCTAAGGCAGACTTCTTGCTAGCTAGCTCTTATAACTTAATACATAAGTTTACTTAATATATAAGTTGCCATGTGGCTATGGCTTATGGGTACTTTCACATCTTGCTTCTCCTGGCAGCGGCTGGCTTCTCCTTTCTCTCTGCTTTTCTTCAACCTGTCTATCTGCTTGTATTCCCTGCCTGCCTCTAAACTGTCTTGCCATAGGCCAATACAGCTTCATTTATTAACCAATCAGAGCAACACATATTCACAGCATACAGAAAGATATCCCACAGCAGTGCCTAGGTCAGTCCCATGCAGGCTACTTAGTTGTCAATTCAGTCTCTGTGAGTACCTATGAGCCCAGGTTAGTTGATTCTGTGAGTTTTCTTGTGATGTCCTTGACTCCTGTGGTTCTTACAATCTTTTCTCCCCCATTTCTGCAGGGCTTTCCAAGTTCTGCTTAAAGTATGGCTGTGGGTCTACATCTGTTTCCATCAGTTGCCAGATGCAATCTCTCAAATAACAGTTGGACTAGACACTAATCTATGAATATAGCAGAATATCCTTAGATATCATTACATTGACTTTTTTTTTTCTCCAATCATGCTTGGTTCTATCCTAGGTCTCTGGATCATCCAGCCTGTGGGTCCTGTCTTGGGCTAGAAAGATGACTCAGCCATTAACGAAGAGGCTCATATCCAAATTTATAGGAAATTTTGTTAAACAACAATACAACAATAAATCATAGGACCAAAGAAATGAGGGATAGATGTCTTATTCATACTTAGACTCTTGATAAATTTACCCATTGGATGAATTTCCTAATCAACTTACTTCTTACAATGTCTGTCTCATCTGACATCACTGATACATGAGTTTTTCTATTAAACTTATCAGGAAAAATTATAGTCATCTGTATTGTCCCCACTTAGACCTTGCTTTTAGCATCTCTTGAGCTATAAATTTAGAAACAAACACCTCCATAATTTTGCTTGGAAACATTATTATTATTATTATTATTATTATTATTATTATACACATGGTTAAACTTGATACACAAATCCTGTACCATGTTTAAAACATGAAATACAATAACAAATTTTTTATTTTCAAACTTAAAGCATTATCCTCCATTTTTAGAGATCTGTATTCATTTTATTTTACTTGTTGTTTGGGAGGAATACATTAAATAACAATTTCTAAGCTCTTAGAATATTCAAGCAAATTTCAAACTCCTGAGTAGCTAGCAAGCATTTCTGGCAAAAGCAATTTATTGATTTCTACTTGTATTGTTTTTATTTCTTGTTATAAAAATTAAGACCTAAAAAGCTGAAGTCAGAGAAAGAAAAGGGTGATGCATAGAATGCTTTATTAAAAGAAATAATACTTATTCCTCTTTCTGAATAGAAAAGTTTGCCAATAGAAAAGACTTCTCCAGTTACTTTATGGATATCAGCCAACTTTGCAAGGAGGTAGACAGAATGTCAGTATAATTTTCACCAGAAGCCAAAGGGATGAACCTGGGGCCAAATAAGAAAGAATTCCTTACTACCCAAGAGAAATTAAGGAGGGCCCCAGACAGTAACTTGGGGCAGAAGTTGGCACTAGGAAAGACTAACTTGACTACTACAACCTTTGAGGTTGAGAGGTCTGTAGACTAACAGAACATAATGACAGTAGAGCTCTCAGGCTCTATTTTGGAAATTGTACTGCTTATTATTTTGGAGAGAAGTATATTAAACATTCAACTGTTTGAATTAAAGTCTAAACAATAGGCTTTTTCATCTCTGAGACATTTGAAAAATTGCAGAGTGAAGAATCCTGCTTGGACAACTATAAAAACAGCCAATTCAGTCCATCCTTTTCAGCCTCAGAAACAAGAGGTGTTCCATTAATAGGTGAGGCCAACTCTTCCTTTGTAGTGAGTTCATCTCTACTTATTCAAAAGTATCTCATTTAAATTTTACAGTGTTATATAAAACATTTTAACAATATGTAATAAGCAAATCAGACTATTAAATGTTTATATATCTTTAGCCATTAATCATTTTTATATGGAGGGAATTTTCTACAGTTTTCATAGTCACTTTGACATACAAAATGGTTTATTTTAACTGATGGTTACTCTACTATTTAAAGATGTTTCAGTGGTCATTACCAATTCTTTTTCACTCCTTTCTTACCTGCTTTCTCAAGTCTCTGGTGACATCTCTTCTATTCTGTTCTTCAACAAGACTGACTTATTTGTTTTCACAAATGAATGAGAACATGTGGTATTTGCCTTTCTGTGTCTGGCTTATTTAACTTGACAAAACGGGCTTAAGCTTTATTCATGGTGCTCCAAATGATAAGATTTATTTATTTATTTTGTATTTCTGAATTGTTTTCTAATGTGCAAGTGTATCACATTTTAAATCCATTTATTCGCTGAAGGACATCTGGTTTGTGTTCATATTTTAGCTATTATGAAAAGATGGTCTAACAAACATAATAAAATTATTTCCTCTTTTTATTTATAGCCAGTAGTGGAATTCCTTAATCATTTGTGAGTTCTGTTTTTAATGTCTTGTTTATTACAAATTTTTACAGTTTTTGTAATGACTGTTCCACATTGCAGCCCACCTGAGTTGTCTAACTGTTCACTTCCCCCTGAATCTTTGCCAGGTTTTACTCTTCTTCCTATACATGATGCTATCCTTCCTATCTTGGGTGAAATGACAATTTTGAGTGAATTTCTCAGAGGGCTGGAGAGGCTGAACCTATTTCAGATATTTATTGAGTATATTTACTTTGAGAAGATGATGAGTGCTTTCATCCATTTTTATATGACTCTTTTCATAGTAAGCTTTTCTAGTTCTTTACACATTATGGGATAGACCTCTTGCTGCATGAAGAGTTTGAAAATGTTTTCTCCCATTCCATGAGTTATCTTTTGATTCTGTTGTCCATTTTGGTGGTAAAAAACATTTTGAGTGGTATAATCCCATTTGTCTATTTTACTTTCATTGTCTTTCTTTGGAATTTTGTTTGCACATGACCATATCTTGAAATAATTTCACTTGTTCATAGTATTGCTTTCAAGATTTATATCTTTGGTCGATTTCATATTAATATTTTTTATCCTATGAGAGAAAAGATCCTGTTTCTGTGTTATGCATATATAGTTGTAATTTCACCAACATCATTTATTAAAGAATACCTTGTGTATTATGCATACATGTTATTATGTATTTTCTAAAGCCTGGTGTCTGTATGTAAATGTGCTATGAGAGTCCTAATTATGTTTTGAAGCCTTCAGGATATTTTTCCTCTCAGGATACTTTTCACTGTCCAAGGCCTTTTTGTAGACTGACATGAATTTCAGAATATTTTCACAAATAGCACAAAAATGTTATTGATTACTTTTGGTTACTTTTATGGCAAGTATGCCAAATTCATAGTCTGCTAAGAGTAATACAGGCACATTATTTCTGAGGAATCTTTCAGTGCAGTTTTCCATTCTTTATTACTCTTTCCTACCTCCTATAGTGACTTTAACCAGGTTTAAATTAAGTAAATATACCTTGTCTATAAAATAGTTTGTATTTCTGTATTTTCATTATGTTTTCCCTCTTTTCATTGCAAAGATATAGGTAAATAATCCTTTTGTTTTAGTTTCTTTGTTTTTAAATTTAACTCATCTCACAATTTTGTTCATTACAGTCACAGTTATTGCCCAATACTATAGAAATAATCTTTTAAAGGTCACAAAGAAGCAATGCATTTGAAATAAAGCAAGGGGGGAATCTGATATGAAGATTTAGAGGTAGGATAGGTAAGGGGGAAATGATGTAGTTATATTCTCAAAATATTAAAAAAAAACACTCCATATTTAAATGCCATTGGTCTTCTTTTTCTTAGTTAAGCTGCTATGCACTTGCCTTCTTTACTTCCATGTGTACTTAGGTTCATTATTCCATAGATAGAATATGAGCAAACATCTCGTCTTCATCAAAGAGTGCTAGTTAGTCAGTTGATCCATGAGTGACAGAGAAGAGAATGAAGAAAATAGATGTGTGAGAAAATGCTGGAAAAAGAAAAGAAAGCAAAGCAAAAAAGCAGAAGAATTAAACAGGGCCAGTGAAGCCCCAGAGATGGGGTAGCAGTCTCCTCCTCTTTCCCCTCTCCAACCATTCCTCTAGGCACCAGAGTCCACTAGAGCCATATGCCCCACCGGCACCAATTGGAAGAAGAGCAACCCAGAGCTCCAATTAAATTAATTGAATTAAATTAATTGAATTAAAGAAAGAAATGGGTAGAGGGTAGTGTAAGAACACATTCAAGAACATAAAGAGCAATATGGCACCACCAGAACATGGTGATCCTACAATAGCAAGACCTGAACATACCAACATAGATGGTTGTTCTTCATACGAGAAGAAAATGACCTTAAAAACAACTTTGTGAAGAAGATGTGAAAAATTCCCTTAAAGAAATGGATAAAGACAATAAAAAATAGAGGAAATCAATAAATCCCTTAAAGAAAGTCAAGAAATCCAAGGGGGTGGAAACAAGCAAACAGGCGAAGGAAACACTTCAAGACTTGGAAATTTAAATAGAGGCAATGAAACACAAATGGAAAGAATTCAAGAAAAGGAACATCTGAGTGATGAACAGGAGCAACAAAGGCAAGTATAACCAACAGAATACAAGAGATAGAAGAGAGAATCTCAGGCATTGAGGATACAAGAGAGGAAATAGATTCATAGATGAAAGAAAAATGTTAAATCCAGCAAATTTTTAACACAAAGCATCCAGGAAATCTTGGGCACTATAAAAAGACCAAACCTAAGAATAATAGAGATAGAAGATGGAGAAGAATTCCAGTTCAAAGCCACAGAGAATATGTTCAACAAAATCATAGAAGAAAACTTTCTCAACCTACAGAAAGACATGCCTATGAAGGTACAAGAATCATACAGAACACCAAACAGACTGGGCCACAAAAACGTCCCTTTACCACATAATAGTCAAAACACTATATATACAGAATAAAGAAAAAATGTTAAGAGCAACAAAGAAAAAAAGGTAAGTAACATATAAAGGCAGACCTATCAGAATTACAACCATCTTCTCAATGGAAACTCTGAAAGCCAGAAGGTTCTGGACAGACATTCTGCAGGTACTAAGATACCACAGATACCAGTCTAGACAACTATACCCAGCAAAGTTTCCAATCACCATAACAGAGAAAACAAGATATTCTATAACAAAACCAGATTTAAACATTACATATCTTCAAATCCAACCCTACAGAAAGCACTTGAAGGAAAACTCCAACCCAAGGATGTTAGCTGCAACCACCAACGCACAGGCAATAGATAACCTCACACCAGCAAATCCCAAAGAAGGGAAACACACACATACACTACCACCATATACATCAAAACCCAAAATAACAAGAATTAATAATCACTGCTCATTAATATATCAATTCACTTATAAAAAACACAGGCTAACAGCATGGATATGAAAACAGGATCCATCTTTCTGCTACATACAAGAAACACACTTCAATCTCAAAAACAGATGTTATCTCAAAGTAAATGGTTGGGAGAAGATTCCCAATCAAATGGACATAAGAAACAAACTGGTGTAGCTTTCTAATGTCTAAAAAAAAAATAGACCTCAATCTAAAATTAATCAAAAGAGGTGGAGAAGAACATTTCATATTCATCACAGGTCAAGTCCATCAGAATGAAGTCTCAATTCTGAACATTTATTTCCCAAATACAAGGACACCTACATTAAAAAAACTACTAAAGCTTAAATTACACATCAAACCCACACTAATAGTGGAAGACTTCAATACTCCTCTCTTACCACTGGACAGGTCTGCCAGACAGAAACTAAACATAGAAATAAGAGAACTAAGACATGTTATGACTCAAATGGACCTAACAGACATCTATGTAACATTTCACACAAACACAAAAGAATAACAATACTTCTCAGCATCTCATGGAACCTTCTCCGAAACTGACCACATACTCCATAACAAAACAAATCTCCACAAATACAAAAAAAAAAAATGGAATAATTCCATGTATCTTATTGGGCCACCATAGCTTAAAGTTAGAATTCAACAACAACATAAATTGAAGAAAGCCTAGAAACTCATGAAAACTAAACAAAGCTCAACTGAATCATCACTCAGTAAAGAAAGAAATAAAGAAAGAAATTAAAGACTACCTTAGAATTCAACAAAAATGAATGCACAACATTCCAAAACTTATGGGACACAATGAATGCAGTGCTAAGAGGAAAGTTCACAGAACTAAGTGCCTACATTTAAAAAAAATGGAGAAATTTCATACTAGTGACTTAACAGCACACCTGAAAACCTTAGAACAAAAAGAAGCAACTCATCCAGGAGGAGTAGAAGCCAGGAAATTATCAAATTGAGGGCTGAAATCTACAAAATAGAAACAAAGAGCACAATACAAGAATCAATGAAACAAAGAGTTGTTTTTTCAAGAAAATCAACAAGATAGATAAGCCCCTATCCAAACTAACCAAAAGGCAGAGAGAGAATGTCCAAATTAATAAAATCAGAAATTTAAAGTGAGACATAACAACAGACACTGAGGAAATCCAGAGAATCATTAGGTTATAATGAAAATCTGTACTCCACAAAATTGGCAAATGTAAAAGAAATAGACAATTTTCTGGATAAGTATCAAACCAATATTAAGTCAAGATCAGATAAACAATTTAAATTGACTTATAACTTTTAAGAAAATAGAAGTAGTAATCAAAAGTCTCCCAATCAAAAAAGGCCAAGGGCCAGATGATTTCAGCACAGACTTCTACCAGAATTTCAAAGAAGAGCTAATACCAATACTCCTCAAGTTGTTCTGAACAATAGAAACAGAAGGAACATTGCTAAAATATTTTTATGAGGTACAGATACCTAAACCACACAAAGATACAACAAAGAAAGAGAATTACAGATCAGTTTCCCTCATGAACATTGATGCAAAAATACTCAATAAAATACTAGCAAACTAAATCCAATAACACATTTAAAAAAATCACCCACCATGAACAATTAGGCTTCATCTCAGAGATGCAGGGATGGACCAGCATATGAAAATCTGTCAATGTAATCCACCACATAAACAAACTGAAAGGAAAAAACCACATGGCAATCTCACTAGATTATAAAAAAGCCTTCAACAAAATCTGACACCCCTTCATGATAAACATCTTGTAGAAACCAGGGATAACAGGAACATACCTAAACAAAATAAAGGCAATGTACAGCAAGCCAACAGCCAACATCAAACCAAATCAAAGTGATTCCACTAAAATTAGGAACAAGACAAGGCTGTCCACTCTCTCCATATCTAGTCACATAGTGCTCAAAGATCTAGACAGAGCAATAAGACAACAAAAGGAGATACAAATTGGAAAGGAAGAAGTCAAACTTTCACTATTTACAGAAAATAAGATAGTACACATAAGCGACCCCAAAAATTCTGCCAGAGAACTCTTACGGCTAATAAACACCTTCAGTAATATGGCAGGATATAATATTAACTCAAAAAAATAAGTAGCACTCCTATATACACATGATAAACAGGCTGAGAGAGAAATTAGAGAACCATCACCGTTTACAATAGCCACAAATAATATAAAATATCTTGGGGGTAACTCTAGCCAACAAGTGAAAGACCTGTATGACAAGAACTTTGAGTCTTTGAAGAAAGAAATTGAAGAATATATCAGAAAATGGAAAGATCTCCCAAACTTTTGGAAAGGTAGAATCAACATAATAAAAATGGCAATCTTACCAAAAACAATCAACAGATGCAATGCAATCCCATCAAAATCCTATACAGTTCTTCACAGTCCATGAAAGAACAATATTCAATTTCATCTGGAAAAATAGAAAACCCAGGTTGGCCAAAACTATCCTTTACAATATAGGAAATTTTGGAGACATCACCATCCCTGACTTCAAGCTCTACTATAGAGCTATATTAATAAAAACTGGTTGTTATTGGCCTAAAAACAGACACATTGATCAATGGAATTGAATCAAAGACCCTGATATTAATACAAACAGCTTTGAACACCTGATTTTTGACAAAGAAGCCAAAATTATACAATTTTAAAAAAAAGAAAGCATCTTCAACAAATGGTGCAGGCATAACTGAATGTCTACACTTAGAAGAATGCAAATAGATCCATATCTCTTGCAATGCACAAAATTCAAGTCCAAATGGATCAAAGACCTCAACATAAATCCAGTTACACTGAACCTGATAGAAGAGAGAGAAGTAGTCTTGAACAAATTGGCACAGAGATAACTTCAAAATACAACACTAGTAGCACAGACAATTAATAAATGGGACTTCCTGAAAGTGAGAAGCTTCTGTAAGATGAAGGACACTGTCAATAAGACAAAATGGCAGCCAACACAATGGGAAAAGATTTTTACTAACCTCACATCTGAAAGAGGGCTGATCTCCAAAATATGTAAAGAACTCAAGAAACAAGAAATCAAATTACCAAGTAATTTAATAAAAAATGGGGTGCAGATCTAAATAGAGAATTCTCATCAGAAGAATCTCAAATGGTTGAAAGACATTTAAGGAAGTGTTCAACATCCTTATTTATTAGGGAAATGCAAATCAAAACAATTCTGAGATACCATTTTAGGCCTGTCAGAATGGCTAAGATAAAAAACATTAAAGACCATCCCATCACTAGAGTAGGTGAGTTCGGGCTATCTCTCGACCATTGCCAGCAGTCTATTGTGGGGGTATCTTTGTGGATTTCTGTGGGTCTCTCTAGCACTTTGCTTCTTCCTATTCTCATGTAGTCTTCATTTACCATGGTCTCCTATTCCTTGTTCTCCCTCTCTGTTCTTGATCCGGCTGGGATCTCCCCCTCCCACAGCTCTCTTTCCCTCCACCCTCGCCCTTCATTACCCCTACTCATGTCCAGGCTGTTCATATAGATGTCATCCATTTCTCCATCATTGGGTGATCCCCATGTCTTTCTTGGGGTCCTGTTTTCCAGGTAGCCTCCCTGGTGATGTGAGTAGCAGTCCAGTCATCCTTGTTCCACCTTTAGTATCCTCCTATGAGTGAGTACATACCATATTTGTCTTTCTGAGTCTGGGTTACCTCACTCAGGATTTTTTCTAGGTCCACCCATTTGCCTGAAAACCCTAATTGTCATGCTAGAAACCCCATCCAACGACTGAGGGATCTGGATGCAGAGATCCACAGCTAGGCCCTGGGTGGAGCTCTGGGAGTCTAATTAGAGTGAAAGAGGAGGGTTTATATGAGCAAGAATTGTTGAAACCAAGGTTGGATAAAGCATAGGGACAAATAGCCAAACGAATGGAAACACACGAACTATGAACTGAGGGGCCCCCAACTGGATCAGGCCCTCTGAATGGGTGAGAAAGTTGATTGGTTTGATCTGTTTGGGAGGCATTCAGGCAGTGGGACTGAGTCCTGTGCTCATTGCATGAGTTGGCTGTTTGAAACGTGGGGCTTATGCAGGGTCACTTGGCTCAATCTGGGAGAAGGGGACTGGTCCTGCCTGGACTGAGTCTATCAGGTTGATCTCAGTCCTGGGCGGGGGGGTGAGGCTTTGCCCTGGAGGAGGTGGGAATATGGGGTGGGCTGGGGGAAGGGGAGAGGGGCAGGAGTGGGGAGAACAAGGGAATCCGTGGCTGATATGTAGAACTGAATTGTAAAATAAAATAATAATAATAATAATAATAATAATAATAATAATAATAATAATAAAAACATTGAAGACAGCTTATGCTGGAGAGGATGAGGAGAAAGGGGAACACTTCTCCACTGCTGGTGGGAATGCAATCTTGTACAGCCACCCTGGAAATAAGTATGTGGGTATCTTAGAAAATTAGAAATAAACCTATCTCAAGACCCAGCAATTCCACTCTTGAGCATATATACAAAAGGTTCTCAACCACCCCACAAGGACATTTGCTCAACTATGTTCGTAGCAGCATTATTTGTAATAGCCAGAACTTGAAACAATCTAGATGCCCCCGAACCAAAGAATGGATAAAGAAAATGTAGTACATTTACACAATGGAGTATTACTCAGCAGTAAAAAAAAAAAAAAAAAAAGAAAAAAAAAAAGATAACCAGGCTACAATCCACAAACTGTAAATAGGAGGACCCTACGAGAGACAACTATGGAAGAGGAAAGTATTAAGATCTCCTGAGTAAACTGGGAGGGGGGAGTAGAGAGGAGGGGAAGGGGGTGGAAACATGAGGATTCTAGATGGCCAAGTTGGAGAAGGGATGGAGAGAAAGAGAGCACAATGAAAGACATATCTTGACAGAGTAAACTATTATGGGGTTAGGGAGAAATCTGGAGCTAGGGAAATCCCCAGGAACTCACAAGGATGTCCCCAGCTAAGACTCATAGCAATGGTGGAGATGGTATTTGAACTGGCCTTCCCCTGTACTCAGATTGGTGTCTATTCTAATTATCATCATAGAACCTACATCCAGTGACTGACAGAAACAGAGGCTGAGACTCACAGCCAAGCGCTTGGCCAAGCTTCTGGAGTTCAGTTGAAGAGGAAGGAGAGATTATAGAAGAAAGGGTGGGGGATGGTGGTGGGGATCATAATCGGGAAAAACCACAGAGACAGCTGACCCAAGCTAGTAGGGGCTCAAGGACTCTGGACTGACAGTTGGGGAGCCTGCATGGGACCACACTAGGATCTCTGAATGTTGGTGACAGTTGTGTGGTTTGATGTGTTTATGGGTCCCTCAGCAATGGGACCAGGACTTATCCCGGGTACAAGAACTGGCTTTTTAGAGCCTATTCCCTATGGTTTTATTACTTACTCATCTGTGATGTGGGGTGGGAGGGGGGAGGTTGGGCCTGCCCCAACTTGTTGTGTCAGTCTGTGTTGACTACCCAAGGGAGGCCTTACCCCCTATGAGGAGGGGATGGGCATAGGATGGAGGGTGAGGGGAAGCAGGAAAAGGAGAGGGAGAGGGAGCAAGGGTTGGTATATAAAGTGAAAAAACAAAGAATTGAACAGAATTTGAGGAATAAAGCTTGAATTGTGATATTTTCTTGTTTTATTGATATGTTTAGTTAATTAATTCGATGTATAGCATACTTTTATCTCATTTGGGCCTGAGAAATAATTTAATAACTTAAAAAAACAGTTACATTCTAACATATGAAATCAATCTTTAGGGTTATGCTCATAGTTGTAAAACAGGTCATCATAGGATCAATTTAAGTGAACACGGATGATTTCTGTTTTATATTTTAGCATCCAACATTGGATTGATGCTAGTGCTCAGCTAAAAAAGAATAAACAGTGACACTATAAAAAATAAATATGTGTATAAATAATGAATAATTGAGGAGCTACATTTTAACACTTATGGGTGAATTTTAAAGAGGACAACATCAAATAATACTGGGATACTGTAAACTATTTATTACTTATGAAATATTTTAATCAAAGATGGGACTAAATATTTAGAACCCATAAAAATTATTAAAATTTTAAATAACACATTGTGGATACTTGTTTATTTTTTTAAGCCAGGGTATACCTATAATTAAAAGAATAGTTATAAAAGGATATTAAAATGCCACTCATCTCTCATCTCAATCTCTACTTTCCATTGCTTCCTCCTTTTGAATTTACATAGATATACACAAGTATGAAATTTTGAATGTGCGTGGATAATTATATTGGCCTTCCATAGTGGCAGAAAAGAGGGAAAGAGAAAACCTTCTGTTATGAGATGCAAATCAGAAAAATATTTGCAATTTAATGGCAGATTAGCATCATTTATTTTGATATTTGCTGCATTTTATTATTTTTGATAGATTTCCATCTGCCAGAGTTTGTTACCAAATTTTAAGTTATTTAACAGATATCATTAGGTTGCTAAGCATTAACATTTAATTATCATATTAATAAACAGTTATTACTCTCTTCAAAACTGAGCCTTGCCTCTGACACATTAGTATGCATGCTCTGCTCTTAGGCAACTTAATTGTCCTTAAAGGAAATCATTACAATTTAAATGAAATTGGGAGCTACTGGTTAGGGAAGGCTGTAGGGCATGCACAATACATACTAAACAAGGAACTGTAATTTCCCCAAATCACTTTTTTTTCCCCAGTAATTTCACATCACAGCACTATATCTATTTGGTTTAGGGGGAAACCGTTTATTTTTTGCCTCTCAATTTTACAAGGGCACCATTTAACCAAGGACATGCAAGACTCTGAAATGTGTTAGTAAACGAACTTGAGTAAATCAAATGATTTCTTTTGTGGCCTGGTAAATTGTTGTCAGCATTTGCAACACAGTCAATGAAGCAATAAACTATAGCATGGTGGGCAGCCATCAAGCAACCCTTCTGCCTCTAGGATGCAGGACTGCAGGAGGCCAAAGTCTTTATAGAGACAGCTGTTGCCTCTCCCCATATGTGATTTTGTTTGTTCACTTCACAGCACTACACTTCACATGCTGCTGCAGAAATGGGGAATGGGGTCATTCTCCTGTGTCCTCTTGCCTCTTTGGCGTAGTCAAGAGCTTCCCTTTATGTTTGTCCCATCCGTAATCATAAAATGACTTGGTGATTTGAGTTAATTTCTCTGATGCTGAAATGCAAGGAGTTTAAATATCTCTGGATTCTCGGTTTTGAAAGATAATTAATCAATGTTTTACACAACCTTAAACAGCCCTTCATTTTTAGTGAGTGACTCATCGTGAAAACAAGGATTTTATTCTTGGGAGTGTTTAGCAATTTCAAATTAATTAGTTAGCAACTGAGAGTTAACCTTATTAGTGCTGAACGTTGCGGGACTCTGTGAGGACTATAAAATGATTGAAATCTCTGCCTTTTTGGAAATATCATAAAGAATATCATAGAATTTTAAATCAGTGAAAATCCACTGCAGAGCTGCCAGGTGTTGAGAAAATCTAGATCCAGATTTATTGTCTCTGTTTCTCAAACTAGAAAATTGTCATGGGAAAAGCTCATTAGATTCCCCAAGGTCTCATAATTATCAAGTAGCTACAAAATTTAGATCCCAAGTCTATAAGCTACTAGTATACACAGTCATACTTGGGATATATCACTGCAACCACCCCCAGAAATAATTTTATAGCTACTACAACCTACTCTGAGACATCTTGCTTTTAGACATGATTTGCTGTTTTGTTTTGTTTTCCTATAATTTTCTATTAGTAGGAATGTTTTCTGAGTAATGTATGTATTATGGCATCTCTTGATAGAAGATTGTCTTTTCCTTTTTCTTCAGATACCTTACTCTTTTCTACACTGTGACTTGATTCTTTATATTCAATTTTTTCTTTATTTTTTGTCAGTTTCATTCATACATATTATATTGTATATTTACTCCTATCACCCCTAAGCATTCCCCCTTTCTCTTCCATTTTAATTCAGTCTTCTTTTAACTTAGTCTTCCAGTGGCTAAATTTTTAGAAAATTCGCAACCATTTTGTCAGTAGCAGTTGGCAGTCATGTTCACTAGCTCCTGAAGAAGGAATGGATCCTCCTAGGCACCACTTCTATCCATAGTGGGAAGTTGGAAATGCTAGTTTCATGTAGGAATTCATAACTTCCCTGTGTTCATGATGATAATGACAATGTCATACCTGTATGACAGTGTTTCATGGTGCTCTTGTACATTCCCTAGCTCTTAAATTCTTTCAACCCTTTCTTCTGCTGAATGTTCCTTAGAGGATGGGAGTATGGGTATGATATCAATGCCCTGCTTAAGACTGAGTGCTCATAGGTTATTTATTCTTTGAACCTTGTCCAGATACAAGTCTCTGCAATAACCATTACCCTATGTAGTAAAGAAGCTTCTCTGACCAAGGTTGGGAGACACTAGTGTATGATTGATTGTAAGCATAAACATTTGATGAGTCAGTTTAGCAAGTTCATTTAGGGAGACATGGTAGTGTGTTCACCTTCTTGGCCCCATGCTTTCCTCAGCCATAAGCTTTGAGGATGTTTGTAGGATCAAGAGTGTGCTTCCTCCTGTCTGAGAACATCAAATCCAATCACGGTGTAATTGGTTATCCCCCAAAGAGTGATATCCCTAGTGTACCATTAGACACTAGTTACCTAATGAGTCACTGTTGTAGCAGACATCATCTACAGCTGAGTAAGATCACTGATGAGTTTTCTCTCTCAGCAGCTCACATAGTACCTTCCAGCGATATAAAGGAGCCCCAGCAAGGAGGGAGTTTCCAGTTCACGTCTAGTAAATTTTCTTGATGTCCTACAACCCAAATGTGTGGTGTCAGTAGGAGAGTCTTATCACTTAATTCTATCAAGGGCAATGGCAATATCTTGTTTCTCTCTGGGGGCCACTGAGAGCTTGATCCAAAATCTCCTAGGGAGCGTTATCCAAGATATACTAATGGGGTTCTTGTATAAAGTTCTGAGATTTCTAAGAGTAACATTTACTCATGAATGATACTTCCATTCCAAGCTCATTTTTATTTTTTCAAATTAAAATTTTAGTTTATTGCATAGTAAATTTCTGTATAAATGCATTCTTATTTGTTGTTAGGTGATCCTCTACCTAAACCCTCAGTTTTTCTCATCTTCCCAGGCCAACCCTCTTTAAGAACTTTTATGTCTATTATTTGCAATTACTTCAAAATGTCCTAAAGGTTATAGCCTAGATTTGCCTTCAACTGGAAGTCCTCCTGCCTCTGCCTCTTTATCATATCCTACCAGTGTTTGTCAATATAATCAGCTGCTATATTTTAATAGAAAATTTTATCACATTAGCAAGATGAAAGAAAGAATCAAGATAAGTAAAATATAACAGATAAAATTAAGTTGACCCATAGTTTAATGATTTTCACATTTTCTGGAGTTATTATGGTGGCTTAAAAATTTAAGACGGGCACTGGAGGTATTTTGTTATGTTCCTGCAATCTGGGAATTGTGAACAGGGGTTGGATGTTTAGCTTCTCAATGCTACAGATTTCTTACATATTAAATAAGAGTGTTAAATTAGTCCATGTGAATAAGATTACAAATTTTATAAATTTTAAAGGGATAAAGTAGATCTTCATGACTTATAGTACTGTAAAATGATTAAAAAACAGTGATTTTTGTCTTACCAAGTTGTTATGATGCAATAGAAAAAGAGGACGCATGGAATTTCCCAGTGTAGTCTATATCCCCCCAAAATGATAGTAACTACTATACTTTATAAATTTATGATTTTAATAATAAATCAAAACATACAAAATGAAAATTTAACTTATATAATATTTAGAATTTATATTTACATCTTGATTTATTGTTATCCGATCCCACTTATGTAACACATAGTTTCACCAACTCCCACATTCCTGCTTTGTCTTCTATTTCATCCACAGCCAATTCTTCATCTCATAATTAACCATCTAGGCACTGAGGTATTTGTAAGTAACCTTAATAACATAGCCATTTTCACAATAGGTATTTTGCTTATTGACAGTGAGCATCTTTCCAGTTTCTAATGCCTTTTTTCAGTAATTTCCTTAATGATTAATATTTCCCTTATAGAGATCAGTTGCGTCTTGAATGTGAAATATTCCCTATAGGTTCATGTGTTTGAACAATTGGTCCCCACATTGTGGTGTTCTTTGGAAGGTAGAAGAAGTGGGTCACTTTGTATGTACATATGGCAGAAAAGTATAAAGGGGGCTGCTTAGAGTAGAAAGAACCAGCTCGAGTATGAGAAATCAGGGCAGCTGATGGCGGCAGAGTATGTATTGACAAAGTACATGGCACATAGGTATACAAATAACAAAGGAAAACCCATAGAGTCAAATTGCATCATATAACTTTTAAAAAAGAGTCAACATGCTTGATAAGTTTCTGTGGCTCATGTTACAAAATAACTCCAAGTGATTTACCAGGAGATTATGAACACTGTTATTTCTGAATGATGTTCAGAGTTCCAGTTTATATCTCAGGCTTTTTATAATATTATATTTACTTCATATAGAGATTCAATTATGCTGCAGAAATCCTGTGTTTTCTGTGTTGAACCTCTGGATATATGATGTTTATATAGAGTTCTGAAACAAAGCTCTGGCTACTAGGGTAGATAATCACCTTCTATATGGAAAGTATAGACTAATTAAGTAATAATTAATTAATTGCACTAATGGAGATTAAATCCAAAGCCTTGACTATGCTATTTAAATGTGTACTGCTTAGTTACACCCCTAGCTATAAATTATTTTTTTATCTTCACCTGCCAAAAATTAGTCTTGTGTTAGCATCTGAGTCTGTCTGAACACTAAGAAGCACCAAGAAAATATCCAGCCCAAACTGTCTCCAATGAGCTAAGTTATTTTGAATTTAGTCATAAGGTTAGGCAGGTGGTATAGCAATTGAGTGTTTGATGCAAGTGACACATTAAGGAGCAGGCTGAAGCAGATCCAGAAAGCAGAAATAAATTAAACGAACAGATGGCCCAGGCTCCCTCGTCACTTACTTCTGTTTATTCAATGTTTATCTTTCAACTCACAACTATGTCCTTATGGAGGCTAACTTTTGACCAATTGGTAGAAGAAAGAAACACCTGAGGCTTGCAGATGGGATGCCACAATATGTTGGCATTATCAGTAAAAGACTGCTACTACAATACAACCTATGCTTAGGTTGCCTTGAAAAGACATTGAGAAGATCAAATCTTGTGAGAGGGCTATCATATGGTCAACATATTCATCCATCCATCTTTGATGGAATGAGGCATTCTCTAATCTACAGGTGAGCCTGAAACATTTTAATAAGTAATGCCAGAGAAAAAAGAATTGAACACTGGCCTAAGAAGGGCAAGAGAACAGGAATATGGATAAACTTATGGTAAAAGGCCCTTATTTATATTGTGTTATCTGTGTATGAAATGCATGAGTGTGTGTGTGTGTGTGTGTGTGTGTGTGTGTGTGTGTGTGTGTGTGTGTACATGTGTGCACAGACATACACATGAATGCATGCCATGGTTTATGGGGTATAGAGGATAACCTTACATGGTAATCTTCACCTTCTACCTAGTTTCCTACTGTATATACCAAGCTAGCTGGTCTGTAAGCTTCTAATCCTTCTGGCTCTGCCTCCCTCCTTGCCATATGAGCATTGGGATGGCAGATGAATACTAACATGGACAGCCTAATGAGGGTTCTGATATTTGAACTCAGATATTCGCATTTGTACAACATATGCTTTATTCACTCAGAAATTAATATTTACTAGTATCCTTCTATACAGCAAGCTCTAACCAAGTGGGCAAGATAACCATCACTGTGCATGCCAGCAATCCTCCTTCCTTAGCCACCCAATTACCAGGGAAATGGGACTATGAACGTTATTGCTATGGTTGTGGGGACATATGTAATTGTTCAAAGTTAAGTGATGTCTGTTGTGTGACCCTTTCCTATAAACTGAAGCATTCACTCTTTGCAAAAGAAGATGGGTTCATAAGACTTAGAACACCAAAGAAACCTACAAGGCTCAGGGAGCCCAGGTAAGATTCATAGGCTACTCTATAAGGTTCTAAAATCTGGAAGTACTTGCTGTTGAAGAAACCTCCATTCTCTATCTAGCTGAACTGTGTGGAAGTTAGGCAGGATGCTCTAGGGTTGCAGTTTTGTTGGCTGTCAACCATTCTCTTGCGGATTTTATTGCTGTGGGATAATGCTTTTGTACACTGGTTTAACAAAATGCTGATTGGCCAGTAGCCAGACAGGAAGTATAGGTGGGATAAGCAGGCAAGGAGAATTCTGGGAAGAGAAGGCTGAGTCGAGAGACACCAGTCCACTGTCCAGGGAGCAGCATGTAATAGCATACAGGTAAAGCCACAGAACACAACGTGCCATATACATTAACAGAAATGGGCTGTGTTTAAGTGTAAAAGCTAGTCAGTAGTTAGTCTGAGTTAATGGCTGAACAGTTTTAATTCATATAAGCCTCTGTGTGTTTACTTGGGTCTGAGTGGCTGCAGGACTGGTGGTTGAGAGAGAATTTTCCTAACTGTGGTTGAGAGAGAATTTTCCTAACCGTGTGTGCCAGGCGGGACACAGAAAACTCAGCTGCATTTTATGGTCGTTTAGCTGCATTTGAGTCAGCTTTGCTCCTCTAAGGACTTCCTTACCATAACGCAGCAGGTACCACATACATTTTCTACAGTAGAATGAACAAAGGATGGATTCACTAAAACTAGTACACATACTGGACATGTGTTTGCCTTCACATTTCTGCCATATCTACCATTTAACAGTGAAAACTACAAGATCAAAGTCTTTGTCCTCTCATAAGCTGTATGTATGAAGACCAAGTGGCTGGTATTTGGTACCTGGAAACAATAGGAAAAAATAGGTTAGAGTCCCTCATCACTCCTCTGAGTAGTCACCCTTTCAAAATTTTGCCTCCTTTCCTCACAACCCATATCTCTGCTGGAATAATGAAAATTTACAACAGAGGAAAATATAGTGATTATACTGAAATAAAAATTACAAATATCATGAGGTAATATTCAGGTCCTCAGTCCAGGGATTTAGAAAACAAAGAATTATCAGACTATTTATATTGTAAAATGAATTAATCAAGAAAAGATGAAGTTGGGCTGACAGTTCAAATTTGTCACTAAATGATATAAATTATAAAGCATGAAATTATTGACTGCACAAACTCTGATGAGAGAATACTTTAATCATATGGATGGTAATTTAACTTAAAGAACAAAACAATGAATTGGAGTAACTATCCAAAATTTCCATTATTGGAAAATAAAACTCATATAATTACTGATGCTCATATTTAATTACTGTGGCCACAGAAAAGAGAAGCACCATAATTCATATGAAAGTCTATTTTGTATGTCTTAGCACCCTAGGCTTCAGATAACACATTGTTTTGATAAACAAGTATACAAAAGCATTATCCCACAGCAATAAAACCCACAAGAGAATGGTTGACAGCTGACAAAACTACAACTCTAGAGTGTTTGGGAAAAAAGACACTGAAATATTCATGTTACTTTATTTAAATATTTGTTTTAATAATGAGTTTTCCAAAATAATTTGATACTGTTTTTTTTTTTATTGTTGTTAAAATGAATAGATGGAAGAGAATGATAATTGATGGTAAATCACTTTGGTTTCAATGAAACTACTACCAGAACACTTTAATGGAGAAAAGGAAAAATTTTAACATTTTTTCTGGTATTTATAATTTAATTAATATATTAAAATAAATACTGATTTTCCTTTGTAACATTCCTAACAATTCAAATCTAATGATATATAAATACAATTCATAATACAAAATACAAAGAAGTTCATAGTAAAAAAACAAAAAACAAAAAAACAAGAGAATATCTTTGTAATTATTTTTAAACTGTCTGTGCATTCCAGACCTGAAGTTATGTTACAGAGCCATAGAAATTAAAACAGATCTGTCACACAAAGAAAATGTAAACCAATGAAATAAAATCGAAGACCCAAACATGAGTACATGTAATACAATAATTTTTATTTTCAACAGAATATTAAAAACATACACTGGCAGAAAGACAAATGTTGCCGGGAAAAGTAGATGCCCATATGAAGAATGAAAATAGACCCATATCTATCCCCTTTGCATAAAAACTAACTCCAAATGAATCAAAGACCTCATCTGGAAACCTGAAACACTGAAACTGCTAGAAGAAATCCTAGGCTTTACATGACATAGTTGTAGGAAAGGATTTTCTGAATATGACTCTACATGCCCAGGAATTGAGGTCAGCCTGTAACATTGCTCAGCCTTGGTGTAGGAAGGAGGGGACTGGACCTACCTCAACTGAATCTACCAGGCTGGGCTGACTCCCCAGGGGAGACCTTGCCTTGGAGGAGGTGAGAATGAGGGGTGGATTGGGGGGTAGGAGGAGGGAGGACAGGGGAATCCTTGGCTGATATGTAAAATTAAATTAATTATAAAATAAAAATTTTTAAAAAGTTCTCATTAATAAAAAATCCAGAGCCTGATATTGGGGTGAAAGCTCAAAGCTCAAAGATCAAAGAAACAGAACAAGCCAGCCACATTCTTACCTCTATGAAATCGTCAGCCTCAAGAGAGAGATTTCCTGTTTACTCACTCCTTATATACCTTTCTGTGCCCTGCCATCTTACCTCCTTCCTAGTGCTAGGATTAAAGGCATGTGCCAGCATATTTGGCACTGTTCCCAGTGTGTCCTTGAACTTGCAGAGATCCCGATGTATCTCTGCCTTCCAAATGCTAGGATTAAAGGCATGTGCACCACTGCCTGACCTCTATGTCTAATATAGTGGCTGGCTTTGTCTTCTGACCCCCAGGCAAGCTTTATTGGGGTACACAATATATCACCACACATGACCAATATGCAGAATACATAAAGAATTTAAAAAACAAAGATTTAACTATAAAACAAAACAAAACACAAAAGACTCATTAAAAAAAAATCACAGGTGGATGTGGGGAGGGGTCTGGATTGAGTAGGTGAGCATGAGAACAGAAGAGATCAGATAGGGAGAGGACGGAGGGAGAGAATACTAGGAAAGACAACTGGAATCAGGGACATCTCTGGAATGGCTAGAACAGTACAATGGAAACTCCCTAGCTAAGTCTCCTAAGAAGCCTGAACTGGCTATCTCTGTAACCAGGCATCTAGTAGAGTTTTTGGGACCCCCAACCCAGCCACACAACCTTTGACTTATAATTTTTTTCTTCCTACAAGATATGTTGACATAAAGATGACACAGAAATTATGGGAGTGACCAACAAATTACTGTTCTAGCTTGAGACCCATACCATGAAACGGAGCTTACCCCGATACTGCCTGAACAGCCAAGACACAGAGGCTAGAAAGACCAGAGACCTAGGATAGAGCCAAATGTGACGGCAAAGAAAACAAAAGTCAATGAAATGATTCCTAATGATATTTTGCAATATTCAATGGATTTGTTACCTGGCCTAATTTTCATTAGAGAGGCTTCATCCAGCAACTGATTGAAATAGACACAAAGAACCAAAGCCAAACAAGAGGCAGACCTGGATAAATCTTATGGAAGAGAGGAAAACCCACAAAATGAAATAACTTGGGCTCATATGGGCTCACAGAGACTGAGCTGCCAACTAGAGAGCTTTTGTGGGACTGACCTAGCTCCTCCTAGTTCTTCTATACATATGTTATAGTTGTATACCTTTGTCTTCTTGTGTGGCCCCTAACCATGGAAGAAGGGGCTGTCTCTAACTCTTTTGCCTTCATTTGGGACCCTTTTCACCCTATTGGGTTGTGTTCTCTAGTCTTAATAGGAGAGGAGGTGCCTAATCTTATGTCAGCTTGATATGTCATGTTTTGCTGTTATCGATGGGAGGCCTGTCCTTTCTGAAGAGAAAGGAGGAGGAGTGGATGTGAAGGAGATGGGAAGTCATGGGGAAAGACTGGATGGAGAGGAGGGAGGGGGAAGTATGGTTGGGCTTGAAAAAAATTGATTGATTAATTAATTAATAAAAAACTTAAAAAGGAAAACTGATATTTGTCTTATACAGAAAATTTCATTTTCAATTTCTTATTTTAAATACAAGCCTATGTTAAATTGTTTTTTTAATTTTAATAAAATAGATTAAGGAATTTTAATGTAGATAACATTTAATATGCATATTTAAATTAATAATATATACATTTATGTACACATATTAAATATAATGCTTAGTATCATTGGTATTTCTTTTTATGGGTAATGGAACTTAATATATTTTAGGTGTTTGTGTGTATATATTTTAACTATCTTGTTTCCCTAGAATGAAAGTCAAATATTCAATAAATAACATTTTTTAAATATGAAAAAAGGGGTTTGGGATTCAAACAAAAATTCTTAAAATAACAAATAAAAATAACCATGAAGTATCTAAAGAAACCTTCATTATCCTTAACAATTCAGGGAACTAAAATAAAAATAAATTCAGGATTTTAGCTTAGTTTAGTCAGAATAGCAAAGATCAACAGAATAACAGACATTGAATGCTGGAGAAGATGTAGGGGCAAAGGAACACTCATCCACTGTAGGTGTGATTGACAACTGTTCTGCTCTGGAAAATAGTGTAGAGAACTCTTGAAAGACTAAAAATAAATCTACTGTATGAGGCAGGTCTGCTATTCCTAGGCATATGCCCAATTGAAGAGGACTTGGCATCTTCTTTCACAGATATTTATACAGCCATATTCATTACTTGTCTCCCCACAATTCCTAGGAAATGGAAACAACCTAAATATCTTTAAGCTGATTAATGGAAAATGAAAATGTACATAGACACGTTGGAATAGTATTTAACTAAAAAGCTAAATGAAATAATAAAATTTGTAGCTAAATGGATGGAACTAGAAAAACATTATGCCGAGAAAGTTAAACTCAGACTCACAAGGACTAATGTTGCATGTTCTCTCTCATCTGTGGTCCCTAGTCCCAAATCTGCAGATTGTATATAGCCTTGAGTAACTGAAGATACCAGGAAAGTAAGATACAACCATTGAGGTAGGATGAATGGAACAAGAGAGAGAAGAATAACAGGGTACTAGTAATCTGAACTGAGAAATGAAAAATATGGGACAGGAACTTTAAACCAAGAGGGTATACAAAAAATATATCTAAGGTAAAAGGGGGATAAAAATAAGAGTAAGAATGCTTGAAAAAGTCATAAATAACTACCTCTTTATAGATAACACATATTTGTATACTTATATTTATGTAGCTTTAAATTTTTCTATCTGATCTGACAGTGCTTTCTCCAACAGCCATGGACTAACAAAAACCTAGTACCACATATGAAGAGGCTCATGTTAATGACTGTGGGGACCTGCCCCACTGGGAACTTAGGTCACCTGTGATGGGGTGACCTGGAACCAAGGAAAGGTAAGTGCATGCTGCTTGCCCATTCTCCAGCTTCCCTCTTACCCCGTGATAATCAGACTCTGGGAGAAGTCAAGTCAAACAGGAACTCATTTATTGATAGGCAGTAAGCCTCTTTGATAGCAAAAACCTCAGAACTCTAGGAGTGGGTGAAGGAACCAACCAATCATTTTAAAGGTCACCTTATTTACAAATTGTTGATGCCCTGACATCAACTCCTGATCTTAGTATCTTATTTAAGCTAACTTCCTTCCTCACCATTTGTATCTAATCTCCATACAAACAACCCAAACTAACTTCCTCTCAGCCATCCTTTGTATCTACTCTCAGCATAAACAGCTTATGCTAACTTCCTCCAGCACCATTTGTATCTAAAGCTTAAGCTCTATTTGTCTAACTTTCTCTCCGCACCCTCTTTGCAGCCCATGTATGCCCCACAAATGACTGTTCAGAGTTGTCCATGAGATTACATGATATAGGCTATTGCTACTGCCCTCGATTGCCACCCATATTTTGAAGGTAAGTTCTTGTTGCTGATAATACCATGTAATTCAGACACAGAACTGAAGGAGGATCTGAGTTGTTTCTGACCATGAAGACTAGCTTTCATTATACTACAGGGCACAATTTAAGCTTCTAAGGCATAGAAATAGCAATAATTCTATACAGTTGTGGTGCCTACAAAATAAAACAGTGACCAAGATCTTACAATATGAGTAAAAGTGCATTAATATCAAGCATAACTTGGTGGTAAGGAAGAGTTTTCTAGTTGTACTTAAGGACCACTTAACAAGAGTGGAATCTTGACTGGTAATGGAAAGCAAGCCAACTCTTTATAGCTAGTGAGATCATGGGTCTTGGAGAAGAATCTATTATCACCACTTAATTAAACCAGCTTATTTCCTAGCTTTCTTGTAAATATTTATCCTTATGCCTACAGATAAGTATAAGTCTCACCCTTCATCAAGCGAACATCTCCGTGTGTGTGTGTGTGTGTGTGTGTGTGTGTGTGTGTGTGTGTGTGTGTGTGTGTTTTGGTGGGGGTGAACAGCTCCCCTTTATTTACCTCAGGAACTCTGGAGGAATGAGGGATAAGAGACTTAGATAGAAATAAAGAGGGGGAAAGAAACAAAAAGAACAGCAGGATAGCCTCAGGTGGGTCTGGATCCTTATCCACTGGACGAGAACTTTATTCCAAAGGGCTATTTATAACAATGCCAAGAGGGGGGCCAAAGGACCTCCCCTTTGCTAGATATAACCAAATGTAGATCCTTACAAATACCCGGCACCCATGTCCGTGGTCCAATCATCTTCCTATACAGTCCTTCAGGGTACAGCCACTAGGAAATCTAGATGGGCTCCAATACCTGTGATAGATGAAGACCATTCGAAAGAGTCATAACTGGTCAAAACACACAGAAGAAATAACTGTGGGGCCACCAGTCCCAAATGATACATCTACAACATAACCCCTGCATGTAAGGCTTCAGGTTCATAGTGGAAGAAAGAATGGACCTAAAAACAGAGGCCATGAATTTGACAGAGAGTGAATTATGGGTGTGTATGAAGGACTGGAGGAGGAAAGGGAAAGGGAAAATGATAAAATTGTACTTTAACATCAAAACTAGGAAAAAAACTAAATGAAAAAATGTGTGTGTGTGTGTGTATGTGTGTTTGTGTGTGTATGTGTGTGGGGGAGGATATTTGCATATACATATACATGTGGGTTTGCATGCCTATGTAAGTAAATGTAGACTCTAGAGGTTAATATTTACTATATCTTTCCTAAATTTCCTCTCCACATTACTTTTGAGATTAGGATCTATGAATGAATCTAGAGCTTGTTATTTTAGGTAGAACAGATGTCCAGTGAGTCCAAAAAATCCATGTTTTTGCCAGTGTATTGGGGTTCCTGGCACAATCTATCCTGATCTGAATGGGTACAGGGGATCCAAACTGAGTTAAGTAGGTGGAAGTTTCTGTAACACCAGTAACTCCCAAATACCTGGGCAGTCACTTCCCATATTACCACACAGTGGCTTATATAAATTATAAATGCTCAGCTGTTATCTCGGGCTTATTACTAACTAGCTCCTACACTTAAATTAACCCATAGTTCTTATCTATGTTTAGCCACATGGTTTGGTACCTCTTCTCAGTACGACATTCTCATCTTGCTTTTTTTGCATGTGGCTGGTGACTCCCAACTCTGCCCTTCCTCTTCCTGGAATCCCCCTACTCTGGCTGCCATGCTCAATCTCTTCCTGCCTAGCTATCAACCAATCAGCTTTTTATTAGCAAACAAGAGTGATATATATTCATAGTGTCCAAAAGATTCTTCCTCAGCATTTCCCCTTTTTTGTCTCATTAAAAGGAAATATTTTAACCTTAAGATAATGAAACTATATACAACAAAAGCAACTATTAAATAAGAATTACAATAACAATTTCTGATCTATTTGCATTTAGCAAAACTAGAGAAAATGCTCAATTATAAGTCTAATTAGGATCAAGTTTCGGAGTTACTTGAGCTTGTGTATCATTTTACTCACTGAGCCACAGTCTCAAAGATGAGAACATATTTCTGAGCTTGGAGGAGGTATGATTTCTTACCCAATACCTGCGAGGCAAAACCTAATAAAAGTAAATTGTAAAACTAAATTCCATGAAATTATTTCTACTTGCTAAATGTAAATATGGAAATTAAAATTATTTGGTACATACTTATATCATGGCATATTTGAGATTTAAAAATTAAAATAAGAGTAAATTATCAACCCAGAACGGCTTACAACAAAGTTAATAGCAGGTCCTAATCTATGGGTTCCTTTGCAGATATTTATTTATGTGTGGTTCATTCAGATTTTTAATTCATACATTTTCCCTTGCATTGAAAATATATTTATTTCTCATACAATCTATCCTGGTTACAGTTTTCCCTCACTCATCTCCTCCCAGCTCTTTCCTACCTCCCCTCCCATCTGGACCCAATCTCTTTCTGCCTCTCAACAGAAAAGAAGCAGGCTTCTAAGGAATAGAAATTAAACAAGATAAGATAAAACAGAAACTAACACATTAACATAGGAGAAAACAATAACAAAAACAGAACATTATAGGTTGCTATAAGTGTTTTGTGGGAATGAGTGGGTCTCTGTCTATATCTATTTCATGTGTCTTTTCTTGGGCT